>NC_077232.1:1533661-1833661 GCF_027887165.1 Monodelphis domestica
GACTCCTTATCCCATAACCACAGCTTTTCCTCCGAGTAGAGGATCAGGCCTGGGGCTGTCTGTGGGTAGCTGAAGAGGAGCTGGGCTTTGCTCAGATTGGGATCAGGGTCAAGGAGGCTCTGGAGGGAGCTGCGCCGGCTTTGGCACGGACAAGCCATTGGTCAATTGGGGATCCTTTGTGCAGTCCCAGAGCCATGCGGGAGGATGCCATGGAGGATGAATGAAAGCTCCGCTGGCTCCCCGGTGGTGGTTGGCTTTTGTCCTTCCTTTGCTGCACTGTGTGGCTCTGGCTGCTCCAGGTTCTGCGAAGGGCAGCGCCCTGTTCAAGGGGCGCGCGTGGCCGTATCCCCCAACCGTCCTGGGCAGGCCCTGCGTCTCTAAGCCCTAGAATGGCCACAAAGCTGCTCGGGCTTTCCGCGAGGCGAGAGAACTTGCCATTTCCCTGTGGAGCCGCCCCATTCCAGGGCTGATTTCAGAGCTGAGGGATCCCCTTAACGGGCAGCGAGAATGTGGGGCTCCAGGTGGGCATCCAGCGCAGCAGTGGCTGTGGCCAGCCAAGTAGAAGTGGCAGACACGCCGACGGGAGAGAAGGAAATCTTGGGAGGGAACAGAGGAATCGGGAAAGGCTTCCTGCATGACTCCAGTCTTCCGGAAAGCAGGGATGCCAAGAGGCAGAGGTGAGGATGGGGAGAGCCTGGGAGCTAACCAGCCAAAGTCAGGGAGATGGATGGATGCAGGAGTGAGTGCTGGGGACTGAGCCGGCCCTCAAGGCAGGCCAGCACGGCCATTCTGGAGACTGTGCAGAGTGGCGTAAGAGCGTAGCAGCTTGGACCATGCTCAGTGGCCAGGGTGGCTTGGAGTGCTTTCTCTGATCCTGGAGATGAGAGGGAGCCACTGCGGGTCCCGCAGCCCAGGAACAATATCACCAGAATCCCTCTTTGGGGGAATCGCTTTGGCTCTGGTGGAGGATGGCCGGGAGTGGGGAGAGAGCTGCCCCGGCAGACCAGTTGGGGGGCTATTGCAACGGGCTGGAGAGGGAAGATGAGGCTGACCGAGGGAGGTGGCTGTGCGAGTGAGTGAGACAACAGGACATGCTTGAGAGACAGAAACATGGGATTCTGCAGCTGGCCTCGGCATCCTCGGTCCTGTATTCAAACATTGTCTCTGATCTTATCCCTGTTATTACCAGGGCAAAGAATTTAACCTCTCAGTGCCTCAGTTTCCTTGTCTGGAAAATGGGGAGGGGTTGGATTAGATGACCTCCAAGATCCCTTCCAGCTGTCCCTGTTGGAATGGACCCTCAAAGCTGGGCTCCTGGGGGAGGGCATTTGGTCTCAAGGGGCCAGACTAGGATCTTCACAGTCAGGCCCTAAGGAGCCTCCAGCCTGCAGTGTAAAGCTGACTGCAGTCCTTCCACCTGGGAACCCACTGTGGGCCCTCCCAGCTCTTCCAGCTGAACTCTAGCGGAAAATTCCCCTGGCCGATGGGCCAATTCCCAAGCACCAATTTAGCAACAGAGGCAGAGAAGGTGTTGGAGTGAGACCATGTGCCTAAGGACAGAGACGAGCCTGGGGATGCAGGAGATCAAGAACCTGGAACCATTTGGCCTGCAGACCCTGAGGGGGAGGCTCTCATTGAGGGAGTGCAGGGAGGTGCTGCTGTCATAACCCTGGAGCAAGATGTGTGGGCTCAACAAGAGCATGCCTCACTCACTGATTCATTCATTCATTCATTCATTCATTCATTCATTCTCACTTCAATGAGTATTACTATAGAGAATAGGAAAATAGGGGACTCGCTCTTTTAAGAAAAGTCGTCTTGTCTCTGTCTTAGAATCAATACTGTGTATTGGTTCCAAGGCAGAAGAGTGGTCACAGCTAGGCAATGGGGGTTCGGTGACTTGCCCAGGGTCACCCAGCTGGGAAGGGTCTAAGGCCAGATTCAAACTCAGGGCTTCCTATTTCTAGGCCTGGCTCTCCATCCACTGAATTACTTAGCTGCTCCTCTGACTGACTTTTTTTCTTCCATTTGTATAAGTTTATTTAGTCAATTTAGAACTATTCCTTGGTTACAATAATCACATTATTTCCCTCCCTCCCCTCCACCCACTCTTCCTGCAGCCAACACCCAACTTCTTTGGGTATTACATGCGTCCTTGATTAGAACCTATTTCCATGTTGTTGTTTGCACTAGGATGTTCATTTAGAGTCTCCATCCCCAACCATAGCCCTTGGATCCATGTATTCAAGCAGTTGTTTTTCTTCGGTGTTTTTACTCCCACAGTGTTTCCTCTGAATGTGGATAATGTTCTTTCTAGTAGGTTCCTCCAAGTTCAGGATCACTGCATTGCCACTAATGGAGAAGTTCATTACGTTTGATTGTACCACAGTGTATCAGTCTCTGTGTATAATGTTTTCCTGGTTCTGTTCCTCTCACTCTGCATCACTTCCTGGAGGTCGTTCCAGTCTCCATGGAATTCCTCCAGTTTATTATTCCTTTTAGCACAATTGTTTTCCCTCACCAACATATACCACAATTTGCTCAGCCATTCCCCAATTGATGGGCATCCCCTCATTTTCCAATTTTTTGCCACCACAAAGAGCGCAGCTATGAATATTCTTGCACAGGTCTTTTCCCTTATGATCTCTTTGGGGTACAAACCCAGCAGTGCTATGGCTGGGTCAAAGGGCAGACAGTCTTTTAGTGCCCTTTGGGCATAGTTCCAAATTGCCCTCCAGAATGGTTGGATCAATTCACAGCTCCACCAGCAATGCATTAATGTTCGACTTTGCCACATCCTCTCCAGCATTCATTACTTTCCATAGCTGTCATGTTAGCCAATCTGCTAGGTGTGAGGTGATACCTCAGAGTTGTTCTGATTTGCATCTCTCTGATTATAAGAGATTTAGAACACTTCTTCATGTGCTTATTATATTATAGTTTTGAGTTCTTTATCTGAAAACTGCCTGTTCATGTCCCTTGCCCATTTATCACAATGCTTGACAATGGCTTGATCCTCTGACTGATTCTTAAGAGCCTGGCATGGATCAATACTATTGTCAGCTCCACTAGGGCTGTTGCCCCACTGGACCACGTGCCTGTTTCTCAGTATAGGGAGGCATATACGGTATACATGTGTAGATGCATACATGCACACATAGGTACCTATGTCTTCATCACCTTGCAGCTTTCTGGTGTTATGAGCTCTGGGTGGACCCAGGATGGGGCTGCAGGCACCCGTCCCTCCTCCCCCAACCACATGGGACCCCTCTTCCAGGGGAGGTTGTTGGCGTCATCTTGCCCCAGGAACAAGTCACTTCAGCCGCGGATTACCTTGAGGCAATGGAGTGCAGCCACACCGGAGCATGGTTCGATTCTCTTTAATAAATAAACAGAGTAATAAATAAATAAACATCCGCTTGTAGGAACAGCCAAGAGCCTAAGCCTGACCCCAGCCCACCTCCGGGCTTCCCCACCCTCTTGAGCTTTGTCCCAGGGAGGCAGCAGCTCCCTCCGGGTGAGGTCAGAGCCTCCAAAGGGCCGGGTGGAATCCAGAGCTTAGAGACAGGAGAAGGAAGGAGACATCTCTTCCCCCAACGATGAAGTCATTGTGCGGCTGGCAGCCAGTTTCTAGAGCAATAGAACAAGAATTACTTATAAACATGCCTAAGAAACTGCAAATGCAAGGAGGGAGGCCGCGGGGCCGTCGGCTGTTCTGACCCCCTCTCTGGGCCCCCAGTGTCGGCTGGGGAGGGCGAGCAGGAAGGGCCGGGCCTGGGCGTCATCACATCACGCGTGGCCCGAATACATAGATGAGGGAGGAGAAGAGACAGAGGGGGCGCCCGAAAGCCACCAGGACAGGAACTTCCTGACCAGAAAAGCACACACGGCACATTTCAGATGGGGAGGGGTCGAGGGGGGCACCTAGCAGAGCCCGTGTGGGGGCGCTTTCGTGGGCGAGATTCTAGAGTGACCGAGGAAAGCCAGACCAGGAATGTCAGGCAAGGAGGGGACACTGGAAACAGTCTCCTGGTGCAATAAAGCATTGGTAGTGCCATGTGTGCACACATGTGCGTGTGTGCACACGTGTGTGCACGTGTGTGTGTGAGGATAACTAGACACACACAGAGATCACTGAGGTCTGAGCAGAGCCCTTGACAAGGTCTCTCTCATGCTCTTCTCATGGAAGAGATGACGACAACGTCTGAGGGAGGCTCGTGTGCACTTAGGAGGCCGGAGGGCTGGTCGAAGGGCCAGCCTTGATGGTGGTCATCAGAGGCAGTGGCTGCACTTGGACGGGGCTCTCTAGTCGAGGGCCTCACGGTCTGGCTCGCCCCGACGGCACCTCATGTTTTCAGCAGTGATTGGAACAAGAGAGCCGCCAGAGTCCGCTCTGGTCCCATGTCGGAAGCTCCCAAGCCCTGGGTGGGACCGGATCTTACCAGCCAATTCCCAGCATCTGTCGGTGGCGACAGAGAGAGGACGATGGTGGCGGGGGGGGGGGGGGGGGGGGGTTGCCCTCTTTCAAATCGGGGAACTGCCTCGGGGTGGAGGGGCTGAAGGCCCGGGGAGAGAGGAGGTCTGGGCTAATCCTAGACAGCTCTAGTCATGGGGCGGTCTTGGGAAGGATCCTCTCTGGCTCCCATTCCTCGCCTCCTTCTGGGGTCTGAGAGCCGGCCATCAGGCCCATACTGGTTGTGTCCCCTCTCTCCATGTCCTTCCCCTCATCCCTCTGAGCCTCTGCCTTGTATTAAAAAGCTGCTGGGGGAAGAATTCGTCCGTTGTGTGCCCCCCCCCCCCCGGAGGATGAGGCCGCATTGCATGGTGGGTAGAGGGCCAAAGAGGTGGTCAGAGCTTCAGACCCTACTCGTGTGAGCCTGGAGGTCACCAAAGTGCCTGGCACTCGGCAAGCGCTTCATAAGGGCTTGTTGATGGCTGACCGGCTTCTGAAGCCTCCTTTCAGGCTTCGTGGCCTCTGGGGGCCCTGCTGGCTCCATGTGGGCTCTGATCCCACATCAGTCGTGTTCCACCTTGACACAAGGAAATGCCAAGCGGCGGCGCCCCAGGAGGCAGCGGCCTGTGGCCTCAGCCTGGAAGCACAGGCCGGCCACCCTGCGGACGGGAGGTGGGACGAGGCAAGAGCGGGGCAGACCCGGGAGGCCAGCACCCAAGTCTTGTTTCTTCCCCTCTGAACCGTCGTGCTTCGGACGGGCCGTGGCAGAGGCTCCGTCCCTCCCTCTCCCCCTTTGGGGCCAAGATTGCTTCCTGGGCCACAAGGTGGGGGGCCGGTTCTCTGCTCCTCGGCGAGAGCCCAGGCCCCGGAGCGGGATGCACGACCCCCTCCGCTGGCTGTCTCCGCTGTAGCCTTACCTACCCGGGCCAGGGGCAGGGGAACCGTGTCCCGGCTTCTAAGGCCAGGGCACAGGAGGGGCATGGGGGGCCTTCTGGCCTGGGGCGCTGTCTCACGGCAGGGATGCGGGAGAAGAGACAGACTTTGGGGTCTCCAGAGCTGGTTGCCAGGAACTCGCTTGGAGTGGGGGAAGCCGAGTGGGTTGGAGCGCCCCTCTGGGGGGCGCCCGTGCTCAAGGGCAGTGACTCCTGCCAAGTGCTTCGCTCAACTGTTTATCCCTGCTGAAAGAGGTCCGATCCAGCCAGCTCTCCCACCCACCTGGCCGGGTTCGGGGCGCAGCACCCTGGAGACCTGGAAAACCCCGGGGCCATTTTTCCGTCCTCCCTCTGTGCCAGAGAAGTCTGTCTGGGGTGTTTGGTGCACCTTAATGTGACATCTGGGCTAAGGACGCATTTCTGCATCGCTAACGTTTTTCTGTGTTGTCTGTAGCTTCGCCCCCCCCCCCCCCCCATTTCTCATGTTGACCTGCAGCAGTGGCGACGTGGAAGGAATAAACATGTTGAGGAATCTCCACGGTTCAGCCCTGCAATGTCAGGCCCCCAGACCGAGTGAGGAATGGGTGCTGACTCCCAGGAAGAAGATGGGGAGTCTTGGGTGGAGTGAGGAATAGGTGCTGACTCCCAGAACAGAACATGGGGAGTCTCAGACCGAGTGAGGAATGGGTGCTGACTCCCAGGACAGAACATGGGGAGTCTTGGGTGGAGTGAGGAATGGGTGCTGACTCCCAGGAAGAAGATGGGGAGTCTCAGACCGAGTGAGGAATGGGTGCTGACTCCCAGGACAGAACATGGGGAGTCTTGGGTGGAGTGAGGAATGGGTGCTGACTTCCAGAACAAAAGATGGGGAGTCTCAGACCGAGTGAGGAATGGGTGCTGACTCTGAGGAAGAAGATGGGGAGTCTCAGACCGAGTGAGGAATAGGTGCTGACTTCCAGGACAGAACATGGGGAGTCTTGGGTGGAGTGAGGAATGGGTGCTGACTCCCAGGAAGAAGATGGAGAGTCTCAGACCGAGTGAGGAATAGGTGCTGACTCCCAGGACAGAACATGGGGAGTCTCAGACCAAGTGAGGAATGGGTGCTGACTCCCAGGACAGAACATGGGGAGTCTTGGGTGGAGTGAGGAATGGGTGCTGACTTCCAGAACAGAAGATGGGGAGTCTCAGACCGAGTGAGGAATGGGTGCTGACTCCCAGAACAGAACATGGGGAGTCTCAGACCAAGTGAGGAATGGGTGCTGACTCCCAGGAAGAAGATGGGGAGTCTCAGACCAAGTGAGGAATGGGTGCTGACTCCCAGGAAGAAGATGGGGAGTCTCAGACCGAGTGAGGATTGGGTGCTGACTCCCAGGAAGAAGATGGGGAGTCTCAGACCGAGTGAGGAATGGGTGCTGACTTCCAGGACAGAACATGGGGAGTCTTGGGTGGAGTGAGGAATGGGTGCTGACTCCCAGGAAGAAGATGGAGAGTCTCAGACCGAGTGAGGAATAGGTGCTGACTCCTAGAACAGAACATGGGGAGTCTCAGACCAAGTGAGGAATGGGTGCTGACTCCCAGGACAGAACATGGGGAGTCTTGGGTGGAGTGAGGAATGGGTGCTGACTTCCAGAACAGAAGATGGGGAGTCTCAGACCAAGTGAGGAATGGGTGCTGACTCCCAGAACAGAACATGGGGAGTCTCAGACTGAGTGAGGAACGAGTGCTGACTCCCAGGAAGAAGATGGGGAGTCTCAGACCAAGTGAGGAATGGGTGCTGACTTCCAGAACAGAACATGGGGAGTCTCAGACCAAGTGAGGAATGGGTGCTGACTTCCAGAACAAAAGATGGGGAGTCTCAGACCGAGTGAGGAATGGGTGCTGACTCTGAGGAAGAAGATGGGGAGTCTCAGACCGAGTGAGGAATAGGTGCTGACTTCCAGGACAGAACATGGGGAGTCTTGGGTGGAGTGAGGAATGGGTGCTGACTCCCAGGAAGAAGATGGAGAGTCTCAGACCGAGTGAGGAATAGGTGCTGACTCCCAGGACAGAACATGGGGAGTCTCAGACCAAGTGAGGAATGGGTGCTGACTCCCAGGACAGAACATGGGGAGTCTTGGGTGGAGTGAGGAATGGGTGCTGACTTCCAGAACAGAAGATGGGGAGTCTCAGACCGAGTGAGGAATGGGTGCTGACTCCCAGAACAGAACATGGGGAGTCTCAGACCAAGTGAGGAATGGGTGCTGACTCCCAGGAAGAAGATGGGGAGTCTCAGACCAAGTGAGGAATGGGTGCTGACTCCCAGGAAGAAGATGGGGAGTCTCAGACCGAGTGAGGATTGGGTGCTGACTCCCAGGAAGAAGATGGGGAGTCTCAGACCGAGTGAGGAATGGGTGCTGACTTCCAGGACAGAACATGGGGAGTCTTGGGTGGAGTGAGGAATGGGTGCTGACTCCCAGGAAGAAGATGGAGAGTCTCAGACCGAGTGAGGAATAGGTGCTGACTCCTAGAACAGAACATGGGGAGTCTCAGACCAAGTGAGGAATGGGTGCTGACTCCCAGGACAGAACATGGGGAGTCTTGGGTGGAGTGAGGAATGGGTGCTGACTTCCAGAACAGAAGATGGGGAGTCTCAGACCAAGTGAGGAATGGGTGCTGACTCCCAGAACAGAACATGGGGAGTCTCAGACTGAGTGAGGAACGAGTGCTGACTCCCAGGAAGAAGATGGGGAGTCTCAGACCAAGTGAGGAATGGGTGCTGACTTCCAGAACAGAACATGGGGAGTCTCAGACCGAGTGAGGAATGGGTGCTGACTCCCAGGACAGAACATGGGGAGTCTTGGGTGGAGTGGGGAATGGGTGCTGACTCCCAGAACAGAACATGGGGAGTCTCAGACCAAGTGAGGAATGGGTGCTGACTTCCAGGAAGAAGATGGGGAGTCTCAGACCGAATGAGGAATGGGTGCTGACTCCCAGGAAGAAGATGGGGAGCCTCGCCTTCCCTCTGCCTAGCCAAGGGGCGGGAGGCTTACGTCAATGAGAGCCTCTTTGTGCTATGAACCCGCCCGGGTCCTGGCTGACACGCCGAGATCCCGGGACCCTAGGCTGGGCAGTAGGCCCACCCCAGAGGAGAAGCGAGGGGACCGGGCAGCAGCTGCGGCTGGGTCTGAGCCGAGGGGGAGGTCCGGCCCCCTCGGGAGGCCGCCCAGGCCTACATCTCCACGGGGCCCGCGTCCAGCATCTCTCCTCTCTCCGCCAGCTCGTCCTCGTCCCCCAAAGCCCTGAGCAGGACAGTCTTGAGGGGCTCCCGGAAGCGGCCTCGCCTCAGGCTGCCCACGCAGAAGTAGATGGGCGGCTTGGCTGAGCTGTTCACGGCAGCCATCAGAACGCTGAGGTAGTAGTAGTAGTGGGGGATGCGCAGCCAGTTCAGAGACAGCCGGTAGATGCCGAAGGGCAGGCCGCAGAAGAGGAAGGTGAGCACCGTGAACAGGACGATGGCGTAGAACTTGTGGGGCCGCTGGCGCGGCGAGCCGCACTCCATGCGGACGAGCAGGACCAGGCCGGACACGCACATGAGGGCCAGCAGCAGCAGGAGCAAGGCCACTCTGGCCAAGCCGATGCGGCCGCACAGGGTGCCGGCGTCGCCCCCCGACAGCTCCCCGCACGTGCCGTAGGACAGGAAGTGCAGCAGGAGGCAGAGGGCCCAGAGCAGGGCGCACACGACGGCTGACGTGTGGGGCGGCCGCCGGCGCTGGTAGCAGCCGGGCCAGAGGGTGGCGGCGCACTGCTCGGCGCTGATGGCGCCCAGGAGGCTCAGGCCCACCGTGAAGAAGAAGAAGCGGAGGGCCAGGAGGCTGTCATAGACGTAGTGGGGGAAGCTGAAGTGGTTCTGGAGGGTTTCGGGGATGGCGATGACCAGGTGGCAGCACAGGAAGAGGAAGTCGGCGCTGGCCAAGTCCAGGAGGTAAATGGAGAAGTTGTTCCGATGGATGTGGCTGCTCAGGAGCCAGAGGACCAGGCCGTTCCCCACCAAGCCGCCCAGGCCGGCCAGCTCGGTCAGAGCCAGGATGAAGATGTTGAAGGCGACGCCCTCCTCGTCCTCCTGGTCTCTGTCCATGACGTACCTCAGGCCCTCCGTCCTGTTCCCGTCCCCGTAAGGCCAGGCCGAGAACGCCGGAGCCTGGTGTCCAGGGCCTGCTGGCTCCATGCTCCGGGGGCCTCCGGGGGCCTCCGCTGCCGCCCAACGTCCCTGCGGACACAATGACCTGCGTGAGGAAAGCTGCGCCGGGGCTGGACGCCTTCCCCGCCCCTCCCGCCCCGGCTCCCCCCAGGGGCACCCAGACCGGCCCAGGGCAGAGCCCGGACCAAGAAGGCTGGTCCACACAGCAGGCTGCCTGGCGTAGCCCCTGCGGGCACTCTGGAGGCGCGGCGGGCCGCCGGGCACTCACTGTGTGGAGACTCGGGCCTTCCTGGCCCTTGGAATGGCCCTCAGAAGCTTGCTGGGCTCGGGGGCCCCTTTCTAGAGACGGACGCCCCGTGCTGTGAGTCGGGGCTGCAGGTTTCCCGGGAGTCACCCGGAAATGGGGCCTGCATTCGGGAGCGGCTCCGGAGCAAAGCAAAGCTGGGCGGCCTCTGCGCCTGCTCCTGAGGGCTCAGACTGGGGCCCCGCCGGCCCGCCCAGCTTCTGCCTCCTTTGCCTTGGCCCCAGGAGGCTTCTGCTGGCAGGCGGGCATGGACGGAGGAGGGCTTGGCTGTGTGACCCTCAGGACGCCCTGGGCCGAGCCCCCCTGAAGTCCCCTCCTCCTCCCCGAGCCCACCCACAGCCCGACTCTGGACCTCAGAAAGGCTGCCTTAGCCCATGGGTGCCCGCCCAGTCGCAGGGACTCATGGGGGAGGGAAAGAGATTCACCCCAACAAGTAAGCGGAGGAAGAGCCTCTGCGCCCCTCCACGGCTGCCTGCCCTTCCTCCGGGGCTTCCTTCTGCCTGCTGCCTGGCTACCCCCCCCCCCCCCCAGCTCCTCCGAGCCCTGCTCCAGGGCCTTCCAGCCAGCTCCTCTGGGCTGCCCCAGGCTCTCTCCTAGGGCCCGGCCAACGGCTCCGGAAGGCCTCTGGAGGAAGCCCTGCTCGGGCGACCCCCTCCGGGCCCAGGCAGGGCGCTGGGTGTGGCCCCATCAGATCCCAGAAGGCCGGAACTGCCCCGCCCGTAAAGTGGCTGGAGCTGCCCGGGCCACTTTGGAGCCCGGAGCCCCTTCGTAGGGCCCGGAGAGTCCCTGAGCAAACCGGAGAACTGGGGCCCCGGGAGGCGGCTGCCCTTCCAGCCATGAGTGGGGCTGTGGCAGGCGGGAGGGGCCTCAGGCACCAGCCATCAGCCCCTCCCTGGATGTGAGTGAATGTGGCCGCCCCAGAAGGGATAGCCGGCCACGGAGGGAAGGAGGAGGAAGGTGGAATCCCGGGGCCTGGGGTCCCTGGGCCGCCCCTGGGCCCACCCCAGGAGAGCACCAACAGGTATGGGGGAGCCCCGGCTGGGAGATCGGGAAGGGCAGGGAACCTTGAAGGGGGCACCGGACTTGCCTAAGGGGAGGCTGGAGGAGAGCAGAGGCGGCCTCCCCCTTGGGCAGTCCAGGAGCCCCGGGAACCTCTTCTGGGGCCGCACCCAGCTCGGTCCTGGGCTCCATCCACCTGTAGTGGGAGAACCCGGGCCCCGCCTCCCCGCCTAGTGCCTGGGGGCCTGAGGGGAGCTCACGCTGCAGCCTGGGGGATGCGGGAGAGGCTGCGGGCGACCCCTTTAGAGCCTCCGCAGAGCTGGCCGAGGCGGGTGGTCCCGGGGCCGGGGATGGACACGGCCTCCAGCAGCCCTGCCTGCACCGGCTCTGGGCCCGCAGATCCATCGGGGGCCCAAGTGCCACTCCCTCCCCCTCCCCCCAAGGACCCCGCCTTCTCTCACCTTCGGGGGTGCGCGGAGCTTTGAACTGGCGGCGCCTCCTTCCCAGCCCGGACGAGGGGATCAGGGCGGCTCCCGGACCGCTGCTCGCAGGCTGCCGGGGTGGAGTGGGGCGGGGAGCGTCACGTGGTGCCAGTCCACTTGTCAGAGGCCCCAGGCCTGGGCTGCCTCCGCCTCCGTTCGTCAGTGTCGCCCCACCTTCCGGGCTCCGGGTCTCCTGAGCGCCTCCTGACACTCCTCCAGGGCTGAAGTGGGGAGGAGGAAACTGAGGCAGCGGGAGGGGAAATGGCTACAAAGTGTCCTCAAAGTGGAACCCAGGTTTCTCCTGGCCTCACGCTCCCAGCAGGTGCCTCTCCGACAGCACCAGAACCGCGTTCTTCGGCCATTTCAGTTCAGGGCAACCCCGGGGTCCCCCCACGGCATGCGGCCGCTCTCTTGGCTTTCTGTTGCCCGGGGTGACGTGCTGCAAGCGGGGGGTGGGGGGTCCGCCCTCTGTTCTCGCGTTGGGGAACAATTTCCTCCACCGCGCTGGGCTGGCGGGGCTCTGCTGCGAGGGTCTCCCCGCCCTGCAGGGCTGCTGCTTGAGGGAAGCTGCTTTCCCTTCTCTCGCCTGGCGTTGCTCTGGCGCCTCTGCGGAGCTCCTGGTAGTGGGCCGAGCTGGGGGTCGCCCAGGGCTCCTCCTCCCTGTGGTGCGCAAAGATCCCCCAAGAGCCCACTGCGCGAAGGCTCCAGCAGCCCTGCCCCTGCCCCTGCCCCTGCCTCCGGCCATTCCGTGGAGGAGAATGGGAGTAGTTCCTTGGGGCTCCGCAGGGCGGCGCTCTGCGCGCGGGGGGGGGGTAGCGTGGAAAGATTCCCGAGTGGGAAACTTTGTCCTCCCGAGTTTCCCTGCGTGGCCTGAGGGGCCCGGCAGGCCTGGAAGGCTGGCCCGCCTGAATGCATCCCTCCGAGCATCCTTTGTTCCTCCAGTTGTCTCCTCGGCTGCATCAGGGTCAGCTTTCTTCTGCCACTCGCACTGTCGGGCGCCAGGACGGAGGAATTCCTCGCTTCCTCTTTCTGACCTGGGATCGGCCCCCTGGGGCCCCGCACCCCCCACTCAGAGGCTGGAATCGGGGTGGGATTGCTCACCATCTCTGGGGAGAGGCGAGGGGGGATTGGGGTCTGTTACCTGCGTGAAAAGTGTTCTGTGTCCCTGGGAAAACGAAACTACCCTGAGAGAAGAGCCACAAGCAGGCCCTGCCCTCCTGGAGCTGACAGTCCTGGGGGGACAGAAGTGAGGCCGAGGCCACCTTTCCTGGGCGCTGGGTGACAGGAGAGGCACTAATAGCTGGAGAAGGGCTCAGGAGAGGCTTCCTGGGGGAGGCATCCCTGGAGGGGAGTTTCAAAGGGAACTGTGGCTTCCTGTGCTAGAGTGTCCCGGGATGACCCCGAAATTGGGGCTGTGAAATCCTTCTTTGAATAACTTTCTCATCTCAGTTCCCCTTTGGTCTTCCCTTCTGGCTTGGATTCCCTGAGTCAGGTGTAGTCAGGTGAAGTGACTATTAGCAGAAGTTGCCAGGGGGTGACCCAGGGGACTGAATAATGCAATTAAGTGAAAGGAAATAAACAATTCCCTTTAGTAAAAGGTGGCTGTGAGGATGGAGTGCACTCCAGGTGGGGAACCTCCAGGGAGGGAGAAGGCATGGAGGTGAGACATGGAACATCCTCTATGTGAGGAACCTTAAGGCTGGGACAAATCCAAATTAATTCTATTTTGTAATCGCTTCTATGGTGTATTGATTGCATGCCACAATTGATTCGGTGCTTTCTTTTCCTTTAAACCTTTGCTTTCAGCCTTAGAATGCGTATAGGTTCCAAAGCAGAAGACCAGGAAGGGTTAGACCCATGGTGGTGAACCTATGGCACATGTACCCGAGGGGGGCACTCAGAGCCCTCTCTAGGAGCATACCTGCCTTCACCCCAGCACAGAGTTTGTCCTAGAGAGCAGGAGGGACCCAGGCCTGGGCTGCTCCCCTCCCCGTCTCCAAGAGTACCTGAGGACAGCAGCCATCTTGCTAAAAGGTTCACCGTCACTGGGTTAGACAGTGGCAGTTAACTGACTTGCCCAGGGTCACACAGCTATTAAGTGTCTGAGGCCAAATTTGAATGCTCCTATCGCTCTCCATCCACTGGGCCAGCTCACTACATTCTGATTCTATCTCTTCTCAGGTTCCCTTTGTGTCCTTTAGTAAATTCAGTGACTTTAATGAAAAGGAAAGGATGGCCACCCATCCCATTATCTCTTGAGTACATACCAAGAAGCCAGGGGTTATATTGAAGTCCTAAAACTGGCTCTAATGCGCACATTGTCTGAACTGTCCTCACACCATCAAGGAACGCTGTTACCTCCCCAACAAGCCTTTTGGGGGCCAAGGAGTCTGCTAACTCTGATCCCCAGCAAAGCTTCCAGGATGCAGCGTGAATCAATCATTAATGCAGTCCTCAATGCCCAAAGAAGGGGTCCCTAACCTCCTGGGCACTAGCCTAAATTCCACCGGAAATCCAGCCCCAATGTCCCTGCCCTCCCGATGATGTTGGCCCTCCCACCAGTCACGCTGTTCCTACCAATCCTGTTCTTTGCTCTGTATTATAGAAGGGGGATGCCCAGCTCATCTTTGTCTCTAGCCTAGCTCAAGGGGCCACTCACCCGCTTTGCTAGTCATTTTGTGCTTCATTAGTCATTTGATGGATCGGAATTCTGGACCTCATTCATTTCTCTAATGAATTAATTGAAAATGTTCATTTGGGATATTTTCCAGGGTTACATGATTCATAATCCTCCCCCTCCCAAAGCCAACGAGCAGTTCCTCCGGGTTATCCGGTATCTGTGTTCAAAGCCTCTTTCCACGATATTCAGCTTTGCAGGGGAGCATCCTTGACCATCCAAGCCCTAATGGCGGCCCTACAGCAGCCTCTTCTTCCCTCCCCAGCTCAGATCCTCCCATCTTCGTCCCCTTCCCAGCCTCCCCGGCTCACCACCCAGCAATCACTCTGGATTCCTCCCCCACATCCAGGCTGGTCTCAAGACCTGCCCACGGCTTGATTTGAACCCAGGTCCTCTGGACTCCAGACTTGGCGCTTTGTCCTGCAGCTCATAGTAGGCTTCTATATCTAAATGCTTAGTCCCTTCCATGTATCTTGACTTTGGGGAAAGGCCTCATAGTTGATGCGTTTCCCCTTTGGGGCTTGTCTCTCTGTATCAGTGTCTCAGCCACGTCACCCCCTGAGGAGCTGCGGGAGCTGAGGGAAGAGCCAGTTACCATCAGGGGTTCACTGTGAGATGACCACGGCAAGCTGCGTGCCGGACACCCCACGGGACACTTCCTGCCTTAGTGGCTGTAGGCAGGGACAAGAGGAGCAGAGGCGACCCGGAACCTCTTAGAAGACAGTGAGGGGTCAGTGAGTGTGTGTGTGTGTGTGTGTGTGTGTGCGCGTGGTTGTTATATGTTGGGTTTATGTGTATGCACATGTGTGTGCTGTGCATTTGTGTTGTGGGTGCGAGAGACGCTTCCCCTGCTTTGGTCTCATAGTGCTGCCTGTCCCTTAACACCCGACAACACCTTCCTCCGGACAGGAATTTCAGGGGAAACTGAGTCACACAGAATGACAGAGAGGCTGAACCGGCGGAGAAACAATGTGAAAACAAGAGAAGGTGCTGAACCGCAGCCTTGACCTTTAGAGGCCTCCCTTCCACACAGAGGGTGGTTAAGGCTGTCCCCCCCCCATGCCTACCCCAAAGCGCAGGAAGATCCCCAGCATTCGGCCCTCCCTTCATTCCCGGGAAAGTCCGGCTTTTCATCGTTTTCCCTTTACGGGGTGTTTCGAGGACCTTATTGTAAAATGCAGGTGATGTCACATCGCTGGGCTTTCGGGCCCTTTTTAAAAGCCTGAATTTCGGGGGGGGGGGAGCAGCCGGGGGCAAAGCGGCAGAAGGTCGCCGAGTCTCCTCAGCGGAGGAGAGGGAAGGGACCGCAGGGCACTTTGGGGGTGGGTCTGAGAGAGAAGACAAGGCTGGGAAAGGGCCCGGAGCCTTTGGGGGAGTCGGAGCCCCGACTCTCCCTTCATTGTGGTGGGCAGAGAGCCGCCCGGCCTGCGAGTGCCTCTCCTCTTCCTCCGCTCTTCAGTGGGGTCGGTGGCATGCGTGGAAACGGCCCTTGTCTGGACGTGTGACACAAGGGTCTCTGGGCCTCCCTCCAAGTAGATTCTGGCGCCTCTGCGAGTTTCCGATAAGCTGGACCCCGTCTTCCTTTGGAAAGCCCAGTTTGGTTGGTGTCAGGCCCCCCTTTGACTGGGCGCACATGGTTGCTCTGGGCCTTGGGCTCCCTGGTATCCTGGGAGAGCTGGCCCCGAGGTGTAAAACTAAGGCGCTGGGAGGCCCCTCTGGGTCAAGATCTGGCAGGGCGCCACATGGCAGGCTTCCCTCCGGGTCAATTGCTGATATGGACGGGCTTTTTAAAGGCAAAAAGAGGAACTTAGAGAATGGGGGTGCTGGCTTCAAGGGGCCACCTTGGTGTGAATGACCGTGACTGGCAAGTCCTGATTGTGTCAGATGCTTTTGGTCTGGGCTTCTTGAGAGGCATGCAGATGGGATTAACTCTGTCCTGCCTATTTTTTAGGTTTTAGCCACCAGGAATTAAGGAATGATCCTTAAGTGGGAGAGGAGGTCTATGACCCACGTGTGCTAGTGAGTGACAAATCAAAAATGACTGACTGCCCCCTGGGGAGGCTGAAGCCAAGCTAAAGCTGCAATTGGTCCATGGAAAAGTGGAAGGAAGGCACAGGAAGTGACACAAAACTGTCTTTAAAAATGGTGGTAACTTCCTGTGAGAGGTTTTTTCACCTTTGAACGTGGCCTTGGGACCTCAGACTGCGCTTGGATTTTCTCTTAGGACTGCCATGTGTGTGAGTGAAAAGGCTGACTCCTTTTCTTGGCTTTTCTGAAGATATTAGCCTCCTGGAAAGGCCCCTCATCTTGGAGGAGGCCTCATGACTAGAACCCTTGTTTAACTTACTTCTGGTCCCCCCTTTGCAGGGGCCTCTGAAGCCCTGCCTGGTTTGGACCAGGCCAGAGTAATTATTTCTACTTTCTCTCATTTTCTTACTTTCACTTTTTCTATTTGGTAAATAAACTACCATAAAAGTCATTCTGACTTGAGTAATTAATTTTGGCGACCACATATATCATAACTTTAGTTCAGCCATTTTATTTTAACCCTCACATGGGTCATTCTGATGGAGGGCATCCTCACCCGCTGGAGCCCCCCTCTAAGGCCTCTGGTCACCGAGGCTCCTCTGGTGGCCTTCTAGTCCCTGTAGCTGCTTGCAGGAATTAGTCTGAGATTAAGTCCATTATGAAATATGTTCACACACCTAGGAGCCCTGTAGTAACTCCCTCCTGACTAAGATGGCAGCACACACACAGAAACCTACTCTAACAATACAGACCCTTGAAGTTAGAACGCGAGGATTCTCCTGGGTCAACATTCTTAATCTGGTTACATGCACAGACTTTTGTCTGGGATTAAACTCTTCCTGGAAGTCACAGTGTTACATAATTTTAATTCTACAAATCACACTCCAAGCATCAAGTACACTTAATGATTGACTTTCTGGTTATATAGTTCCTCGGGATGCCTGACGTCTCGAGGGCTGGCCTTTGACCCGCCCTGAGCTCAAGTCTTCCCAAAAAGAGAGAGCCAGAAGGAGAAGAGAAGGTCCTGGGGAAGTGAGAAGGCCTTCTTTGGGCTTTGGGGGCTCTTGGGGCCAACACTCTTCCTTGAATGGCTGCTAAGTGTGGCAAACTCAGATTAGTTAGGCGTGGCCAGGTGATTTTGTGACTCTCTCTTCTGCTCCAACTGATGAGGGAATTCAGCCCGAAAGCCAGACAGCTACCCCACTTCTAGTTCCCTCCCTGCCCTGGACAGTGGGGAGCAAGGTTAGTCTCCTCTCCTCAGCCTGAGGGCCATCCCCTGCTTTTTAGCTCCCTCCCTGCTCCAAACAGGGTGCTGAAGGCCCAATATAGAATATAAAATGCATGTTCCCTCAAGGCTGGGGGCCCAGGGTGGGAGAATTGATCTCCCTCTGGATCCACGTGTAATACAAATCTTTCCTTTCTCATTCTGAGTGCCCTTTGACTTTCCTATGCCTGCCTGGTAATTTTTTCCCAGAACACAACTTTTACTAATACATAGTTTAAAATGAAGATCCAGTCTCCAGAGAATTTTAATCATAACAATATGGTAACTACGAATTGGGAGACTCAGTCTTTCTTGCCTTATTTTGTTCAGTTTGTCCTTGTTACATAAGAGTGACTTACAGGTAGAGCAGAATTTTATTTATTTATTTATTTTTTACTGAGTTCCAGGTTCCTGAGAAGCTGAACTCATCAAGGAGAAGCTTTGGGCAAGACAACTACTTTTTAATGCTTATTTCCCAGTTATTTTTCTGTCTATCTTTTTGGTTGGAGAGCATTGCAATAATGGGTTGAGAAAGCAGTGAAGTAAGTAAGATGTCTGGACACCAAAGTTAGAAGAGTGAAAGGCCTTAACGACAGAGAACTAAGAAAGAGATGACCTTCAGTTTGCTCTCCACACTTTCTCTAAAATTAGGCTATGCATAGGCAGTTCAACAGAGCCATGTGGCCTCCAGAGAGAGGTTTAAGGTAGATATGTAAACAGTTTATAATCTGATTTTTTTGTCTCTTTTTTGGGGGGGGGAGCCTTAGTTGGAAAGTGAGGAATGCTTAGAGCATCCTAAGTGGAAGCCCTCTACATAAACTGCTTATGTTGTGGAAAAAGAAAGGATTTCTGATTAAGCCAGGTATGTCTAGAAAAGAAGCTGTCAATCTGTGTCAATCTTGGTCAAAAATGTATTTCCATAGCTGTCTTGTGGGTCTTTTGATTTTAAGATATTAATAGAGGTAAAATTAGCGATGGGAAATAATGACCCTAAAGAACTGGAATATTGGTCATTTGGGAGTGCATTCCTGGATGAATCTACTAAAGTTCAACTACGGAGTCAGAATTTAACAGGACAGATAAAGGGAGAGGTTTCTATTCCAGCCTCTGCTGTTGAGGTACTCATAGCTCCTTTGAAAGAAGTTATAAAGACTCTAACAGAGAAGAGGTTCCATATAGTGTTGCTTCTGTGACAGGCCAGGTCATGTAGCAATAGATTGTAAGAGAAAAATCAGGAATTTAGAAAGAGAAACCTGGAGAAATACTAGAGATGCCAACATGGCTAGTAATTCTCATGACACAAACCGTGGCACCCCTTAAGGGAACTGTAGTCAGTGCAGGGGACACCAGAAAAATAGCCAGAGGAATTGTGATTTGTGATGGTGTGAGGGAGGGGAAGGGACTGTAAGGAATTAAAATTAAGGGTTTGATTAAATATATGAGAATTCTAAGACAGTAATGTGGTCACCAATTTAAAAACATTATAGCTCAAGTCAAATTGACTTTCAGTAGCTTTATTTACAAAGAGGTAGAAAGAGTGAAAGCAGAGAAATGTAAAAGAGAGTAGAGTAAGAAGTCTAGCTTATCACTCTAAATGTTGCTCCAGTCCCACACAAGGCTTGTTAACCTCTCAGCAGTAGGACTCGGTGGTGAATTAAACAAGGACTCAACCCACAGGGCCTACTCCAAGAAGGAGAGGCCTCTCTGGAACTAATTTCTCCAGAAGCCAGGAAAGGAGGGTCAGCTTCTTATTTACCCAAGCTGAAGCTCCAAAGAAGATCCAGGAGCAGTCTTACCAGAAATAGTCCAAGATCCAGAGTCGTCGCTCCACGCCGCAGTCCCAGTCCAAGATCCTCCAAGCCCCAGATTCAGGCTGAAGACCTCCTGGACAGGAAGTTCAGGACCCTTTATAGTCCTTTTTTCCATGTCCTTTCCTATCCCTTCCTCCACTTTATGGGAGTCAATTGAAGTCTTTAAATTTGCTTAGCACTGCCCAGGGGGTGGTCAGTCATCTCTGGGTTTTCACCTACTTTTAGTAAGTGGCTTGCAAACCTCCCTTACTTAATGTTAAGTAGGAGTGTTTTCAGTTTTTGTTGATTAATTTAAAAATAAGTAAGGGGAGAATCAATCCCATCTTCCCAGGGCCTTGGTATCTGAGGATGAAGTGTACTCTTTTCTACGCCCTGATGTTTTGATGCCAATTATTCCAGTCTGTTCAACTTCCCCTAGAAAAGAGCTTCATGGGAACCTTAAGGTTGGGAACACTTATGATTGTTTCCTGAACACTGGAGCATCCAGATCAATCTTAGTGTGCAAAGCTGATTCCATGTAATTCCATTGGTTCTTTAAATGTGGTGGGAGTGTTGAGGAAGCCTCAAATTGTTAGTAAGCTTTCTCCTAGCATTATGTCCATGGGCCCTTTATTGGTAGAACATTCAATCCTCTGAATGCCTGTTTCACCTACAAATCTACTAGGAAGAGATGTCTTATGTAAACTAAGGGCCATAATATCACATTCGCCAGATGGCTCTTTGTCCCTACAATTGCCTGAGCACTGTAGCTTTGCTCCCTGTCCTTCTTTGTGTTACTCAAGAGATAACAGCACCTTTCTTTGAAATTCCAGCAGATATCCATCTTTGTGGGGGTGGTGAATATCAGTGCCAAAGTGGGAGAGCTGTGTGTGTGTGTGTGTGTGTGTGTGTGTGTGTGTATTGGAGAAGTGACTGTTTCCACAAAGTTCTGAGGTTGGCCTTTTCTAATGCAGCCTATAAGATATTAGACTCTAAGATATCCCTATTTGGCTCAAACTCTAGCTTGCTATTCCTAGGATGGAAGAGAAATCCAATGAGGGGACCATATTCCCTTTACATCAGACTTCTGTCCTTTTTGATTTGGCTTGGAAACGTTCTTTAGTCATGGCAGATGGTAGGTAACTGCAATATTTGGCAACTAACCTACATGTTTGTAGGATATAATCTACCTCCAGTAGGCCTTGAATATGTATCGGGAGCGTGTTATGATCTTAATCTATATCTGTCTCTCTACACATATTTATTTGTTTTCTCCCTCCTTGTTTTTGGGGGGCGAGTCGCAGGTTATTGAATGCATTCTCAAGTCAGTAATCTTGTCATATATCCTTTACCAAGGCAATTGTTGCTGTCAATGCCTATTCTCTGGGTAGGAACATTGTTTCGTGTTACTGCCTGGTTCTATTAGGATTAGATCCTGGCAGTATCCCATCTTCCTGAGGGGGGATTGTGAAGTTATCCTGAAGCTCCACACACGAAGATCTTCTGAAAGCCATTTTAGGGAAAGCTGTTGCCTCTAATACCCTGGACCAGAGAAGCTGATCTGCTGTGATTCCAGACTCTGGATGGACTACAGAGAGGGCAGCAATAGACGATGTCTCTGGACATTAAAGGAACACACCCACGTCATGAGCCTGAGTGAGTCGGCCACTTGGAGATGATGACCTGAACTGTGGCGGCTTGGGTCCTCCATGCCCTGTCATCCTTCCCCCGCACCGTTATCTTGTCTTGGTGGTAAACCCTGGCACCAAAAAGGAGGATGCCTCCCCGTGGCTCCTTGTCAAAGTGCCTGGCAATCGCCTTTTCAGTAAATGGAGGTAGACCCTCCATGAAAGGCATGATGTCTTTGGGCCCTGATGAGGCAATCCGGAAATGGAGAGACATTCTATACGGGATGACCCTTTGAGGAGGCGAGCACGCTCATCTCTCAGAGAATCAGAGGGGGGATGGGGTGACTTTAATAGAACTTGTACCCCTTATTCCTTGGAAAACCCATGGCTCCACCCTTTGCCTGGGGAGCACACGCGTGCTATGGGAGCATCCTGGGAGGCTCGGGAAGGCTAGCCTTGAGCTGCCTGAGATCCAGGAGTGCCCTCAATGCCTTTAGAAGGGAGGGGCCTGCGGAAGTGAAGTGTTTGGGGGGCTTTTTGGCTCCTTTGGGCTGGATACTCTTCCAATGGTGAGATGGAGGTAGAGACAAGCTTGGCAGACTCCCAGTAGTTAGGTGTGGCCACGCGGTTTTGTGATTCTCTCTTTTACTCCAACGTCTACTAATGAAGTATAGAATTACAGAACAATAGAATGGAATTCTAATAACAAAATAGAATAAAACAACATAAGACTAGAACAGAATTATAACATAAAATATCATAAAACAAATAACATAAATTATTCTAAATTAATAGACAGTCTCCAAGGAATTTTTATCATAACAAGCCTGCAGTCTGAAAGATCTGAGTTCAAATCCAGTTTGGGGTACTTCCCAGCTTTGGGAGCCAAGGGCAGTCCCTGAACTGTTACCTGCCTCAGTTTCCTGACCTGGAAGATGGGCATGACGAGAGCATCTACCCCTTACGGGAGACACTGGCAGGGTTCTTCGCCCAGGGCCTGTGGAGAGCGGAGGGCCGCTGAAGGAATGCTGGCTCCCCCCGGGCTCTTCTGCGGGGTCTCAGAATGAAGTCTCCCAGGAGGTGTCCTGGGAGGCCTCCCTCTCCTCCCCCTCCATCCCGTGCTCCAGGACCCTCTGGAGCACCAGCCGGAGGGGCTCCCTCCCTCTCCTGCCCTGGCGAAAACGGCGGTCCAGGAAGAAGTAGAGGAAGGGGTTGGCGCTGCAGTTCACGTTGGCCAGGAGCTGGGGGATCCAGGACGGAATGAGGAGTTCCAGGCCGAAGGTCTCCAGGAAGTGCTGCACCTCGGGGGGCAGGCCGCACAGCAGGAACACGAGGGCCGTGAGCAGGGCCAGCCGGTAGAGCCGCGGCCGCCGCCGGCGCCGGACGCCGCAGCGGACCCGCAGCACCAGCGCCAGGCTGGCCACGAAGAGCAGCGTAGTTAGGAGGAGTAAGTAGGCCTTCTCGGCCACGACGGTCACGAGGCACAGCCCGCTGCCCTCGATACCGAGACAGAAGATAAGTTGCGACCCCCACAGCAGGCTGGCCAGGGCCCAGACGCCTCCGCACGCAGCGCCCGACGTGTGCTGGGGCCGGCGGCGCGGGTACTCGCACGGGTAGAGCGCCCAGAGGCAGAGCTCGGTGCAGATGGCGGCCCGCAGGCCCAGGGCCACGGAGTAGGCCAGGTCGGTTATGCTGTTCACCCCCAGCCAGGAGGGGGAGTGCTCGAAGATGTCGAAGGCGTCCCCCACGCAGAGGATCGAATGGCTGCTGAGGAACAGGGCTTCGGCCGCGGCCAGGTTGAGGACGTAGACGGAGATGGGGTTCTTGCGGATGCGGAAGCCCAGCAGCCACAGGATCAGGCCGTTCCCCACCAGCCCAACCACGGCGATGAGCAGAGCCACGGCCGCCAGCCAGACGGTCAGCCCCTCCTCCCCGTCAAATACGGTGTCGAAGTCAGGGGTGGGGTACTCGTCCATGCCGGGCTCCGCTCCTCCTAGGCTTCCGGTGCGAGGGACAGCCTCGTCTCCCCATTCCCTTCCTCTGGGCGCCGCCAGGGGGCGCCCCAGTGCCCAGGACGGAGGATTCAGAGGAAGCCCCAGACTCGCCACTGGAGACGGGGTCCTCCGTTGTAAAACGGGGCGGTGGCGTGAAGAAGAGAGTAGCTCGAAGGGCTCCAGCACAGTGCTAGGCACACTGGGTCGTCGAGCCCTTTCCCAGTGCCGTTGGCTCGTTTTGACCCAATGTGGAGTTTTCTAGGGAAGACACCGAAGTGCTTGGCCATTTCCTTCTCCAGGTCACTTGACAGATGGGGAAACTGAGGCAGACGGGATTCTGTGACTTGCCCAGGCTCACATAGTAAGTATCTGAGGGAAGATTTGAAGTTGTGCAGACGAGTCTTGCTGACACCAAGCCCAGCACTCTATCTGCTATGAAAACTAGTCCCCCCTCCCCCCCCCCCCCCATCCTCAAAGACTGTCTTCACCTCCGCAGCCCTCTCTCTACCAGCCTTTAGCTAAATGGAGGCGTCTGTGGGGATGACTAGTTTCTGATAGCAGATCATCGCCGGAGGAGTGACTTCGAATGATCATTAAAAAGGCTGAATTGTTCCTTCGTCCTAATAGAGCAGGAAGGAAGCACGGGGTGCCTTCAGAGAAAGATTAAGAACCACAGGTTTGTGGGGAGCTTAGAGGGGGGAGGATGGGCCGCCCATTTTGTGGGTTGTTGTCTGGTCCTTTCTTTGACCCCTTTGGGGGCTTTCCCTGGCAGTTACTAGAGTGCTTTGCCATTTTCTACATCCAGCACAGGTGAGAAAGTGAGGCAGAAAGGCTGAAATGACTTGCTCAGGCTCACCCAGCTGGTAAATGTCGGAGGAGGCTGGACTTGAACTCCAAACCTGAGTCTCCTTCACTCCCACCCCAGCTCTCTATCTACTGTGCCATCTTGCTGCCCCAGCTACCTGCCTAGCATCCACCTGGGAGGCACTTAAATGGTCACTGCATTCTCCCCTTTCCTCCTTTCTGCTGTCATGGTGTGACAGTGGGGAGCAGAAAGGAGCCTCCAGGAGGTGCTTCTTTTCTGAAAGCCTGACCAGACTTGCAACCATTCTTCCTTTCCCCTCCCTTCTTTTAGACTGTTGAAGGATATATGGGTTTGGGGTTCCTTCTACAGCTCACGTGGACAGCCCTATAGGAGGCGCTAAATCATTTCGTTCAATACAACAGACTTTTATTTATTTGTTTATGCATGCATTTATTTGTTCATTTACAAATTCATTCATAAATCAGTCCACTTTGTTCATATTTTAATATTTCTATCCATAACTTTTTCTTTTAGAAAATTTTTGTTGTTCAGTATGGCGCCCCCACCCAGACTTAGTTTGTTTTACTTTATGTTACAGTATTTTTCCATGGTTACGGGTTTCCTGGTTTTTTCCTTCCTTTTTTGCTCTCCCCTCCCAGAGCCAACAGGCAATTCCACTGGGTTATACATGGATTATCACTCAATACCTATTTCCATAGTATTCATGTTGGTAATAGAGTCCTCTTTTAAAGCTAAAACCCCAAATCCTGGACCCATATAAACAAGTGATCAATCATACCCTTTTCTTCTGTGTTTCTGCTCCCACGATTCTTCCTCTGGGTGTGGATAGTGTTCTTTCTCCTGAGTCCCTCCGGATTGTCCTGGATCATTGCATTGCTGCTAGTAGCAAAGTCAGTTACATCTGATTGTGCTACAATGTATCAGTCTATGCATAATGTTGTCCTGGCTCTGCTCCTCTCATTCTGCATTGGTTCCTGGAGGTCGTCCCAGTTCACATGGAATCCCTCCAGTTCATCATTCCTTTGAGCACAACAGTATTCCATCACCAACATATACCACAGTGTGTTCAGCCATTCCCCAATTGAAGAGCATCTCCTCATTTTCCAGTTTTTTGCCACCACAAAGAGCGCAGCTATGCATGTTCTTGTACAAACATTTTCTCTTACTATCTTTTTCCGGTACAAAGCCAGTAGTGGTATTGCTGGAGCAAAGAATTAATTTTTTTAATGAATGAAAAAGAAACAGGAAAAAATGCTTTTACCCAACTATATAGTATGAACCAAGTCTCAGAGTATACACATTATCCCATACCTAGTCATCCACCTTTGAAAAGAAGGGGAGGAAATGCCATAATCTTTTTTTTTTAAACCCTTACCTTCCATCTTAGAATCAATACTGTATATTGGCTCCAAGGCAGAAGACTGGTAAGGGCTAGGCAATGGGGGTCAAGTGACTTGCCCAGGGTCACATAGCTGGGAAGTGTCTGAGGCCAGATTTGAACCCAGGACCTCCCATCTTTAGGCCTGGCTCTCCATCCACTGAGCTCCCCAGCTGCCCCCCCCCCCCCCAATCTTTTGATTGTTTTTTTTTTCTGTGCCAAATTGCAATAAACATTTGCTTAATACTTCCTGTTTAGAGATGCTGGTCCTAGAATAACTCTCACCACCTGGCTTGGTGAAACTATTGAAGTTGCTGGTAGTCTACTGAGGGGGTGTGGAGTGGGAAGGAGCATATGGCACCAAGGGCTGACCTTAGGACAAATCAGGTCATTGACCAGCCCAGAACATGACTGAGTGCTGCTGTCAGGATTGTTTGGTTTTTTCTCCTATTCCTTCAAGTCCTCTTTATGGATAAATGGGGAACCTTAGGGACTGCTGAGCAAGGCAGAAATGGGGCATTTCTCCAGTCTGAGAAAAGAAGAAAAGTCCAGGAGTCGTGATGGCCATTCGTCCTGAGCTAGAGTTGGGAGGACAAGAACGCTGACACTCTCGGCCAACAGGGATCCCTGAGGTGCTCCCTCATTTCTAGGGGTCATGCTGATTGTTTCACATGTGATTAGGAAATATTGCATGAAATAAGTAAATAATCACCCAAACATTCTTCCATGAAACTGCCCGGGGGCAAAGGAGAGGTAGGAAGCATACCCTGATCGCCTCTAGATAGAGACCCCGGAAGAAAAACTCCAGGCCCACTGTGGGGAAGAGCAGGGCCTTCTGGGTCCAAGGGAAAACAACCCAAATGGAAGAATTCAAGTATTGAGGAGCCACATGACTTAGCAGCGGCCACTACAAGGAGCAGAGAACTCCAAATACAAGATGCCGAGAAGCGTGCCGTCTTCAGTAACCTACCCAGCAAAACTGAGTACAATCCTGCAGGGGGAAAAGAGATTCTTAATGAACTAGAGGACTTCCATGCTAGGTCCCAGCAGTGAAGGGATGTCGAGAAAAATAGAGCTCCAGGCTTCCCGACAACTGGCTCGAGTAAGTAAGAGTGAAAGATTCACACACGTGCGCGCGCGCACACACACACACACACACACACACACACACACACACACACAACCGGACAGGCAGGAGTTCCAGTGATGGATTGCTAGGGCCCGAGTGGAACAAGGGCTCTGCAACAAGTTCAAATATTATTGAGAATCCATTCCAGTATACCTAGAAAACGTTCTTTAACAACTAAAAGATGAGATCATTTTCCAGAAAATCGGCCAATCCTAAGCTCTTGAGCATTACGTCATTCTTACGGGTGTAACTTTCTCCCAGAAAATTGTTTATGAAAAGAATTTAAGCCAAACATTTCCAAGGCGTCTACACAAGCCCAAACAACTGAGCAATATGGACAGTAACTTGAGGGTACCCAGGAATCGGGGTAAAAGAGCGTCTGGGTCATTCAGCCATGACATTACAGGAGCAAAACAATGAACAACTCCAGGGTTATTCTGAAGGAAGCTTTCAGGAGGTGCCTTATTTTGGCTACAGCTAGACAATACTCTCGGAGCTACTCTTTTGAGATTCTGGCCCTGCCAAGGAAATCTTCAAGCAGGCTCCTAAGCATGTCTCTAAGGCTGCTTTTCCAATTTGTCTTTAGGTTTATGCACATATCCTCACACTTCTAAGCAATTCTGCTAAAAAGCAGACCTGGGCTACTTAGAAACTCTGGAGTTCAAACACAGGAGTCAAGAGAAACACAAAAAAGGGAACAGGAATGAGTAATAGAGGACCAAAGAAGGAAGATTCTATTGCAGAGATAGCAGATGCATCTGCTCTGAATCCTAACATCATCAGTAGATATGGAGTGACTCTAATAAGACAAAGGCTGGAAAAGGTTCTGTCCTGTCCTGTTCTTTTTCTTTTTTAAAAATAATCCCTACTTTCTGTCTTGGAATCAATACTAAGTATTGGTTCCAAGGCAGCAGAGCAGTAAGGACTAGGCAATTGGGATTAAGTGACTTGCCCAGTGACTGTGGCCAGATTTGAACCCAGGACTTCCCATCTCTAGGCCTGGCTCTATCTACTGAGCAGTTACTTAACTGTTCCTAGTTCAGTTATTTCTTAACAATTTTAAGGAAAAAATGGAGACTAAAGAGAAACGGAATATACTGGGAGGAAGAGGGGGAGGAATTTCCTGGAAAATGATCTCATAATATCAGGATGTGAAAATAGAGATGTAAACAGACAGGGAGGAGACACTTGAACCTCACTCTCGTCTGAGCTGAACCAAACAGAGAAGAACATTCACACAAACATGCACAGTTGGACATGCAAATTCATGTCGTTCAACTGAGAAATAAATGGGGAAGGGGAGACTGGAGAAGGGAGGGCAGGCTACGGGAGATTTCAGTCCTAAGAAAAACGAGCCTGAAGGCTGTGCAAAGAGACTTTAGAGTTCTGTTCCACATGACAGATAATGGGAATCTGAAGGCGCCTCCAAGTTATGTCATAGAAATATCACGAATTACTATTGTACTGAAAAGGGGATGTTTTCAGAGAAATTTCGGAAGACTCGTATACGCTGTCACAGAGTGAATTGAACAGAATCAGGAGAACAATTTATTTTTATTTTCCATTTTTTGATTGTCACGCAAAACATATTTCCGTATTGGTCATTGTGGTAAGAACACACTCGTACACACCCCAAGTCCCCAAATCAAAGCAGATACACTGAGGTGAAAGGCGACTCCCCCAGTTCCTCCTTTGGAGGTGGAGAGCTTCCCCATCGCGATAAGTCTTTCAGGATTATCTCAGATCATTGCCTTGCCAGAGGCGCCATCCTTCAACATTGCTGCTCTCCCAGTTCTGCTTACTGCACTCTGCATCAGTTTCGGCAGATCTTTCTGGCTTTTTCTGAAACCATCTTGCTTGTCATTCCTCATAGCACAGTAGTATCCCATGGCCAGCATATACTACAATTTGCTCAGCCGTCCCCCAACTGATGGGCAGCTCCAATTCTTTGCTGCCACAAAAAGAGCAGCTTTCAATCTTTTGGTACAAGCAGGTCCTGCCCCTTTAGGAGGACAATTTTACAGTGACAAGATGGAATAAACAAATAGCTTTAGAAATTAGTCAATGCAATGACCAGTTCGTTAGGAATGCAGAGGACCAATCCAGTGGAGACATGCTACTACTCTTAACGGAGAGGTCAAAGGCTCAGAGCGCTGAATGAAATAAGCATGTAAATATACACGTGTGTCTTTATACATGCATCTGCATACATGCACAGACATGTCATATAGGTGGGTATGCATGCCTCTCAACCTATCGAATGCTGAAATTATTTTTTCTTGACGACACGTATTTGTAAAGGGATTTTGTTTGTGCTTCCTTCTCGGTTGAGGGGGTTTGGTAGAGGGCGAAGAGGAAGATTTTTGCTGATTGAAAAAATGAAATGTCAGATGATTTGACATCCAGGAAACCTAATAAGGACCTGGAATAGTTTAAGGGAATTGGGAGGTGGCGATGGTCCCACTTGGCTCTCTCTTGGCCAGGCCACCATGAGAGGCTGTGCAGGATGGCAGGAAGGTACAGTGTTCAGAGGAGTGGAACCAGGATGGGAACAGGCTTTAGTCAATGGCATACACGCACCTTTAAAGGAAATGGGGAAGTTTTGCCTAGAGAAGAAGAAACTCAGGGAAGATGAAAATGAGGATTGGAAAGGTTGAAATGGGGATTCTTAAGCCATGATTAGATGTCCATCAATTGGAGAATGGCTGAGGAAGTTGGGCCAAGTCCTTGTAAAAGAATACTCTTGGGCCATAAAACACGATAAACAAGATAATCCCGAAAAACCCTCCACAGCCTCCTCTGAAGTGATGCAAAGTGAAGTGAGCAGAACCAGAACAATGAACATTGTAACAACAATAACGTAGGACAATCAAGTGTGAATGACTTAACTATTAACAACAGGGCAACTCCGAGGGACTCATGACAGAAAGGGTTATCCTCTGACAGAGTCTGAACGCAGAGTGACGCATTCTCTACTCTGTTTCCTCCATGACGTTTCCTCCAGTGTAAACAGTGTGTCTTTTTCACAGAAATATGTATTTCATGATAATATATGGACAACTACATCATACACCTGCTGCCTCAGTGGGGAAGGAGAGAGAGAAAAGAGGGATCGCAAAATGTCATAAAACAACTATTAAAATTGTAGCAATATATAATCCAGAGAAATAAAAATAAAAAACAAGAATGTTAAAAAGAGAAATGAATGCGTGGTGAGTGGGAGATGAAGGATGGCCTTTTAGCAATGGCAATATAGGATTTGGAATCATGGGATGGGATTGGTATGATGTAGTGGATGCGTGTTAACAATCGAGGAATTGGTTCAGTTACTCGGGAGGTCTTTTATTTTTTCAAACTTCATTTTCTGTCCTCATAATTCTGCTGGTTTTTAAGGCTTTAAAAAAATCTTTTTTTTTTTTTTTTTTTTAAAATATATTTTATTTGATCATTTCCAAGCATTATTCGTTAAAGACATAGATCATTTTCTTTTCCTCCCCCCCACCCCCCATAGCCGACGCGTAAGTCCACTGGGCATTAGATGTTTTCTTGATTTGAACCCATTGCTTTGTTGATAGTATTTGCATTAGAGTGTTCATTTAAAGTCTATCCTCTGTCATGTCCCCTCAACCTCTGTATTCAGGCAGTTGCTTTTTCTCGGTGTTTCCACTCCCATAGTTTATCCTTTGCTTATGAATGGTGTTTTTTTTTTCTCCTGGATCCCTGAAAGTTGTTCAGGGACATTACACCGCCCCTAATGGAGAAGTCCATTACGTTCGATTATACCACAGTGTATTAGTCTCTGTGTACAATGTTCTCCTGGTTCTGCTCCTCTCGCTCTGCATCACTTCCTGGAGGTTGTTCCAGTCTCCATGGAACTTCTCCACTCTATTATTCCTTTGAGCACAATAGTATTCCATCACCAACATATACCACAGTTTGTTCAGCCATTCCCCAATTGAAGGGCATCCCCTCGTTTTCCAGTTTTGGGCCACCACAAAGAGCGCAGCTATGAATATTTTTGTACAAGTCTTTGTGTCCATTATCTCTTTGGGATACAGACCCAGCAGTGCTATGGCTGGGTCAAAGGGTAGATATTCTTTTGTCGCCCTTTGGGCATAGTTCCAAATTGCCCTCCAGAATGGTTGGATCAGTTCACAACTCCACCAGCAATGAATTAATGTCCCTACTTTGCCACATCCCCTCCAGCATTCATTACTTTCCTCTGCTGTTATGTTAGCCAATCTGCTAGGTGTGAGGTGATACCTCAGAGTTGTTTTGATTTGCATCTCTCTGATTATAAGAGATGTAGAGCACTTCTTCATGTGCTTGTTAATAGTTTTGATTTCTTTATCTGAGAACTGCCTATCCATTTCCCTTGCCCATTTATCAATTGGAGAATGGCTTGATTTTTTGTACAATTGATTTAGCTCATTATAAATATGAGTAATTAAACCTTTGTCAGAGGTTTCTATGAAGATTTTTTCCCAATTTGTTGTTTCCCTTCTGATTTTAGTTATATTGGTTTTGTTTGTACAAAAGCTTTTTAGTTTGATGTAGTCAAAATTATTTATTTTACATTTTGTGATTCTTTCTATATCTTGCTTGGTTTTAAAGCCTTTCCCCTCCCAAAGGTCTGACATGTATACTATTCTGTGTTTACCCAATTTACTTATGGTTTCCTTCTTTATGTTTAAGTCACTCACCCATTTTGAATTTATCTTGGTGTAGGGTGTGAGGTGTTGATCTATTCCTAGTCTCTCCCACACTGTCTTCCAATTTTCCCAGCAGTTTTTATCGAATAGTGGATTTTTGTCCCAAAAGCTGGGATCTTTGGGTTTATCGTATACTGTCTTGCTGAGGTCGTTTTCCCCCAGTCTATTCCACTGATCTTCCTTTCTGTTTCTTAGCCAGTACCAAATTGTTTTGATGACTGCTGCTTTGTAATATAGTTTGAGGTCTGGGACTGCAAGGCCCCCATCATATGTGTTTTTTTTCATTATTTCCCTGGATATCCTTGATCTTTTGTTCTTCCAAATGAACTTTGTTATGGTTTTTTCTAAATCAGTGAAGAAGTATTTTGGTAGTTCAATGGGTATGGCACTAAATAGATAAATAAGTTTGGGTAGGATGGTCATTTTTATTATATTGGCTCGTCCTATCCATGAGCAGTTAATGTTTTTCCAATTGTTCAAGTCTAGTTTTAGTTGTGTGGCGAGTGTTTTGTAGTTGTGTTCATATAGTTCCTGTGTTTGTCTTGGGAGATAGATTCCTAGGTATTTTATTTTGTCTAAGGTGATTTTGAATGGGATTTCTCTTTCTAGTTCTTGCTGCTGAGCTGTGTTGGAGATATATAGAAAAGCTGATGATTTATGTGGGTTTATTTTGTATCCTGCAACTTTGCTAAAGTTGTTGATTATTTCAATTAGCTTTTTGGTTGAATCTCTAGGATTCTTTAAGTAGACCATCATGTCATCCGCAAAGAGTGATAACTTGGTCTCCTCCTTGCCTATTCTGATGCCTTCAATTTCTTTATCTTCTCTAATTGCTACTGCTAGTGTTTCTAGTACAATATCAAATAGTAGAGGTGATAATGGGCATCCTTGTTTCACTCCTGATCTTATTGGGAATGCATCTAGTTTATCCCCATTGCAGATGATATTAGCTGTTGGTTTTAGATATATACTGTTTATTATATTTAGGAATGACCCTTCTATTCCTATGCTTTCTAGTGTTTTTAATAGGAATGGGTGTTGTATTTTATCAAAGGCTTTTTCTGCATCTATTGAGATAATCATGTGGTTCTTGCTAGTTTGCTTGTTGATGTGGTCAATTATGTGGATGGTTTTCCTAATGTTGAACCAGCCCTGCATCCCTGGTATGAATCCTACTTGATCATGGTGAATGATCCTTCTGATCACTTGCTGGAGTCTTTTTGCTAGTATCCTATTTAAAATTTTTGCATCTATATTCATTAGGGAGATTGGTCTATAGTTTTCTTTCTCTGTTTTTGACCTGCCTGGTTTTGGAATCAGTACCATGTTTGTGTCGTAAAAGGAGTTTGGTAGAACTCCCTCTTTGCTTATTATGTCAAATAGTTTGTATAGTATTGGGGTTAATTGTTCTCTGAATGTTTGATAGAATTCACAGGTGAATCCATCAGGCCCTGGGGATTTTTTCTTAGGAAGTTCTTTGATGGCTTGATGGATTTCAATTTCTGATATGGGATTATTTAAGAATTCTATTTCCTCTTCTGTTAGTCTAGGCAGTTTGTATTTTTGTATATATTCATCCATTTCTCCTAAATTGGTGTATTTATTGCCATATAATTGGGCAAAGTAATTTCTAATGATTGCCTTAATTTCCTCCTCATTGGAGGTGCTGTCCCCCTTTTCATCTTTAATGCTGTGAATTTGCTTTTCTTCCTTCCTTTTTTTAATTAGATTGACCAGTACTTTGTCTATTTTGTTTGTTTTTTCAAAGTACCAGCTTCTTGTCTTATTTATTAAATCAATAGTTCTATCACTTTCGATTTTATTAATTTCTCCCTTAATTTTTAGGATTTCTAATTTGGTTTTCTGCTGGGGGTTTTTAATTTGATCGCTTTTGAGTTTTTTCAATTGCATTTCCAATTGATTGATCTCTGCTCTCCCTTGTTTGTTAATATGAGCTTTCAGGGATATGAATTTGCCTCTGATTACCGCTTTGGCTGCATCCCAAAAGGTTTGAAAGGATGTTTCGCCATTGTCATTTTCCTTGATGAAATTATTAATTGTTTCTATGATTTCTTCTTTAGCTAAACGGTTTTGGAGTATCATATTGTTTAATTTCCAATTGGTTTTAGATTTGGTTTTCCATGTACCATTACTAATCATTATTTTTATTGCCTTGTGATCTGAGAAGGCTGCATTAATTATTTCTGCTTTTTTGCATTTGTGTGCTATGTTTCTGTGACCTAATGTATGGTCAATTTTTGTGAATGTGCCATGTGGTGCTGAGAAGAAGGTGTATTCCTTTTTATCCCTATTTATTTTTCTCCATATGTCTATTAATTCTAATTTTTCTAAGATTTCATTCACTTCTTTTACCTCTTTCTTATTTATTTTTTGATTTGATTTATCTAAATTTGATAATGGTTGGTTTAAGTCTCCCACTAGTATGGTTTTATTGTCTATTTCTTCCTTCAATTCTCCTAGTTTCTCCATTAGAAATTTGGGTGCTATATTATTTGGTGCATACATGTTGATTAATGATATTTCCTCATTGTCTAGAGTCCCTTTTAACAAAATATAATTACCTTCCCTATCCCTTTTGATCAGGTCTATTTTTGCATTGGCTTTATCAGATATCATGATTACCACTCCTGCCTTCTTTCTATCAGTTGAGGCCCAGAAGGTCTTACCCCATCCTTTAATTCTGACCTTGTGGGTGTCAACCCGCCTCATGTGTGTTTCTTGAAGACAACATATGGTAGGGTTTTGGATTCTAATCCATTCAGCTATTCGTCTACGTTTTATGGGTGAGTTCATCCCATTCACGTTCAAAGTTATGATTGTCATTTGTGGACTCCCTGGCATTTTGATTGCCTTCCCTAATTCTAACCTTTTCTTCTTCGGCTCTACCTTTTAGTCCAGTGATTTACTTTGAATCAGTCCCCCTTGTCCCCTCCCTTGATGTTTCCCTTTTTAGTCCCTCCCTTTTTGTTCCCTCCCCCTCCCCCCTCTCTTTCCCTCCCTTTTTGTTCTCCCTCTCCCCCTCCCCCCCTTGGTTTTCCCTTCTCCTTACCCTTGTTGGGTAAGATAGAATTCAAGATCCCAATGGATCTGGATGTTTTTCCCTCTCAGAGTTGATTTCCCTGAGATTGAGGTTTAAGTAACCCCCCCCCCCCCTCTCTTCCTCTCCTTCTTATAGGAGTTTTCTTCCCCTCCCCTTCCCCTGTGAATCTTTGTGTGAGAACCATTATTCTATTTGGTCTTTCTTTACCCCCTATTTATACATTACATTTTCCCCACATATTAGTATACATAGGTTGATATAAATGTAGTCCTTATAGAAGAGAGTTTGAGTAAAAGAAGATAACATTTTTCCCCTTTCCTTAATATTTACCTTTTCAGGTATTCCTTGCTCTTTGATTTTCGGTATCAAACTTTCCACAGAGCTCTGGTCTTTTCTTTGCAAAAAGTTGGAAGTCTTCTATTTTGTTGAATGCCCATACTCTCCCTTGGAAGTATATAGTCAGTTTTGCTGGGTAGCTGATTCTTGGTTGGAGACCCAGCTCTCTTGCCTTTCTGAAGATCATGTTCCATGCCTTACGATCATTCAGCGTAGAACTTGCAAGGTCTTGTGTGATCCTGATTGGCATTCCTTTATATCTAAATTGTCTTTTTCTGGCTTCCTGTAGGATTTTTTCTTTTGTTTGATAGCTTTGGAATTTGGCAATTACATTCCTGGGAGTTGTCTTTTGGGGGTTTAGTGTAGAAGGTGTTCTGTGAGCTCTGTCAGTGGATGTATTGCCCCCTTGTTCTAGAATCTCTGGGCAATTTTCTTTGATTATATCTTGTATCACCATGTCCAGTTTGGTGTTTATTTCTGGCTTTTCTGGGAGTCCAATTATTCTTAAATTTTCTCTTCTCCCCCTGTTTTCCAGATCTATCACCTTGTCGGTGAGATATTTTATGTTCTCTTCTAATTTCTTGGTGTTTTGGCTTTGCTTTATTAGTTCTTGCTTTAAAGCCTGGTTTTCTTTTACAGTTTGGTCAAACTGGTTTTGTAGATGCATGAATTTCTTTTGCATCATTTCCCACTTTTCCTCCCAGAGGGCTTCCATCTTTTTGGTCCTTTCTGATTCAAATTCTTCATGGGTTTGTGGAGAGTTTCTATTTCCTTTGGAAGATTTTGGAGAATTTTCTTGTATATCTTCTTCTATCTGCTCTGTATTTTGTATTTTGGCTCCATAGAATGTGTCCAGAGTCGCCCCTTTCTTCTTATTTTTCTTGGTATTTTGGGGCTTCTGTGCTTCTGTGGAATTTGTCATCTCTGAACGTGGAGGATTGGCTTTTCTTGTCTTTGTCTGGTGATCAGTGGCTTTAGTCCTGGGCAGATGTTGGTTCTATGAGCGTTCCCTGGGTTAAACTGAATATGCCTCACTGGAACTGGAATGGAAGGGTGGGACCACGAGGCCACACTCTCCCCCTGGCTCGATTTCCGGAAGTTGCCTTCAGAATCCCTGGCCGTGAGGCTGTTTCATCGGCCTGCGGGGGGATGGGCTGCCGCTTCCCCAAGCTCCGAGAGCACAGACTTTCACTGAGACTTGGATAGCAGGATCCAGCCCGTGAGGCTGTCTTGCCCGCCCTGAGGGTTGCTGTTGTTTTGACCAGCTCTCTGCAGCGGAGGCCCCAGGCAGTAACTTTCCCCCGGACCGACCAGCTCTTTGCAGCGGAGGCCCCAGGCAGTAACTTTCACCCGGACCTACCGGCTCTCTGCAGCGGAAGCCCCAGGCAGTAACTTTCACCCGGACTGGGACTTGGGTAGAAGACCCTGAGGGTTGTTGTTCCTCAGACCCTGCTCTCTGAGCCCGGCGCGGCTGCCGCTTCCGGGAGCCTTGGACTCTGCGCTCCTACCCCTGAGGTCCGAGGGATCTCGGGTTCTGGCTTTTAAGGGGAGCCGTACCTTTTGAACCGGGTCCAGGTCCAGGAGGAGGGTTCCCAGGGTCTGTGCTGTTGATCGTTTGGAATTTCGGCGCCTTAGGAGCTTCTAGTTTGAGATCGGTCGGGAAGGGTTTTCCGGAGATCTGAACTTCAGCTTTCTCTAAGCCGCCATCTTAACCGGAAGTCCCTGTCCTCACTTCAAAATCTTTTTTTTTAAGAGGCAAATACAGTTAAGTGACTTTTCCAGGGTCCCACAACTAGTAAATGGCTGAGACCAGATTTAAATCCAGGTCTTTCAAATTTGAGACTCAGCCCTCTACCCTCTGCACTATGTAGCTGCTCTTGCAAGGTACTTTAGAAAAAGGATTTTCCTCCCTCATCTGCTTCCCAACCAGGCTTTTATTTTAAATGGCCACCTTCTTTTCCCCATGAATATTGAGTAATTGGTGGGAGAGAATGCCCCAGGTTTTTATATCGATTGTAGCTAGCCTATTTCACTTTGGGGGGACCTTATTTTATTCCTCCCCTCCCCATTACACATAAAAACAATTTTCAACATTTTAAAAAGAATTGTCAGTCTTGAATTTTGAATTCTTTGCCCTCTTCTTCCCCCCTCTCCCCCTTGGTAAGCAATCCGATATCGATTCCACACGTGTGATCATTTTCCCATATTAATCCTTCTGTGGAAGAAAACTTGAACAAAAAAAATGTAAGAAAGTGAAAAATATCTGCTTAGCTTTTCATTTAGACGCCATTAATTCTGTCCCTGGAAGCTGATGGCATTTTTATCGTGAGTTCTTCGGAATTGTTTTGGGTCATCGTATTGCTGGGAATAGCTAAGTTCTTCATCGTTGTTCATGGCACCCTCTTGCAGTCTCTGTGAACAATGTTCTCTGGGTTCTAATCACTTCATTCACATACATCTTTCCAGGCTTTTCCCGAGCCCCTCCTACTCATCATTTCCTACAGCACAGTGGAATTCGCTCACAGTCATATACGATAACTCAGCCATTTCTCAATTGATGGGCCTCCACCGGCCCAATAGAGCTGCTCCAACTATCCCGGCACACATAGCTTCCGCCCCTTCCTTTCTTGAATATTTTTGGGACACTCAACTACTAATGGTATTGCTGGGCGGAATGGCGTGCATGATTTCACAGTCCTTTGGACATAGGTTCAAATTGCTCTCCAGAATGGTTAATTCCATGCACACCTCCCCAATGGTGCATTAATGTCTCAATTTTCCCACATTCCTTCCAAGTTTTATCATTTTCTATCTTATCATCCTATCATACTAGCCAGAAATCCGTGTGTGTGTGTGTGTGTGTGTGTGTGTGTGTGTGCCTCAGAGTTGTTTCAGTTTGCATTTCTCCAGTTAATTGTGATTTAGAGCATTTTTTCACATAACTATAGAGAGTTTTAATTACTTTGTCTGAGGCCTTCTCATTTGTAGCCTTTGATTATGAATCAGTTGGAGAATGACATGCCTTCTTTACTTTCTACTTATTTCTTTACATATTTAAAAATGAAGTTTTCGGTCCTACGTTCAAATCTGGCCTCAGCCACTTCCCAGCTGTGTGACCCTGGGCAAGTCACTTGACCCCCATGGCATAGCCCTTACCTCTCTTCTGCCTTGGAGCCAATACACAGTATTGACTCCAAGACAGAAGGTAAGGGTTTAAAAAAAATGAGGTTTTCATTAGAGAAATTTGCTATAAATTTTTTCACCATTCTGATTCCTATGTATTACTTTTTAGCTCATTCCACCTTGTTTATTCTTTCTTCTCTCCTTTCGTTCTGTCCATCCTCAAAAATGTTTAGCTTCTGAGCGCCACATGCCCCAATTTGTCCTTTTTTTCTATCCGCTCGGCTCCTTTCCTTATCCTCTTCCCCTCCTACTTTCCTGTAGGGTAAAACAGATTTCTATACCCAGTTGATTGTGTATGTTCTCTCTTTGAGCCAGTTCTGAAGAGAGTAAGATTCAAGTGTTATCCTCCCGATATCCCATTCCTCTTTCATGCCTCTTTAATGTGAGATAAGTTCATCCATTCTATTCCTTCCTTCCCCCATTTCCCAATGCCTTTCGCTTTCTCACTCCTTAATTTAATTTTTTAAAATATTATCCCATCATATTTAACTCATGCCTTTTCCTTCCATCTACATATTTTCCTTCTAACTGCCCTAATAATTAGGATTGCACATATCATCTTCCCATGGAGGAATGTAGTCTAACCTTATCGAATGTCCTTTGATTTCTCTTTCCTTTTTACCATTTTATTATTCTCTTGAGTCTTGAATTGAAAGTCAGATTTTCCATTCAGCTCTGGTCTTTTCATCAGGAATGTCTACAAGTCCTCTATTTCATTGAATGTCCATTTTCCCCTGAAGGATTTTGCTCAGTTTTGTTGGGTAAGTCATTCTTGGTTGAAATCTTAGCTCCTTTGTCCTCTGGAATATCATATTCCAGGCCCTACGATTCTTTGATGGAGAAGCTACTTAAATCTTTTATTATCCTGACTGTGACTCCACAGTATTTGAATTGTTTCTTTCTGGCTGCCTGGAATAAAATGGAGTTCTTTCCTCCTCCTTTGTCTGATTTGATCCTTATAACAACACTGGATCATAGATGCTATTATTATCCCCATCTTACAGATGAAGAAACTGAAGAAAACCCACATTGACTGACTTTCTCAGGTCACAAAGTTTCTGAGATTTGGTTTCAACTCAGCTCTTCCTAGTGTGAATTTTAGATTTAGTCCACCCTGCTTAGTCTTTAGAATTTTAGCAACCAGGAATGTATACACCCCCACTTAAGGATTGAGTATGGGGGAGGAAGGTCTGTGTGTGTGCTAGCAAGTAACAAATCAGAAACAACTGACTGACCCCCTGGGCTGTCCAAAGCCCAGTTTAAGCCACCATTGGTGCATGTAAGACACAGGAAGTGACATAAAGAACTGCCTTTATATTTTGTGTTACTTCCTGTGAGAGGAACTGGGCGGTGGAACTTGACTTGGAGGAGCTTGAGCGTGAGACCTCAGACTGCTTCCTTGAGATGATCACTTGGTGAGTGTTAAGGCTGACTCCCTTTTCCTTGGCTTTCTGGAGGCACTAACCTCCAAGGAGGCCCCTCATCTTGAAGGAGGCCTTGTGGCTGGCAGCTAAGCTAGATTTAATATTCTGGGAAGGCCCCTTGACTGAGGCCTCTGAACTCCCATTGGGTTCAGACCAGGCTGGGGCAGCTAACCTTCCCTTTTCCCTCTCTCATTCTTTTTTTTTAAACCCTTCCCTTCCATCTTGAAATCAATACTCTGTATTGGTTCCGAGGCAGAAGAGTGGTAAGGGCTTTGATGAAGCCAAGATGGGTCTTGGCTTCTTTTTCTTTTTTTAACCTTTAAGACTTTAAGAATTCTGGAGAACTGCTAGCAATGGGAGATGAAGGAGGTAGAGATGTCATCTTCCAATAGGAGCGGGAGGACAAAACCCAAACACACAGCAGAGGAAAATACGATGTTTACGGCGTCTTCCAGAGCCACAAACCTGAGTATGACCACTTGAAAAGTTTAGAACTTGAAGAAAAGATCACCAAAATGAGGGGGTGGCCTCCCAAAAATGCTGCTCAATTTTGATCACCTACCAACGATAAAACAACAATGTTAAGGCAAATATCGGAAAGGGACCAAACTCAAAGGAAGAAGATGGTCGGCCTAGAGATACTCCAACAGTCACTACACCACGAGGGCCAGTGTTCAGCCCTGCGGTTCTGATGGTTCAGGTGAGTCCAAGGAGAATATTTGCCAATTCTCAGCCCTATCCCATCAAATCCGTCTCTATCAATAGTGATTATGAAACCTCTCTATCTACGGACGATTTGTGGGTTAATCTTTGGTGCCTTGAGATTATGGCCAGAAGTTTGAATATTGTGGCTATTGAACCTGCCGACATGGAAGTGCTAATGGAGGTCATCTTGGCAGCAGAGTTGCAACAAGTTCAGGTACAGAAGCAGTAACGGGGCGATTGGACCATGCGGCATGAGGGTGTCTGCACTCTGCACTGGGCATTCGAAATTGTTTGGGGCACCTGAAGGTCCTTTTTCCCTGAAATCATTTCGAGTAGAAAGTGATATACAGAATGTTACCCCAAACCTCTTTTGGGTGAATACACGGACGACAGGGGACCCCAGAAATAAAGCATCAGCAGTAAATTAAACAGAAAATAATTTCATGTTTGTCGTTCAGAAAACTGGAGCTGTAAGTTCAGAAAGGCACCCCAAACACCCCGAAAAACCCACTTCAACATCTTGCCATTAAGTGGACAGCTGGGCTGAGACTAAAGCTAAGAAATGAGCAGAACAGAGTGGAACTGTCAGAAACACTGTTAGCCAGTGTTCCCTGACAGCAGGCCGCCATTTTATTTCAGGAAATTCTAACCATTCCTCTTTGTTCCACCTTTTGGAGTCAAGAAGTTCCAGACTAATCCGCCTTTTAAATCCACCTTTTGTATACTGCAAAAGAAGTGCTTCAGACTGGTCAGGGGGCTTTTGTCAACCATCCTGAAAGACACGTAATTATTCCTTAAAAAAGAGTTGATGTGGATCAAGCATCATTCATCCCCTCCCAAGAGGGCCAGGTCTTGTCATTAATGATTGCCCCTCCCCCCCAACCATGAGATGAGGGAGGCCAAAGAGGATGCTGTAGGATTTGTAGGCTGTAAAAGGTGCAGCTGAATTGTGTGAACCCTGGAAGGGCTGCCACTGTCTGCACGTGGGACTGTCTGGAAGAGTATTGATGGGAAATTCAGGAAGAGCAAGTATTGAGCTTAGAAAAGTCTCTGTGGCGACTTTTGGTATAGCAAAACCAGCCAATTGGAGCTCAGAATTGGTGCAAAGTGTCCTCTCAGGGGAATTATCTCAAGAGCTCGCCACGTCTCTTACGGCTCACGGCTCCACGAGAACGCGCATGGCGACCCATCTGTGGTCGGGATAATATAGTTCAAGCCGTGAGCTCACACATCCCAAACTAGGTGAAGAGGAAGATTCCAAGAGCTTCCATTCTCCCCATCTAGAGGAATCAGAGATGGCTGAAAGAGGAAGGCTCGAAGCTACTCAGCTCGTATGTGGAGATTTCAAAGGGACACAAAGCAGGGAAGTCACAGCAATTTGAGGTTCTGTGGTACTCCGTGGACAGGCTCTGCTTCCAAAGAGAAGATTAAACTGGAAGGAGAGTGGACTGTCCAGCAATGAAATGCCCTTCTGCCCCTCCTTTCGAATGATCCAAAGTTCTTTTTGGAAAATCAGAGGGATTCCTTTTTATGTTGTTGGGCATTCGATCATATTTTATTTTATTAAACATTTTATTGCTATCTTTGGCTTTATAACATTTGTTCCTAGATCTGCATCCCTTCCCTATAATATGAATAATAGCCTAAAGAGACCCCATTAAAGAGGAGGATTCTAATTCAAGTCTTCTTTTTTTCCCTTAATTTTAAAACCCTCCCCTTCCATCTTGGAATCAGTACTGAGTATTGGTTCCAAGGCAGAAGAGTGGGAAGGGCTAGGCAATGGGGGTCAAGTGACTTATTCAGGGTGACACAGCTAGGAAGTGTCTGAGGTCAGATTTGAACCCAGGACCTCCCATCTCTGGGCCTGGCTCTCCATCCACTGAGCTACACAGCTGCCCCCAATAGTCTTCTTTTTAAATAAAAATCAGTTAAAAAGCCTTTCCCCCCTCCTCCTTTCTGTTCTGATGGGATACAATTAGGAAAGAAAAGCAAAACCACTCTTGTGACAAATGGATTTGCTTTAGCAAAAGCGATTTCCTTGGGGGCTCCATCCAAAAAACATCTTGGAGTCCATCACTTCTCTGTTAGAATGTAAGGAGTCTGCCATTGCTGGTCCTCCAGAGTTTTGCCTGTTTGAATGAAGAGTTCTTGAGTCTCTCCAAGTTAGGTTGGACTGTTGCTGGGGCATATTTTCTCTTTGTTCTCTTCACTTCCCTTTGAATCAGCTCCTGCAAACTTGCCACATTTTCCTGAAATTGTCCCCTCGTTGTTTCGGGGTGTCAGAAGTCATGGGACATTTTTGCAGGGATGGTGGCGGGCCGTAGCCTAGCCTGAGAAGGCCACATCTCTTTGGGCACTGTGGGGAAAACCCAGACCGCCGACACTGACTGGCTAAGCGGTTCCCTGCCCGGCAGATGGCATAGATCTGAGGTGAAGAAATGGGGCCCGACGAGCTAAACTGATCTGGAGATGTCGCTGTGCTGCTCTCTCTTCTGGAAATCCGGGGAAGCTGAAAACAGAGAAGAGACGAGCCCGTGAGTGCCTGTGGAGCATCACTGTCTAATCAGAGCTGGGGACCGCCGGAGAGCTGCCCCCTCCACTCCTGGTGAAGTGTCATCGGGGAAGCAAGGCCACTCTAGGACTCTTCTGCAAAGACCAAAGAAGGGCCAAAGGACCCGTATGGACGGCATGATGGATGCATCAAAGAAATGGAAGCCAAGGAGGAGCCCAGCAGTTGGGGAAATGGCTAAACTAATTGTGCCCAAAAAATGAGGAAAGGGATGGTTTCAGTGAAGTCTGGGAAACGACTTATGAACGAATGCAGGGAGAAATTAAGAAGAGCTAGGAAAAAGCTATATTCTGCCATCAATACTGAGGTGCCCCCCCCCAACTTTGAAAGACTTGAGAACTCTGAACAACACAATGGCTAAATTTGATTCTAGTGGGACGATATAGCTACCTGCCTACCTTCAGAGAGACCTTATGAACTCACGGTACAGATTGAAGCACAACATTTTTTTTTCCATTGTCCAAAAATTTATTTATTTATTTATTCTGTAAAAAAAAATTCCCAGGGGGGCAGTGGATTGAGAGCCAGGCCTAAAGATGGGAGGTTCTGGGTTCCAATCTGGCCTCAGATACTTCCCAGCTGTGTGACCCTGGGCAAGTCACTTGATCCCCATGGCCTAGCCCTGACCCCTCTTCTGCCTTGGAACCAATACACAGTACTGATTCCAAGATGGAAGGGGAGGGTTTAAAAAAAAAATCCCAGGCACTTCACCCTCTCTTTTCTCTACCTGCATCACAAGAAGGCATCAACTGATAATATATAAATGATCTCTCTCATGTCTTTATTTGTTAGTTTTTTCTTTGGAAGTGAACAAGTTATTCTTCAAATATTAATTCTGTCATTGCATGTAACGTTCTCTTGGTTCTACTTGTTTTATTGCTCATTATTCATGTGGGACTTTCCAAGTTTTTTTTAAATTGCTCATCATTTCTTAGGGTTCAGTGGTGTTTCATCAGAACCAACTACCACTCCTTGCTCACTCATTCCCCAACAATGAACATCCCCTTACTTTTTAGTTCTTTGCCACCACAAAAAGAGCAGATACAAATATTTGGGAACATATGTAGGGTTTTTTTCTTTGAGATCCAACAGTCTGAAGGTATATAGAGTTTTATAACTCTCTGGGCATAATTCCAAATTGGTCTACAAAAGGATTGGCTTAATCCACACTATTAGTGTCCCCCTTTTCCCCACATTCCCTCCCACATTTGCCATTTTGCTCTTTTTTCCATTTTTGCCAATGACACTCATTCTTATATGTTTGACAAAGTTCTTTGTGCATTTTAAATATGAGATCTCTATCCAAAAAACTAGAAAATTTGTTCCTGAATATTCTGCTTTCCTTCTCATTTTGGCTACATTAATTTTATGAGTATAGTTTTTAAATTTAATATGATCATAACTATCCATTTACATCTCACAATGCTCTCTCTATCTTATGTCTATCAATAAATTTCTCTCCTCTCCCTAAATCTGATAGTCAATATTTTCCCTGCTTATGATCATGTATTCATTTATGTTATCTTAGCCCTCACTTATCTTAGATACTGGTCTATGCCTAGTTTCTGACAAACTACATTTCCAGCACTTTTGCCAAATAGTGGGTTCTTGTCCCCAAAACTTGGATCTATACTTTTTGCAAACACAAGGTTACTCTAAATTTTTTACTACTGTAGGTTGCATGTTCTTTCTATTTCTTAACCAATACTAGATAGTTCTGATAATTACTACTTTATAATATAGTTTAAAATCTGGTACTGCTAGACCTCCTTCTTGTACATTTCTTTTCCATCAATTCCTGTGGTGTTTTCTAGATTGGTTCTTCCAAATGAATTTTGTTATTATTTTTTTCTAGCTCAATGAAATAATTTTTTGTTAATTTAATTAGAATGGCACTGAATAAATAGATGGATATGGATAAGATTATAATTTTAATTATATTGGCTCTGTCCACTGTGAATCTTAAAAATTCTCAGACCCTACTTCAGAACATTTGGTTAAGACCATTCCCCATTTTAAACATTGAAGGTACTTGATCAGGAATGTGAGAAATTTACATTACTCCACCCCTACTTAAGCATACTTTAGGGGAAGATAAAGTTGTAAACTCCTTACTGAACAATGAAAAGTACTTAACTCATAGTGAGGCAAAATCCGTTAAGCTAAGTCTATTTTTAGATCTAATACAAAAAGGTGCTAAGTACCTATGAAGGTCAGGCAACTTGCAAACTTGCAAGGGGCAAAGAGGTGTGAACTCACTCAGAAGTTTTAGTCTACCCAGAGAAGTTGAGAACTAAAGAAGGTGTGAATTAAGAATGGTCAGTTCTGTGAAAACGTCTACTGTGATTGGTAGATGTGAGAACTCAGGGGAGATGACATAGGAGAAAATTCTCTTTAAAAGGAGCTCAAAAGAGGTCTCTAGGAGATTCAGCTTGCCAAAGCCGAATTGGAGAGAGGCAGCTTGCCAGAGCTTCCTTGAAGGGCTTGGTGGCTGGTTAAAAATTCAGTTTGTCAAAGCTGAATTGGAGCTCGGACTAGTTGGAGTAGCTGGTCTCTCTGAACACTAGAATCTTGCTTGGGACAAATCTTGTGGTGAGTGGATTAAAGACTGACTGATCTCTCTTAGGGCTTGGGCCGAGGCTGGCCTAGGCTGGCTTGGGCTGGCCTACCCCTTTTCTCATTATTTCCTCTTACTCTCTCTCTCCCTTTCATTAATTCCTTAATTTGTATTAATTAAAATCTTCATAAAAACCCAGCTGACTTGGATATATTTCATATTTGGGAATTTTTCCCTGGCGACCACTTTATATTTGATTTAACTCAAGACAATATCTTGAAACCATATTTCCGTGGTCACAGTTTATACCAACCACTCTTTTAAATGTTACACCACCCATGAACAATTAATATTTTCCCAATTATTTAATCTGACTTTATTTGTGTAAAGAAGTATTTTATAATTATATTCATGTGCTTCCTAGGTTTATTTTGATAGATATACCTCTAGGGATTTTATTTTGTCTGTGGTTATTTTATTTTATTTTTATTTTTTAAAACCCTTACCTTCCATCTTGGAATCACTACTGTGTATTGGTTCCAAGGCAGAAGAGTGGGAAGGGCTAGGCAATGGGAGTTAAGTGACTTGCCCAAGGTCGCATAGTTGGGAAGTGTCTAAGACCAGATTTGAACCCAGGACCTTCCATCTCTAGGCCTGGCTCTCAATCTACTGAGCTACCCAGCTGCCCCCTGCCTGTGGTTATTTTATTTTATTTTATTTTATTTTTGCTTTCCAGAATATCTCTGTAGTTATTTTAGATAAAGTATCTCTTCACATCTCTTCTTGTAGGGCTTTAAGATGATATATAAAAATGCTGATAATGCATAGGACTTTATTTTATATGGTGATACTTTACTAAAATTGATAGTTTCAACTAACTTTTTAGTTGAATCTCTAGGATTTTCCATCCATGCCATCATATCATCTACAAAAAGAGACAATTTTATTACTTCTTTTACCATTCTGATTGCTTCATTTTCTTTCTCTGTTTTGCTTCTTCATGGTTTCGATATCAGCTCCATGTTTGTTTGTGTTCCATCAAAGGAGTTTGGTAGGACTCCGTCTTTATCTATTAATAACGAATTGAATAAGGCACGTACTTTTTTGACATTGCCAATCCATATGGGAATTGTTTGCTGAATCATGCATAATGTACAGGGTTTTGTTTCTCCTTTTTTTTAATGACAAATTTCATGGGAGGAGAGATTTTTGAAGATTTTCTTCATTTAAAAATAAAATATAATTAGAAAATATTCCAGTAGGGAGTTATCCCAGTCTCTCCTCCTAAATGTGGTGGGCATTCTCCTTTTCTTCTGATGCTTTGTGCCCTTCCTCCCTCCATTTGGCCAATCAGGCTAATGTTCTTAGTTATTGGTTTTACCGACTCATAGCCCACCAAGCATCTCTAATGTCTCAGCCCTTTCTTCTTGAAGATCCTTGTTTAGAAGTGCTTCTGAGATCAGATGAGGAAAGTCTCCATTGAACGCTCAGATTGTGGCTAGTGCCGGGAACATCCCATGTCCCAAACAATAACCTTTCCGGATTATCTCTAATTTATGCTGCTTCCATCTTGTTTGGACCCAGCTGTTTGTGTGCTGTTTCCCTGGTTAGGCTGTTGTTAGTTCCTGGATGAGCCAAGTACGCGTTTATTAAGTGAGCAATGACTGGTTTTATCTTTGTTTTTTCTGTGTCTTTGAAATAAGCACTTTTTGGGCAGAAGCTAATGCAGTGATAAACAGCTCAGTTCTAGTTAATGGCATGCTTAAATGTAAGGAAACAAAGTTGATTGGGACTTAAGACTATGGCAGATAACAGAAACCTTGTGATTCTTCCTCAGAGTGTTGGGAACCCTCAGGAGTTTGGGATAAAATGAAACAGGCTGGGATCTCAGACAAAGGTACTAGGATCAATCGTGCTACATGGTAATTCTATCATTTTGGTACACTATTCTGGCCTGTTAACGTCCTGTCAATATGAACCCTGTCATGCATTATGTTAGCTGCCCTTCCCAACTTTCAGTGTCTACAATTCAACTCATTGACAAAAGAAGGGTTACAATTCACAGGTTCTGGACACATTGCTTCAGCATTTCCCTAGAAACTTGTTTCCAAAGTGACATCAAACCATTAATTTCCTCACCTTGATTTTGGCCTTCCACAAATTCTAAAATATCATATTGGTCTCTCTTCTTGATGACACTGATTACATAGACTTGGGTTTTGTTAGTTTTATAGTTGGATCTGAATATTTAATTGGTCACCGGGGATTTAACTTCTAAATTCCAAAATGAATTACTAAAGCCAAATGGAATTTATGGTAGTTTTTTTTACAATAGAGGGAAGATATTAAGGAAGAGAGAGACAGACAGAGAGAGAGAGAGAGAGAGAGAGAGAACTCTGACTTCCTCTGACTCAGATAGCAATTCTAAGGCCCTAGCCAGGGGAAAGGAGTTTCAAGATGATGGGCCTTTCCTGTAGGCTCACACCTCTAGGAAGGACAAGGAAGTCAGACTTTACACTCACCATGGTGACCATCTAAAAGGAAAGCATTCTGAGGTCTCCTGCACAAGCTCCTCCAGGGTTGAGTTCCACGGCCCACCTCTGAGAGTCTCTGTTTCCACTTTTAAAGATATTTTCCTCTTGAGTCACTTTCCCTAAATTTTTATGTCTACCAATCACAGCCGATGCTTCACTCCAGGACTGCCCACTCTTTCACATGTGGGTCACAGACCTCCCACTCAATGTATGAAATGGGTGTTCACACCTTTTGTGGTTAACATCCAAAATGGGTAGCTCTCCATACTCAACTTTAAGGCCCCAGATGCCAGAAGAAGGCCTCTGCCATATTGGTGGACCCTCAAAGGAGGATTTATGGAAACACACGGACAAGCAAAGCAGAAGAGGAGAACATGTGGGAAGGCTGTTTTACTTTGGGGGAGAGAACCTTCCAGACCCCTGAAATGCCAAAGTTTATTACTATACTGACTTAGCACTCGAGAATTCCCAAGCACTCCCAGCTACATGAGTCCATGGAAGCCCTCACAACCATCCTGCGCAGTAATCAAGTCAAGGATGACCATCCCCATCGTAGAGGTGAAAAAACGGAGGTTCACTAAAATAATAGCAAATGGGTGGTGGAGCCAAGTTTGAATTCTGCCTCCTCTTCAAGGGCCCTTTTTGCTGCCTCATAAGGTTTCTCGTGTTTGGTTTGGGGGTCGTGAGTCGCTGTCCGGTAGTCGAGCTGGTGGAGACAAACGTGCGCTTGTTTGCGTTTTCTTCTTATGGGCTGGTTGGTTTCTATCTGTGAACCGTGGAGAGGCTGCAGGTAGCCTTCCTGGACAGCAAACAGCCACGATCTGGGGAGGGGGGGACATGCTTTCCGCGGGGATGCCATCGAGGTGTCCAGTTATCCCCAGCAGCGAGTGGGTACAGCGAGGGGCAGAGACAGACCCGGAGAGGCCCAGAGCCTTCACGAATCTGCTTGAAGACTAGCCCCCTCCCAACACTTGGGTAACCTGGTGCCGCAGCACCTGGTGCCCAACCTGGAGTCGGGACGTCCCGAGTTCAATTCTGCATCAAACGTTGACTTGCTCTCCGCTGCTGCCTCAATCCTTTGACTTCCTTCCGGCTCAATTTCCCGTTCTGCAAAATGGGGATGATTCATTCATGGGTCAGTCAACAAGACTTCGTTAAACAGCGGCAAGGTCCCACTCGAATGGGAGAGACGCCATTCAAAGCACCAGGCGGGCACAGAGAGATGTAATTGTACAAAAGTGGAGAGGAGGCCGCCGCTGGGAGCCCTGGACGGGAATATGTTGGACGTCTGCGTCTGTCTGTCTCCGTGGAACTGCAGGGCCTAAACAATAACACAGATTCTCTACCCTCAGCGGGGCTCCCCTTCCTCCTCGGTAAAAGGAGGAGGCGGGACTAAGGGAAAGCTAAGGTGCCTTCCAGCTGGAGCATCCTTAGGAAGCCTGCATTCCCGTGGCCGTGGAGAACCAAAAGGCAAAGGCGCCCTCTAGTGGCATTACTTGTCCAATACTCCAAAAGCCCCCAAACAGACAAACACCAAATCCCGGAAGGGCGAAAGCAGGTCTTGCCTCCGTGTCCCCTCCTCTTATTTGCCGCCTCGCTGCCCTCCGGAAAGCCACTCTTGTCTTTCCAGAGGCCGCTTCCATCACCCCCGGCCAACGCTTTCATCTCGGAGGATAGTTGAAAAAACACGTAACCACGTTAATACACTCGAATCAGCTGCTATGAAAGTCCTCAAGAGGCAGAACACGTCGACGTGCCTTTGATAGAAAGTGCTCACATGAAGTCTGTAAAAGCAGCATCATGCATATACATGTATGTGTGTGTACATGCTTGTACATACATACACATCCATGGATATACAGGCAGTTTAGAAAACCTGTCCTTGAAACAGAAAACATCTGATTGTGTTGTTCGAAGGCGGTTCACATTGGCCAATTGGCTTCTTCACATTGTTTCCGCCCCCCCAGATGCTCCTGTGACCACAGATGTCCCCGGGGCCCCTTGATCCACTAGCCGCTGGCGGTGCAATGGGGGGGGGGGATCCCTTCTCATTCTTTGTTCTGGCTCCGGGAGCAGCTTCAGGGGGGCTTCCCTCCGCCGTGCGCTTACTGCCGGGGCTCTCTGGGGTGGAATTGTCCTCTCGGTGGGGGATTCGGTGGGATCGGGGGTGGGGCTTCTGGGCAATCCAAGAGCTGGGAAGAACCCCTGAACGGGGTTGTTGGCTGGTGAAGGCAGCTCCCGCGGCCGGGGAGGAACGTCCCCAAGAAGGCTTCTTTCCGAAGAAACTCCTCGACTAGCCCACTTCTTCCCGAGGACGGAGCCTGAGGCAACCTTTTTTTCATCATTTCTCTCCTAGAGGCGGTCAGTCACAAATGCTGGGACGTCGTCCCTGGGACAAGGAAGCCAGCAGATTTGTCAGCGACGGGGACGGAAGCCTGTCATGGGGAAAAGCAGCTCTTGCTGCAAAGACCATCGGGCTGGGGTTACAGACGGCATTCCAAGGTCCCGGCACCGGCCAAGACGGGCTGCTCTGCTGGGATCTCCATGGAGGAACGAATCCCGTAATGTCTCGGTGGCCAAGTTTCTAAAAGTGCTCCATGACTATTGCAGTCCCCGCAGGAAAAGAGCTTGTAGAGGCCACGAGCAACTGCCACATTGCTCGTACCTGTAACAGCGTGCCTTAAAGCTGACCTCCCTGCTCCAGTTTTTAATCCCAGCCTGGGGGCGCCTTTAGAGTCTTTGAACCCCAGGCACGGAGGAATCAGCACCCATTGGACCTCCGGTCAGCTTAGCCAGTCACAGGGTCATGCTAGACAAGTCAAGATGGCCCAGGAGGCAGAGGAGGGCCTTGGCGTGGTTGATGTCTAACCGAGCTCTAAGCCCGTCCCAGTGCCTGCTTCCCCTGCTTTCATGGCCGTTGGAACACATTTTCTCATTCCCCTACCAGAAGAAGCCTTCGCTCCCCCTAAGTTGGGCTGCGAGGGCCAGCAGTTCCCTTAAACCTGGTCTAGCCCACCTGCTAAGACAGCTTTCCAGGTGTAAAAGTTAAAATTGAATCTCAATAATAATATTATATTTTAAGAGACTTATTAATGATCACCAGAAATCAAGGAATAAAGAAGCTACAAAATTAAGACCACGTATGTGGCTGGTCAGCCATTTTTAGCCATCCCCACTCACCACCATCACTGCTGATTCTACCTCAGAGAGGAGGAGTCTCCAAAGCCCACGCCCTTTATCCTCTGTCTACAAGAAGTATGTAATGACAGGAAGTCAGTGGGCTCTTGGGATATGTAGTTCTTTTTTTAGGGTAACAGATTTTCAATCATACACAGGATATAGCCATCACTCCAGCTACGGTTTCTTGGAGCCACAGGTGAGATCTGGGCAACAGGTGGACACCAAAGGGCTGGGTGAGCCTTCACACCAGAGGTACTAGACCTCCCTGAGCACTGCTTATACCCTTATAGCACCTACTCTGTGCAAGGCACGGTGCTAAGCACTTTTACAGATATGATCGGATTTCTTCCTCACATCATCCCTGCAAGATAGATGCTTATTAATGTATTAGCCCCATTTTCTAGGTGGGGAAATTAAGGCAAATTTAGGTTAAGTGGTTCTCTCCTCTGCTCTCCTCTGCTCTCCTCTCCTCTCCCCTCCTCTCCTCTCCTCTCCTCTCCCCTCCCCTCCCCTCCTCTCCTCTCCTCTCCTCTCCTCTCCTCTCCTCTCCTCTCCTCTCCTCTCCTCTCCTCTCCTCTCCTCTCCTCTCCTCTCTTCTCCTCTCCTCTCCTCTCCCCTCCTCTCCTCTCCTCTCCCCTCCCCTTCTCTCCTCTCCTCTCCTCTCTCCTCCTCTCCTCTCCTCTCCTCTCCTCTCTGCTCCTCTCCTCTCCTCTCCTCTCCTCTCCTCTCTCCTCCTCTCCCCTCCTCTCCTCTCCTCTCCCCTCCCCTTCTCTCCTCTCCTCTCCTCTCTCCTCCTCTCCTCTCCTCTCCTCTCCTCTCTGCTCCTCTCCTCTCCTCTCCTCTCCTCTCCTCTCCTCTCTCCTCCTCTCCTCTCCTCTCCTCTCCTCTCCTCTCCTCTCCTCTCCTCTCCTCTCCTCTCCTCTCTGCTCCTCTCCTCTCCTCTCCTCTCCTCTCTCCTCCTCTCCTCTCCTCTCCTCTCCTCTCCTCTCCTCTCCTCTCCTCTCCTCTCTGCTCCTCTCCTCTCCTCTCCTCTCCTCTCCTCTCCTCTCTTCTCCTCTCCTCTCCTCTCCTCTCCCCTCCTCTCCTCTCCTCTCCCCTCCCCTTCTCTCCTCTCCTCTCTCCTCCTCTCCTCTCCTCTCCTCTCTCCTCCTCTCCTCTCCTCTCCTCTCCTCTCCTCTCCTCTCCTCTCCTCTCCTCTCCCCTCCCCTCCCCTCCTCTCCTCTCCCCTCCCCTCCCCTCCCCTCCTCTCCTCTCCTCTCCTCTCCTCCTCTCCCATTCCCTCTCTTCTTTCTCCCTCTATCTGTCTCTCTGTCTCTCTCTCCCTCACCCTTTCCCTCTCTCCTCTCCATCTCTCTCTGTCTCTCCCCACCCCCTTTCTGTCTCTCCCCCTCTCTCCTTCTCTCTGTCTCTGTCTCTGTCTCTGGTAATAGAAAAGATAATCTTTGTGGAAACTATGTCTCGTTGTGATAACTGGATACTCTGGCTTGTGACTAGAGAGCTGCTGCTATGAGGGACACTTGAGGACTGTCTAGTTAAAATGGGGATAGATGTACTTTGAGAGATACTATGAGATGCTGCCACAGGGGAATGCTCTGGGTTTTGCCTACTGATCACTATTGATGACTAGTAGATCAATATATTTCCTAACCTCCTCCTCCCTTCCCTCCCTCCCAGTTTCTTCTGAAGCTTGTGGCTTTGTCCCTCCCCCCTGAGCGAACTATGATATTTATGAGGAAAAACTTCTTCCTTTCTTTTCTCAGGTAAGGGGTTTATTGGGATAACAGGACAAGGAAGCTGAGGTGAGAGGGACGAGGGTTTCCCTAATCTAAAATGAGGATTATGAGGGTTTGGGAAGTCACAGCTGTGACAGGGGGACAGTCAGAGAGATGGAGGATAACTGTTAAGTCTTCTTTTCTTCTTTCAATTCACAAAATCACCAAGTTCTCTCAGCCTAATTTCAGAAGCCCCCCCTCAAGGGCCCCCCAGTCTGGGACAGAAGCCAAAGGATCATTTCAGCTTCTTCCCCCTTCAGCCAGGCTTGCCTCCCTTGGTCAGAAAACCCCAGAGAGTCAAAGTCTCCTTTCTTGGTCAGTTACCCCCAGAGAGAGACAGAATCAGTTCCTCTCCCCCTGGTCAGCTTCAATGGCCTCCTCCTGGGAACATTCCGTTTGGAATCTCACCTTGATTTTGCAGATGGTCCCCAGCTTGGTTTGCAAGCCTGAAGTTCTCTCTTTCTGGCTTGCCTTTTCCACACTCTCTGTCTCTGTGTCGCTGTCGCTGTCTCTCTCTGTCTCTCCCTCTCTTCTTTCTCTCTGTCTCATTTCTTACTTTTGCCTTTAGACACAGTGTATAATTCAGGATCTGGTACACAGTAAGCATTTAATAAGCACTTGCCGGTTGATTGATTAAACATGTACTTACGTGTACTGTTATTGGCCATGCTATCTATTGGTTACTGGGCCGGAGACACATTAGTCTTCAAGATAACTGGATGCTGGACCCAAACTGTTTAAAAGGCCAGACTGGGCCTGCCCAAATGGAAGAGAAGGTGAGTCTCACCAGCTGAAAAATCCCGATGTAAAGATTAAAAATTTAGGAGAGACTGAGGCAGGTAGAAATTAGTTTCTCTCTGCAAGGAGTATTATATTTTTATGAGGTTTATTAAAGGTTAAGGATTAAAGAAAATACAGAATAAGAGAGCACATGCCTAGGCCAGAGAGGTCTAAACAAGATTACCTCACATCATGTAAGAGATGCATCTGCTTCAAAATGGAAGTCCAAAAGAGGCCGAGCCTATTCACAACCAGGTTAAATATCCCATCTCGCTCTCGCCCCAGGCGAGAATTCAGTGAGATTAGAGGGCATTCTGGGGAAGTGGAGCAAGGACTTCTGGGGATTGAAGTCCTGGATTCAAGTCTATTTTTACACCAAGCAGCTTTTTGTTAGTTTCCTTCTTGAAACTGGCAACTCGAATAGTCACTAGGGCTTCCTTTTCCTTTTAAGCTTACAGGTTAGGGTGTATGCAGCAACAGAAATATTAGATGATGATCCACTGTGAAGGGCTAAACCATCATCAGCAAAGTCAGTTTCTAGATCAGCTTGAGGGCTCATGATGAAAATGCTCTCCACCCCAAGATAGGAACTGCTGGGGTCGGATTGCAGATCAAAACACGACATCTTCCACTTAATTCCACCATGAGGTTTGTTTATTGTATGTGTGATAATGTGTCTTCTATCAGGACATGAGCAATATTTCATGAAAGCACTGGTATAACCTACATTAGGCTATTTCTCATCTCAGGGAGGAGAGGGGAAGGGAGAGAGGAAGAACATCTGAATCCTCAAATGTCAGGAAACAATTGTCAAAAATTGTTTCTATGTGTAATTGAAAAAATCAGTTGAAATTTTAAATTCAAAAACAAAAATGTAATTTATAGGTTAGGTTCATCCCTTTCCTGTGCCCTGTAGAATTTTTATTGGCTTTATACTTGTTGAGCAAAGGGGAGCGGGATTGGAACAGGTTTCATTTCCATTAGAAGTTCCGAAGAAAGGGAGATCCTTCTCCCAGTGAGAGTTAACAAACACTCGCATCTGAAAGTGGAGAGCCAGTGATTTGCTCAGGATCTCAGAGGCTGTATGTGTCAAAGTCAAGACTTAAACCCAAGTCTGGTTCAAGTCCTGCCTCTGACATTGCCAGAACTCTAGAATTATAATTGCAGGTGACTGTTTTCTCTTGTTCTTCCTCTAAGGGGGCTGAATTTGATTCCTCCACTACCCTTCCCAGTTTTAGCTCTACAATTCCATGATCCCCCTCTGTTAGCGGGAGGTCATCTTTTTCTAGAGGTTCACCACAAAGCCCCTGAATTCTTTTTCTTGGTCACTGAGGAGAAATGCTAACCCCCAGAGAGCCACACCCCACAGCCATCTTGGAAAATTGCCTTTTAATTAGTCTTCGACTATTAATGGCAGTTAGTTGACAGTAGGCTTTCCTCACTACAATTTTGCTGTGACTCAGATAGAACAAGTATTATTATTTGCATGTTATAAATGCAGAAAGTGAATCTCAGAGAACTGACTTTCCATGAGTCGTCATCAGAAGAGCGGGGACTCTTGGCTCGGTTTCTCAATTCTGAGTGCTGTGTTCTTTCTTTTGCTTCCTCAGAAGCGTAGTGACTTGTGTTGCCCAAGTTCTTTAAATGGCTAGAAAAGATCTGGGAAATGGCGGCCACTAACGTTGGCAAGTGGGCTATTCTAATAAGAGACAGGATAGCCGACTAAGGAACAATAGCAATCGGGCACATAGAAGTGATGATAATTATGAGAGACTTCTGTTGTCGTTGGTTTGGGGAATTCCCAAGTACCTTCTCTGAAATAGTCATCTTAATATGTGAGGCGAAGCAGCGAATAGAGTGCTGGGCATCTTCCTGAGTTCAAATCTGACCTCAGACACTTCCCAGATGGGTTATCTTGGACAAATCACACAACCAACCCTCTTTGCCTCAGTTTTCTCCTCGGAGAAGAGAATGGCAAAAGACTTTCATATCACTGCCAAGAAGACTCCAAATAAGGCCCAGAAGTCACACACGGCTGAAACTTCCAAATGATGACAACAAAGTATGCTGAGGAGCAAAAATCATCTCCCCCCTGGCCCAAGTAGCCACTCTACATTAGATGTAGGGCTTGAACTAGATCTTCCTGGTTTCAAGGCTGGCTGTGTATTCATTAGGCCAGGCCATCTCCAATGATGATGATGATGATGATGATGACAACGATGATGATGATGACGATGATGATGATTATGATGACGACGATGATGACGATGACGATGATGACGACGATGACGATGATGATGACTTCCTTTTGCAGAGCACCTTAAATGTTACAAAGCATCTTCTAACCAATCACTCTCCAAAGTAGGGAGCGCTTGAATTATTAGAACCTTTTTGCTAATGAAGAAAACATACGCAGAGAGATAAAAGCAAATGATCCAGGTTATAAATGCTTCCCAAGGCATATTTTTTTCATTGTGTGATTGTTGGTTAAATAGTGGAGACCATTATGTGATTGCAGCATCTGCAATGAGGACGAGTGACAGCCCTGTTTCCCCGCCCACCTCATCCCTTACTAGTTCTCTTTCTCTTTTGAAGTTTCTTTACAAAAAGATTTGTAAGTATCTATTCATGTAAGTGGGTATAACTATGCACATGGGAGCGTCTGACTTATTGCCTTATGTACCTATTGTTTCCCCATAGAATCAGCTCCTTGAGAGCAGGGGCTATTTCAATTTTGGCTTTGGATCCCTGGTGCCTAGTTCCGTGCCCCCTGGATAAAAGGTGTGTCCGGTACAGAATAGAATTGACTTGAGCTGATCTGAACTAAATGGAATTGAACTGAATTTTGGTCTCTGCTTATTAGATGGCAGAAATCTAGATGTTATTAGCTAAACTACTTTGTCTTACATTGTTCGAATAGAAATACTACATTTTGCAGGTTTTTGTATATTTTTACATGACTGCTATGTGTCCATTGAATATTGTGGGTCATTTCTCTACCATTTTGATTTTAGAACGCAAGGCACTGGTGTGATTTGCATATTTTAAAAACTAAACAGCAGTGGGAAAAAGGAAGAAAAGCTTAGGATATTGTGTTTAAAATGACCCCCCCCCCCCAAGAAAATAATGCGGCTTTCTGAAAGCCAAAGCCAGAAGACCAGGAAAACCCAGTGAGGAAATGGAGACTAAATGCACAAGTCAGACCCCAACTCTACCTAATGGTCTTTCTGTATTGACCAAGATTGATCTGAATGTTGTGAACAGAATAATTGTCCAGAACCAAATGTCAGAGCCTGGATTAATCGTGCTAAGGAGTCTCATAGGTCATTCCTTCACATTACAAGTGGCCCTGGCAGGAGCACCAGGTCAGCCCCTCAGATCCAAGGATTTTTTGGTGCCAGGGTAGGTTCTATCTAATACCAATACTATAAAATCTAGTAGATGTTGCACTGTGCAGGTGAGGGTCCTTCCAACTCCCTAGCCCACCCTGGTAGATCTAAGGCAGGAGTTCTTAGCCTGGAGTCTGGGAACTTGTTCTTGTTTTTAATATTTTAAAAGAATCATTTCCTTTGTAATCCTGTGTATTATTTTACACATTTCAAAACATTATTTCAAGGCTGGGGTCCGGTCCATAGGCTTCACCGGACTGCCTGAGGGGTCCAGTCAACAAAAATAAGGTAAAGAATCTCTGAACTAAGGGAATCACAAGAGTCAAGCTTGACTCCGTCCCTTGGATTGGAAGTCATCTAGGTAAGCCTATTCCCATTGTGGGTCCATCCCTTTCCCTTTAGAATAGACTGAAATAAATAAAAGCCTTGTGCACATGCACACACACAAGAGCTCTGAGCTGGATTTGGGTGGGGAATGATGGAAAGAGCATCAGGTTCAAATCCCTTACTACTTGCATGAATTTGAGCCAATAATCATCTAAAGTTTCTAGGCTTCAATTTCCTCCTCTAGATGTTAAAACTAGTCTTTGATGGCCTCATCTGCAAAGGAAAGATCCAGGAATGGGCATTTCCTGTAGATTCCTACTCCCCAAGCTGGGGCTAGGACAGCTCTCCACCATACAGACCTTAGAATGGACTCTACTCATAAAATGGCCCTTTGGGGACCCATAGTCCTACACTTACCACACACTTCTCATTTTCATTGTTCTATCAAAAGCCATGTCTTCATATCCTGATTTTGAAAAAAAAAAAAACAGAACAAAAAAACAGTCCAGAGTTGGAAGCAAGGAAGGAAGATGGAGGCAGAAGAAAGCAAAGAAATGGGGACTATCAAGGGACCAGCTTCCTTCCTCTTCTCTCACACTCCTCCTCTCCCCTCTTTTTTCTGTCACTCATCAGTTCTTGGCAGTGGAAGCAACTGGAACAGAAGAACCCAACCCCAACCTTCAGTATTTTGAAGGTGACTGAAGAGCGATAAGAGATGAAGTGAGGAAAAGATCCAAGGGAGAATGGACTAAAGGGAGAACTAGAGAAAGAGCCAGAGATGGAAATTGTTTAGTCAGTTCCAACCAAGGGGTTTAAAGGTACCTCCCAAATGATCTTTGCTTTCTTCCACATGGCAAAGATTGGAGTATGAATTAGAGGATTCCATGAGTCAATATGTATGTTTCCATACATAGTCCCCTCTCTGACTCATCTCAGTTTTGAAATCTTTTATGATGTGGTTTCTCTGACAAGGCCATGTATTGTTTTATTTTGGTTTTCTCCTAACTGGAACTGCTCTGTGACTCAGCTTTATTGCATTATGAATTTAATCAAGCAGTAACATGCCTGGCCTTTGGGTGGATGATTAAGGCTCTGTTTTAGGGTTAGAAGCACTCATTATCTAAAAACTCTAAAAAGTCCATGTCTTCCCTCTCATTCTCTCTGATGCTGGTGCAGGTATACATTGTTATTCTCTCTGGTAGGTGACCTTGATGAGATGGCATCACAATTCAAGCTGATCATTCAATTTTGAGCGTGAGCATTTACCCCTCAGAGATCAGCAGACACTAAAGTCAAGGCTTGGTTTATTGGTTGTTGATTATCTAGTCTTAAGAACATAGTAAAGAAAATGCAAATGATACAAATTAAATTTAAAAATGAGTTTGGGACATTTCTAATCCCCCCCCACATACTTACACACACACACACACACACACAGTAGTTGTGAAACATTTACCAGAACATGCCTGGATGAGGATTGACCCTCTCTGCACTTAGTTATATAACTTGACACTTCTAGATCCTCTCCTCAAAGTCTTTTTAGCTTGATAGCAAGAGCTTATGAGGGCAGCTGTGTGGTGCAGTGGATAGAGCACTGGCCCTAGAGTTAGGAAGATTTGGCTTCAAATCTGGCATCAGACACTTAGTAGCTGTGTGACCCTGGACAAGTCACTTCAACCTACCTGCCTGAGTTTCTCATCTGTAAAATGAGCTGGAGAAGGAAATGGCAAATAACTCTAATATCTTTGCCAAGAAATCTTCAAATGAGGCTGTGAAGAGTCTGACATGACTGAAAGCCAGTGAGCAAGCCTGATTACAATTCAGGAGCCCAGGACAGCTCCAGTACCCATGCTTTCTCGAGAAAAGAAGTGGCAATTTGGTAAACAAAACTTCGGATCCTACTTCTACCCAGAAGGACTTCTTTCTATGATGTAACGAGTTGGAATGGTGGTTTGCATCTCTCATTGCCACCTGCAAGTCCCCTGCAACAAGACTTTTAATGGAGTGTTCGTTTTAAGAGTGCCAAACAGGTACAAAGTATTTTTAAAGCAACGTGTTATACTTGGTGGGACTTTGCAAGGGGATGAAGTGAGAAATTCTTTGCACTTCTTGTGTGTGCTTTCAAGTAATCCCATTCTGTTCTCCTGTCCCACTCAGACTTCAATTATGTTTCCTGCAAAGTTTTTAAACCAGGTGTTTCTAGCCAACATCAGCACATTGGGTTTATTTTAATTCAATGATCATTTTCTTTTCCAATTACGCATCAAAACAATTTTTAATATGTTTTCTCAAATTATAAAATGTAAATTGCCTCCTTCTCTCCCTTCCCTCCTCGATCTCAGAGAGCTTAAGCAATTTGATCTGGATTATACCTGAATATTACCATGCAAAACATGCTTCCATATTGGTCAGAGTAAGAATTTTGAAAATATTTTCTCCATTACTGTCTGCCACTTTCTTTTTGGCTTCAATACTCCAAGGGTCTATGATTTCCCTAGTGTGGTGACTCCTAAACACTCTATCACACCTTAGCAGATAGCACAATACCTAGAGAATTGTGCCTGGAGTAAGGAAGATCTGAGTTTAGATTCAGCCACTAGCTGTGTGACTCTAGGCAGGTCCCTTCACCTCTTTCTGCCTCAGTTTCTTTCTCCGGAAAATGGAGATAGGGGACAGCTAAGAGTTGCAGTGGACTAGCAGATTGGCTAACATGACAGCAAAGGAAAGTAATGACTGCTGGAGGGGATGCGGCAAAGTCAGGACAAAATGCATTGCTGGTAGAGTTGTGAATTGATCCAGCCATTCTGGAGGGCAATTTGGAACTATGCCCAAAGGGTGCTAAAAGACTGTCTGCCCTTTGATCCAGCCATAGCACTGCTGGGTTTGTACCCCAAAGAGATAATAAGGAAAAAGACTTGTACAAGAATATTCATAGCTGTGCTCTTTGTGGTAGGAAAAAAATTGGAAAACGAGGGGATGCCCTTCAATTGGGGAATGGCTGAACAAATTGTGGTATCTGGTAGTGATGGAATACTATTGTGCTATAAGGAATAATAAAGTGGAGGAATTCCATGGAGACTGGAACGACCTCCAGGAAGTGATGCAGAGCGAAAGGAGCAGAACTAGGAGAACATGTGGTACAATTGAATGTAATGGACTTCTCTACTAGCAGCAATGCAATGATACTGAACAACCCAGAGGGATCTATGAGAAAGAATGTATCCACATTCAGAGGAAGAACTGTGGGAGCAGAAACACAGAAGAAAAACAACTGCTTGATCACATGGGTAGAGAGGATATGGCTGGAGATGTAGACTCTAAATGATCATCCTAGTGCAAACATCAACAACATGGAAATGGGTTCTGATCAAGGACACATGTAATACCCAGTGGAATTGTGCATCAGCCAGGGGAAGGGTGGGAGGAGGGGAGGGAGGGAAAGAATATAATTCTTGTAACCAAGGAATAATGTTCTAAATTTACTTTAAAAATAAAAAATAATTTAAAAACGAGTTGCAGTGGATAAAGTGTTGGGCCTGAAGTCAGAAAGACTCATTTTCCTAAGTTCAAATCTGGCCTCAGATAATTACTAGCTGTGTGACTCTGGGAAAGTCACATGACCCTGCTTACCTTAATTCCCCAACTGTAAAATAAACTGGAGAAGGGAATGGAAAATCATTCTAGTATCCAAGAAGACCCCAAAGGGAGCTATGATGAATCAGACACAATTGATATGACTGAACAATAACAGCAAAGCCAGAGGAAATGATTTGTTATCAATACAGTACAATTTATAACCCATTAAAACTTAAAACTGCATTAAGACCTTGGGGTCTCCTGGTAAGTTGTTTCAGAACTGGCTGCCTCATTGACTGGTTAGAATAAAAAAGAAATCTCAGTTCCAAATGAGAAGAAGTGATAGAGATAAGCCACTCTAGTGCCAGCTCAACCTGTTTAATCAAGTTATTAACTCCAAAAAAATTATTAACAGGCAAAATTAAAGGCCAATCCTGAATATCATTTATTAGAGAAGTTTAATGGATATAAAACAGTTTTCACAGAGAAGGAAAAAAGGAGCTCATAAAACCCATTTTTTCTTGGAAAATTTAAATTCTTCAGTTTCTAGAAAGTTTCCTAGTTGAAGAGAATTCAATATTTTCACCTACAATTTAGTGGCAGATTCTTAAGATTACAGAAACACCACTTGGCTGTTGTATATGTGAAGATTGGATTTGGCTCTTCCCTGATTGTAACAATGAAGATACTTAGCTCTTGCTTGATTGTGAAGATTAAGTCTATTTTTAGATCTTAATCCCTGAAGTGTAAACAAAGTACTTAAAGTTGATCTACCCATTTTGGATTTTAACCACAAAAAGGTGTGAACACCTATTTCATACATTGAGTGGGAGATCTGTTCCCCATGTGTGAAAGAGTGGGCAGTCCTGGAGTGGAGCGTCAGCTGTGATTGATAGACATAAAATTTTGGGGAAGTGACACAAGAGAAAAAGGTCTTTAAAAATGGAAACAGAGACACACACAGACATTTGGAATGAAGAGACACTTGGAGTGGAGAGACACAGTTGGAGTTTGAAAGAGACACACTTGGAGTGGAGTCTGTTGAAATTGAGACTGATAAAGAATCTGCTAATTTTACTGACATGTGGTGAGTGTAAAAATTGACTTCTTTTCCTTGGCCTCTCTCTCTCCAGAAAAGGCCTATCATCTTGAGATTCCTTTCCCCTAGCTGGGGTCTTAGAATATCTACCTGGCTCAGAGGAAGCCGGAGCACTCACTCACTCTCTCTCTCTCTCTCTCCCCCCTCTTTCTCTCTTCCCTTTTCTTCTCTTTCTCTCTTCCTCAATATCTTCCCTCTATTGTAAAATAAACTACCATAAATTCCATTTGACTTTAGCAATTCATTTTGGGATTTAGTAATTAAATTCCTGATGACCAATTAAATATTCAGTCCAGCCATAAAATTAACACATATCTCTATCAAAAAGAGATTTTTGTTGAGGAGAGGTAAAGGTGTGAATAAAAAGAAAAATAAAATGAGAAAACTTCTCCCTTCTGAATAAGGAGACTTCTTGTTAGAAAAAAAAAAAACTATTTTAAACCTTTTATGACTTAGTTCACTCATCTATTGAAACACATTTGCTAGATTCATGCTAGTATAAAATGTATTGTTTTGGGAACATGATGATCCCCTTTGGTATGAAGCATAACGACTCTTAATAGTGTATCTTCCATTATATGTTCCTGGGGTTTCAATAGCTATTTCCTCAATCTGATTCTATCATCAAATAAGCCTTCCTCAGTCACATGGAATTGTAGTCATTTTTAGTAACAGCTAGTCTTTATGGTCTCTTCCATTTTAAAAACCTGTAATCCTGTGATCTTTGTTGTTGTTTGTCCTTCAATTCTAAAGAGAACCTATGATGTCATGGATGATGTCCTAACTTGTACATGAACTGCATTTGTGGGGCACAATCACACAAAGTCATCTGGTTCACTCTTCCAGTTATTAAAGTCCAGTGACAAGACAAAAGTCAGGACTCTTGGTGATGGCCCAAGATGCGATGGATGGCCTTGGTATCTTCCATGTCTGAACAAGCTCTAAGCACTCCATAGCACCTGCTTCAAGCTGCATTTATGATGGTTGGAACAAAAAGTTCTCATCTGCCCATTCTACTTGGGGAAGTCTTGGAATGTGCTTGTGGCAGGCAGCCTCCTAACTCACCAGTGGGTTTAAGACTTGCCAGTTACTCTCAAACTGGTTTAGCTCATCTGCTCTGATGGTTTACTGGACTGTGGCTGCTGTGCATGCTTCTTGGATCCATAGGTGGGAGTTGAGTGCCACGTTGACACCCAAAGTGGAGAAGTAGCCCTGAAAAGTGCTGAGCAAACCCTCACACCAGAGGTGTAGTCCTTCCTGAACACATCATCCACCCTATTTGTGATCACATCTCCTTATTGTAACTTGCCCTTGTTCAGTTCTTAAGAGAGAGTAGGAGGGGGCAGCTGGGTAGCTCAGTGGATTGAGAGCTAGCCCTAGAGACGGGAGGTCCTAGGTTCAAATCTGGCCTCAGACACTTCCCAGCTGTGTGACCCTGGGCAAGTCACTTGACCCCCATTGCCTAGCCCTTACCACTCTTCTGCCTTGGAGCCAATACACAGTATTGACTCCAAGACGGAAGGTGAGGGTTAAAAAAAAAAAGAGAGAGAGAGTAGGGAACTCAGTAAGCTCTTTTATTTTGAAATGAATGATATTTGGGGTCTAGAGAAGATAACTTGGGAAAAAGGAAATTCATTTCTTCAGCCCATAGGATTTCTTTTATTTAACAGCAAATATTAACTATAGCATTTCATTCATCTCTAGGCTGCCCTTTAGACTGTCTCTACTACCCTGAAGCCAATTCATACACTGGAAGTGTAGTCATTTCCCCCTCCAATCAAATGGTTTCTATTACAACCTTCATTCAAGGGGGATGCCAGGCCAGCCATGTTTAATCACTTCTATGGCTTCTCCTCTCTGCACTGGCTATTTATCTTTTCAGCTTCTTTTTATATGCTTTCTTTCCAGTTAGAATATAAGCTCTTGAGAACAGATTATCTTTCTTTCTGCTTATATTTCTATTCTCTACACTAGCGCACTGCCTGGCGCCTAGTAGGTACTTAATAATAATTGTTGGCTTACTGAAAGATGCCTCTGTAAAAGAATGATCTTTTGGTGGTAAGTAGTCGTTCACATTGAAAAGGAAAAACAAAGAACCACACAAAAACTCATTACAAGATGTTCTTCACAATTAACCAATGCCTTAGAAAGCTGGCCATGAGAGATGCTGCAAATCTTCAGATGGGCAGCAGCAAAGATGGCTTCTTACCTTCTCCTTTCTACATAGGAAAGACCACATCTGATACATGTCAGGAGGGCATTTCCAATTTCCTTCACTTCCAAGATATGTTAGGATCGAGACTGCTAGAGGTGCAAGGTGCTATCCATTACTTCTAATTTTCCCTTCTCTTTAAAAAATGGAATTGATTGAGGGCGTAAAGGAGGGAGCAAATATATTTCACTCATGACTATCATTGCAGATTAAGTTGGCTTGTTCTCATAGAGAGAGGGACCTGCTTACATGGTCTAGAGAGGATGCTTGGAAATATTTATCTGTAAGTTTCTCTTAGCCCAAGGGCTCATCTCCCCAACAGATGGTCATTAACTCATAAGGGACTCCAAGGCAGTGTACAAAAGGAAAGGTCCCATTAAGTTTGTTTATGGACTGAATTATTTCTGATTTAACTCTTCACTCTTCATTCCATTCTCCAGACTTCAAGTGACAATGCTACATGTTTACTAAATAGATTAGTATTTACTCAGAAGTTTTTGTTCTTTATATATTAGGGCACCTGGCCTCTGTGAGATGGGTCATCAGCTCAGGTTAATATCAGAGACAGAATTTGAAACCCAGGTCCTCTCTCTCCAGAATGAGCTGGTTGCTCTGGAATGAACAATCTAGAAGAAGAGACCTTATTCAAATTCTTCTTTGAGTTTTGGCCTGAGTTTAACTTAGTGTTAGGTACCTACTGGCTGTGTGATCCCAGGCAAATGACCAAACCTCTCTCTGACTGTTCCTTTGTCTGTAAAATGGGCATAAGGACGTCATATACCCCCAGGCACTTTCTGTAGACCAGCTGGCCAGATCCTTTAGCAGGCGCTGGTATAAAGGAGTCTTGGTTGGCAGAGTAAGGGCTGGTACAAAAGGACAGACCCCAGGCAAGAGAATACGAGGCAAACAATGATGCTTCAGAGCTTGTGTCCCACCTCCTTCATGTCTTTCATTTTCTTTGGCTCTGGTTCCTTTTCTTTATCTCTGAATGACTCCTTTCTAAGACTCTTACTCAACCTCCTATTTGGCCTCTAGAGATCTCCAAGAATGATGTGTCTCTCAGAAAGAAACCCTGCCCTTTCTTTGAGCTGATGCCTAATTAAGATGTGGTGTAATGGCCTGGGCTCTGTCCACATCAAACTTAATCAAACTTAAAGGTCCATGAGACCATAGATTGGGAAGGGACCTCAGAGGCCCCCTGGTCCATCTCCATAATTTTTACAGATGAAGAAACAGGTTTGTGAAAACCTAAGTAATTTGCCTAAAGTCATTCACTCAACCAATAAACATTTATTAGGCACCCACTATATGTCAGGAAGTAGGTAGAGAGATGGTACCAAAGGTGGTACATACAACATACAAGGAGTTAAATCCTGGCCTGGATAAAGAGGAGTGTAAATGCCCCTCTGGGGAGCAGGACTGGAGCCAGAGTTCCCTAGGTAAGGGTGAGGGAAAAAATGAGAGAATTCAAAGGTTGGAGTCAGAAGGGTCTCACCTTGCTGATTGCAGATGAGTACATTTAATGGAAAGTAGTTACATCTTTTAAAGGTTCAGACCACAGAAAGCAAAAACAATCCTCTGAGAAGAATCCTTGGGAAAGTGTAACAAGAGTGGTAGATATGGCAGCTGGGGTAAGATAATGATTCCAGGAATTGGGGCAAGATAATGATTCCAAGTGCCATCCGGGTTCATGGAATGGTCAGCAACAACATGTCTTGCCAGCAAAATATGTATTGTGATGAGAAGCCTAAAGAAGGTAGAGAAGAGGGCACTTGGACCCATTCTCAGAAAGACTCTGAGTTATTGACCTCTTGATGAGGGCACTCAGATCTTTATCTTAGATGGGCTCTGAGTTATCAGCCTCTGACAGAGGAGGAACTGAAGAAGTAAAGCCAGATTATTTTCTGGGGTAGTGGGTTTGGTTGAATTGTCAAGATGGTATGCCTATACCCTCCAATAAACATAGTCCTTCAACTCCTTGTAATTGATGGCCAGTTTTAATTCTTTAAAAATTTTAAAATCAAATGAGCCATACCTTGGTCAGATAAAAGATTTTAATGCCCAGGCTTTGCAGTTTTTTCCTCTCCTTTTTTGACATCCAACCCTTCTCAGGGAACTCTTGTTCATCCCAACTATATAGTACCTTATGCAATGGAGAACCCTCAGACACTTTACTGATTTTATTCTGTTTATTTCCCATAATGCAAAAAGGACTTAGTTGACTTATCTGGTCAGAAACTACTGCTTTTGTTCACTGTATATAGAAAAAAATCTCTACTCTTTCTTTCCTAATCTGTTTGGGAAAATTCCTGGGTCTTTCTACCCTAACTGCTTGGGGCTTCTGCTCTAGCTGCTGTTGTCGAGGAGGCGCTCAGCAGTACCTATGGTACTAGTCTATTATTGCTGATTAATTTAAATAATTAAAGGATCCCATAACATTTTCAGTACCCTAATGAAGAGAAAGAAAAAATTGTAAGACACAATTTCCTTTGATTTTATTGTAGCAAGCAACCAAACTAGATGAGGATTAAATAAGAAATCAATGCAAAGCAATAATACTAATAATGAATATATATATTTATAATAGCAATAATAATTTTTATTATTAAATTATATGTTAATAATAGTATTATTATTTGAAATAATAGATCACTGAAGTGGTATATCCAATTAATTAATATTTCATTTAATTAATTTTTTTATTTAATTCAATTTTGTTATTTTTATTTTATTATTTTTTAAAACTGTATTTCAATTTGATTCAATTTATATAAAATTGCCTGCAGTTTTACTTTTGCTCTGTTGGTATTGTTGCCCTTGAGTGCATTGTATGCTGTGCCCTTTTATTTTTTTTTTATTTTTATTTTTTTACCCCTTAAGATTTTATTTAATTCAAAATTTTAAAAAATTACTTTTATTCAAATTGGTTTAATTTATGTAATTATATTTAATTGCATTATATACATATACACATGTGTGTGTATTGCCTGCAGTGTTTTGCTCTCTTGGTGGCATTGCCCTGGCATTCAGTGTATGCTGTGCACCTTTACATACAGCTGGGAGTAGGGAGCCTCAACCAATTCTGGGAATCTATAGAAGTCTAATGTCTGGGTCTAGAGGGTGGAGGAAGAGATCCCTGGTACAGGCTGGGGTTTTAGCCCCCACCCTCACTTGCTGTGCCCTTTTAACCACAGCTGGAAGCACAGAGAGAGCTTCAATCCCTTGCTGGGAAGCTAGAGAGGTCTGAGGTCAGAGTCCAGCAGGTGGTATGGGAGATCCCTGGTACAAACTGGGGCTCCAGTCCCCACACTCAAAGCTGGGAGCATGGAAGCCCCCTTTGGCTAGGGTCAGGTAGTTTTGCTGGGCTTGATGGCTGTTGCATGGCTTGGAAGCTGCCAGTACAGGGTGGTAGAGAGTGTGGGTGGGAACCAGGGGCCTTTGCTGGGACTTTGCCACTTGAGATGCCCCATAGAGAACTGCCTTAGCAAGAGGCTGAATTAGGTTCCAGACCCTTGAGACCAGCTCTGCTCTGGGCAAGCTGGCTGTGGCTGTACTGAGATGCCAATACCAGGTGGGGAAATCTTGCCTGCTACTCTTTCCAACATTCTTCCCCCACCTAAGCTAAGGCTGGGGCCATATGGGGGCTTAAAACTGGCTCTTTTTTAAAAAGCAAAATATTGTATTTGGCCAAGCCTGAGATTGGTGGCAGCTGCAGCTGTTTCTGGTTGAGGCAGGAGGCAGGTGGTGGCTAGTGCCCTGAGTTGATCTTCCCTAGTGTCTATTTTAAACTTGTCTAAAAAGCTTAAATAGGAGAAGTAAGGCTCCTCTCCATAGTGGTCACCATCAGGTAAGAAATAAGACTAGGACTATGGTTATTATTTTTCATAAATTTTGTTATAATTTACTTGGATATGTAGAGGCAGAGAGTTAGAAAAGCCTTTTAGCCACATGGGTGCTCTCCACATGGTTCCCTCAGCCACCTTCCACTTTCCGATTCCTCCAGAAAGAGACCATACTTCCTTGTCTTCAACCTTTTACCCTCCCTCTCCCTTCCAGGTCCCTTTCAATCACATCTGATTCAAACTCAGTCACATGACCCATACTAGATGACATCACTAGCATCATAGAGACGCAGGTAAGACCCCATATGTGATCCTGGGAGAGGGTTTCTTTCACACAATTGAACATCTTGTTTTAAAGCAAATGCTAACTTGTTTCCCCTTTTAACCTTGGTTGTATTGGTTTTGTTTGTGCGGTTTTGAATTTAAGATAATAAAATAATCAATAAGGCATCTCATGTTGTCTATTTCTTATTTGGTCACAAATTCTTCCCTTCTCAATAAATTGATCTAAATCTATGCTCCCTTAATTTGCTGATAGCATCACACTTTAGGTCAAAATCATATGCCTATTTGGACCTAATCTGAATAGAGCTTATAACATTCTAGAGTGAATTGTCTGATTTAGAGCAAGGTGAGACCTCTATGTGAAAGTCTGAGGTTTCTCTTATGTAGAGCAAGAGTGGAGCTCCATATGAATGTCTATCCACATTGCTAGCATTCTCCCCAGTATGGATTCTCTGATGTTTAGCAAGATGGGAGCTCCGACTGAATGTCTTTCCACACTGTTTGCATTCATAGGGTTTCTCCCCAGTGTGGATTCTCTGATGCACAGCAAGATGGGATCTCTGATTAAATGTCTTTCCACATTGCTTGCATTCATAAGGTCTCTCTCCAGTGTGAATTCTCTGGTGTTCAGCAAGACTAGAGCTCTGACTGAATGTCTTTCCACATTGCTTGCATTTATAAGGTCTCTCCCCAGTGTGAATTCTCTGATGTTCAGCAAGAATGGAGCTCTGACTGAATGTCTTTCCACATTGCTTGCATCCATAAGGTCTCTCCCCAGTGTGGATTCTCTGATGTATAGCAAGATTGGAGCTCTGTCTGAATGTCTTTCCACATTGCTTGCATTCATAAGGTTTCTCACCAGAGTGGATTCTTTGATGTTCAGCAAGATGGGATCTCTGACTGAATGTCTTTCCACAATGATTGCATTCATAAGGTTTCTCCCCAGTGTGGATTCTCTGATGTACAGCAAGATTGGAGCTCTGACTGAATGTCTTTCCACATTGCTTGCATTCATAAGGTTTCTCCCCAGTGTGGATTCTCTGATGTATAGCAAGTTTTGGTCTCTGTCTAAATGTCTTTCCACATTGCTTGCATTCACTAGACTTTTCCTCAGAGTTCATTCTTTGATGTTCAAAATAGGATGAATTTTGAGATTCAACACAAAATTCTCTCCAAGTTACATTATCTGGAACATCACTCTTGAGTCTCTGCTGGTCCATTTCTTTCCCAGAAAGGCTCACCTCTATTGGAGTCACCTTCATTTCAGTTCTGATCTCTCCTTCTAAAAGAAACAAACAGTAAAACATACCTGCATAGTCATATACACACACAAATAACCGTATCACCTTTCCTTCACTGTCAGAGCATAAACTGCTTTACATCCTATTTCCTCAGATAAGAAGTCTTCCAACTTAAATGGACACAATCCATCCTTTGAAAATAATATTACCTTTTAAGTTAAAGAACAATTTAATTTAAAAAGAGCCTCCCATATGATCTCATTGTGTCTTCATATCAAATCTGTGATTTTGGCCAGGCTAGCATTATATTCCTATCTCAGATCATGACCTCAGACTGGTGGCAGAGTGACTTGACCCAAATCCTGGCAGCTGAAACCAAATCTTGTGACTGGGCATGCGCACACAGTATTAGACAATTCATTTTCAATCTTTCTTTTTATTTTCATTTTCATTGTCTATACATTCAATCCTATCTTCATAGGTATAAAACCACTGGGTATATGTATATTAAATATTCCTATTATTTCATGATCTAGCTTATCTGCAAGTTTTATGTAATTTCCTTAATGATTGCTTTCAACTTTATTTTTGTTGTGGTTGCAGTATCTGAGATTAAAGGAAGAAAATTCACCCTCTTATCCCCATTTACCCAAGGTATAAAAAATTTTGTTCTGTTCCTACTTCTTGAGAATAGCCATTACTTTTCTTTAAATGCCTCTTTTCACTACCATAAAGTATTTCTACTAAACACAACTTAAACAAAGACATGGAATTTCCCAGGTTTAAAAATATGTCTGATACAGTAACTTGAGTCCATCGTTCTTTTGTAAGGAAATGGGCTGCAGGTTCCCTTATTTGTCCTTTTGTACCCTTCCCATCTAGTGGTTCATAAGCCCTTTGGAGATTTGAGGGGATTTGAGCTAAAAATTAGTTACTGTAACCTTAAGCAGTAAATAATGACCCAATTTTGTTATAACTATTTTTCTTCTTGTAAAACAAGTATTTCAAGCATAATGATTCCCCCACCCCTCCGCAGTGCTTCCAAATAATTATAACCAGGAATATGATGCTTTTGGAGTGCATACTATGATGACATTAAAACTCTGACTGCTTCTAAGAGTAAAATATTCTTTTCATTTCTCAACTTGACATCAAACTATTTCCAAACCTCCAGGAACGTGGGCCATTCATGCTCACAGGCAGCACAGACTCTCCTTCACTGCCATTATAGTTGTCTCATTCCTGAGTTACCCTGAAATTGCATCTCATTGAGTTTGAGTTTATAACCATGAGATTGGAATGATATTTGGGTTTGCATTCTTGCAGTAGAGAGAGCAATCTTTGCAAACCTAGGGGTTTCCTGGGCAAGTCACTGAACCCTTGAGCCTCAGTTTCCCTATCTGTAAGATGAGGCTGTTGGACTCCATTTCCTATCAGCTCCCTTTGGGGGATCAGTCTGTGACCCTCTATGAAGGCATTTTTGGGGGATTAAGGGTCTGGAAATCTCCTTCAGGTGCTAAAACCTCTAGAAAAGGATTCTAAGCCAGGTCCTCCTGCCCCCAAATCTAGCCCTGCCCTATGGGTCACCCCAGCTCTCCCACACCTCTTTCCCCCTCCCTCACTTGGACAGCAGCTCCTCAGATCTTCTTGCTCCAGCATCCACAGGGCTTCCCTCTGCTCCAAATAAGAGAGCACATCTTTTGAGGGAGCTGGAAGCCCTTAGTATGGGAAATGAATCAGGGAGGAGGATGGAGAGAAGCTTGTCATTGAGTCCTCTTTAGGGAAAGGTGGGGGAGTCCAGTGACTCCACTCAGAGACTCTCTCCACAGGGTTCCCACAGGAGTATGCACTCACCCATCAGTGTTTATAATGCAGGAGCTCAGGATAGGATGTGCCTGTTACCCTGCTGGGGGACCTGGAATGAACAACAGTATCCCCATTCCAGTTCTGGTCCATTCTGCCAAAAACTCCTAAACTCCCCAACTGGGTCTAAGGGTCATTATTCCAGTTTAGTCTGAAGCCCCAGACACAAGGACCTCAAGGGATTGGCTTTTGTCCTGCCACCCTGCCTGCTCTTCCCTCCCCGACACCTCTCTGAGCCTCATGGACCGTTCTCTTGGGGAGTCTCTGCCTCTTCTCCTGGGGAACTCAACAACTCTTGTTGGGCCAATGCTGTCTCTCAGTCAGTCCATTCATCCTGACAATGACAGAGGGGTGCAAGCAGGACCTGTGGGGGGCTTACAGGGCCTCCTGGAGGAAAGTCTCCACAGCATTTAGTGTGGGAAGAGGGGGAGAAGGTCAGGGAACCAAACTGGAACCAGAACAATTGGTTCTGGTGCATTTTCTGCAGAGAAGGCTGGACTCAGTCAATAGTTTTTTCTATTATCTGGAAATGAGAGGCAGCTAGAAGGAAAGTAGACAGGAACATGAGCTGAGAGGTAGGATGGCCTCAGTTTAAATCTGACCTCAAACAGCTTCTATATGTGTGCCTCAGAACAATCCACTTAATTGATTCTCCATTTCCTCAACTGTAAAATGGGGATAATTGTGTCACCAAATTTGGAAGATGAAGGTGATGAAGAAGTGCCATAATGTTACAGAGAAAACCCTCGGGAGACCCCCTGGCCAAGAGCAGGTCATTATAAAGGCTTCTTCCCTTCCCTCCCTTTCTCATCAAGCTCTTCTGGAGGCTTAGGACAATAGGAGGGAAGACTAGGGACAACCTTGCTCTACTGGGGACACCTAGGAGGTATGAACTAGAGGAAAATATGCCAAATAGTAGATCCACTCTAGAGATGAAGAGGGTTGAAGGAAAACCCATTCTTAATAGTTTTCCCAGATGGGTTTGGGAGACACAATTCCAGGTCAGGGAGAGGTGAGATGGAATCATCTCTCAGATGACTTTGACCTCTGAGATTATTCCACACAGATTTGATCTCAGACTTCAGGAGCACCAAAGGGAATCCCCAAGTTCCCATTATACAATGCAAAGTCCTTTTACAGGAGAAGCAGGAATCAGGAGGGCCCTGGCTCTGGGACTCAGCATACCAGCCCTCGTCCCTTCCTCATGACTAAAAACTGCTCCCAACCCTGCCTACTGCTGAAGATGATATTCCCCTGGATGGTAGACTCTGGTAGCAGGAAGAGGGCTCCTTACCCACAGAGAGCAGGTTCTGGGCATTCTCCAGCATCACCTCCTTGTACAGCTCCTTCTGGGGAGGGGCCAAGAGGCGCCACTCCTCCTGGGTGAAATCCACAGCCACATCCTTGAAGGTCACCACCTCCTAGAGCAGTCCAAGTCAGAACACAGAGGACTGAAAGCCACATCAGAATGAAGAGCCCACCTCCGGTAAATTACAGGAGGAAACTGACATACAGAGATGGGGGAGGCCCAAAGGTCCTGTCCTTGGTCAGTGTCAGAGTCAGCACTTGAAGCTGAGTCTTTAAGAGCCCAATGGAAGTTTGAGAAAAGTAGCTCTATGACCCTCCCTGAGGAGTTTCTAACTATTGTGTGAAGGGAAAGAGACCTCCGTTCCAGCTCTGATCCCAAGTGCACCAGTGATGGGATGAAGGTGACTTAAAAGAGAACAAAGCTAAAGAAAAGATCTGGTTTGTTTTCTGCATAACTGAAATCAAGTTTGATCTGGATGAAAACACGAGGTGGATTCTAAAGAGATGGTCATTACAATGTGGACTCAAAGGAGTGATCTGGGATGCTTTCCAGCCAAGTGAAGGAGACTTGTCTGTTGTGACATTCAGGCCTTGAGGTTCCACTTGGTAGGATGGGTCCCAGCCAAAGTCTTTACTTTATGATTGCTTTCATTTGTATATGGCATATTATGTGTCATTATACAAAACTAAAAATAACTATGATGGAGAAGGGAGAATTGCTTTGTCCAATAAAAAGAATAATTAATTTTGTTTTGTTTGAGTTAATTCATGAGAAAAAAGTGTTGTCACTTTCCTTATGAGAAAAAAATGATCTAAACATACACTTAGAGAACTCTAGAAACTTCAAAGAACAAGAGTCAAGACAATAAGTTAAAGAGGCCTACATCTGAAGGCTCATATCAAGGAGAAGTTGGCCAGATCTGAAGATACCCTGATATGATGGAGGGGCCACTTTTATTTCCTACCTGCTCTATGCATAACATAACATGTGTCTGTCCAATGTTCCTGGAATTAGATGTGTTTTGTGAAGATTGGATTTGGCTCTCCCCTGATTGTAACAATGAAGGTACTTAGCCCTTCTCTGATTGTGAAGATTTAAATTGTAACTCATGTCTATTTTTAGATTATAATCCCCCGAAGTGTAAACACCCTACTTAAAAGTTAAGGATGAAGATCTGCCCATGTTAGATCTAGTCACTGGTAAAGGTAAATTTTAGAGTTGAGCTGATTATATTTTTTTAGTTGGTTGCCAGGGATTTAAATTCTAAATCCCAATGAAATACTCAAGTCAGAATTGAATTTTATGGTGGTTTATTTAAAACAGAGAGAAGATATTAAGGAAGAAAGAAAGAGAGAAAGGGAGAGAGATAACAGGCAGGAGTTCAGAGGACCCAGTCAGGGGTGGGGGACAGAGGATTAAATCTAGTTTGGCTTCCAGCCACGAGGCCTTCTCCAAGATGAGGGGCCTCCTCAGAGGCTGGTGCCTTCAGAAAGTCAAGGAAAGGGAAGTAAGCCTTGCACTCAACATGTGACAGTCTAAGGGAAGCAGTCTGTGGTCTCACTCTCAAGCTTCTCCAAGTCAAGTTCCACCGCCAAAGTCTCTCTCACAGGAAGTCATGCGAAATATAACGGCAATTCTTTACATCACTTCCTGTGTCTCACATGTACCAATGGTGGCTCAAACTTGGCATTGGACAGCCCAGGGGGTCAGTCAGTTGTTTCTGATTTGTCACTTGCTAGCACACAAGGGTCATAGACCTTCCTCCCTGACACCTAATCCTTAAGTAGGGGTGTATACATTCCTGGTTGCTAAAATTCTAAAGACTAAGCAGGGTGGAATAAAACTAAAATTCACATCACCAAAGGTATAAACATCCCACTTAATCATTTAGTGGGAGGTCTGCAACCCATGTGTGAAATAATGCATAATGAATCAGAATCAACTAATTGCCTTCTGGACAGTCCTAGAGCAGAGTGTCAACTATGATTGGTAGATGTGGAATTAGGGGAAGGCACAGGAAGTGACCCGAGAGAAAATGTCTTTAAAGGGGGCTGTCACTTCCTATGAGACGGAGTTCTTCATTTTTTGAAAGTGGAGATGGGAGTCTTAGAGTGGAACTTCCTGTGAGAATTCAATTCCTCATGCTTTCGAGTTGAAGCTGGTGAAAAGGGGCAGAAGGATCTGCTGACTAGACTGACACATGGTGAGTTAAAAGTTGACCTTTAACTACTGGATTTTTCTGAAGAGACTTCCTCAGTTCTTGGCTACAAGGGCTGAGGACTATGTGGTTGAAGACTAGACTCCCCTGCCTAAGTTTTTGAGCCAGGGGCTGGAGATAAATTACTTAGTGCTCAGGTTAGACTTCCTACCTTATCCTCTCTCTGATTTCTTGCTTCATTCTTTCTACATTTTGTAAATAAATTGTAAATAAATTCTCTTTGGAATTAATTAAATTCCTGGTGACCAAACTCTTAAATAATCAAGTCTAACCCTTTAAAAACAACCCCTGTTTTCCTCTTACATTTTCTATTTCATTTACTTTATTCTAGGATTTTTATTCTGAACAACTGAGGAATTTCTGGCTCCCTCTTATGCTTTTTCAGATTCCCAAGAACTTCTAAATCTTTTTTGTTTCCTCAAGGATCTCTTGAGTTATTCTTCTTCACTACATAGTATTCACTGTGTTGGTTCTCAGCAAAGAAAGGCCTTCCTTTTAGGGACTGATAACTGATCTTTAGTTAATTTCCTGACTCATACTCAATGGATGCTATTCCAAACATCATTCTTTCTCATACCTCCCACATCCATTCATCATGACCAGGGGGGGTACAGTAATGAACTTCAAACTTCCTTTCAAATAGAAAGTGAGGAGGTGGAGTCAAAATAGAGACTTAGAGACAACAAAATTTCAGACCTCCAAAAACCCCTCCTCACCAATCAAAAACACAATACTTTGAGGGGATTGAAAACCAAATCTAAAAACAGGAAAGAGCTAGGGAATCCTCCTGCTGGACTCAACTTAAAAGGTACTCCCTGAAAAAAAAAAGCCTGAATTCTAGAACATGCAGGTTTAAGGGGAAGGAAGAAGGAAGGTCCCAGGATCCTTCCCCCACCTACAGTGCTAGGCCTCCAGCAGTGGCTGGAATCTCTGGGTGGTCAAAGGTGCTAGTCCAGAGGGAGTATCTTGCTGGCACAGCTGTGCCAGGCTCAAGGCATTTAACATGGGTGGCAGACAGGCCGCTGGAGGAGAAGTGCAGAGAGGGCAGCCTAATTGCAGTGAAGACACCTCCTTTTGCCCCCCCTCTCCCTGCCATTCTCAAGGTTTTGACCTCAGGGCACATCCAGCTCTGCAGATCAACTCTGACCTGGCTTAATCTCATCAATAGGGCACATAAGAAGCCTTCAGAGGGCAGGGAAGCTCAAGTTCCAAGATCCCTCCCCCAGACTGCTTTGAGAACCTTGCCGATTGGGCTCCAAGGGCAAGAGCTGCAACCACTATAGTCTATAAGCTCCATAACAGGGTGGGAAAGCCCCCTTTTCAACTTCTTCTGTTAACTGGTGAAGATCTGACCTCAGGGCTCATCAATACCATCAACCTAACCTGATCAATCAGCAGAGCAGAGAAGAAGCCCCTTAAGGACAGAATAGCTCAAATTCACAGATCCAGCACATAATAAAAGGAGCAAGTTTATAGGCAATTACAGGGGGAAAGAAGGGGAAAATATGAGTAAACAACAGAAAAAGAAAAAAGAAATTACAATTGACAGCATCTATCCAGGCAATGAACAAAGAGCAAATGGAACAGAGGAAGACCAAGAAACACCAAGCAAAAACATAGAAACTCCAGCGAACTGGACACAAACTTTGGAAGAACTCAAAATACAATTCAAAAAACAATTAAGAGAGGCTTAAGACAACTGAGAAAATAACTTAAAAAGCAAAATAAATCATCTGGTAACAGAAAATAGTGTCTTGAAATCCAAAATTAACCAGCTTGAAAATGAGGCAAAGCAGATGAAAGATGACCTACAAAGAAAATCAGATCAGAAGGAGAAGGATGACCAAAAAGCCAGGGATGAAATTCAGTCTTTAAAAATTAAAATCCAACAACTAGAAGCAAATCTCTTTACAAGGCAGCAGGAAGAACAAAATCAAAAGAATGAAAAATTTGAGAAAAATATGAAACACCTCATCCACAAAATGGAAGACCTCAAAAACAGACCCAGGAGAGACAACTTAAGAATCTTTGGACTACCGGAAGATCATGACAAAAGAAAAAAGTCTGGACATCATTATACAGGAAATTATCCAAGAAAACTGCCCCGACATTTTAAAGCAAGAGGGAAAAGTGGAGATTGAAAGAATCCACAGATCACCTCCTGTACTTAATCCTCAATTGACAACACCCAGGAATGTTATAGCCAAATTTGAGAACTACCAGACCAAGGAAAAATATTACAAGCTGATAAGAAGTCATTTGGACACCATGGAACCACACTTGGGATAACACAGGATCTGGTGCATCTACACTGAAGGACCAGTGCATAAGAATGATTGATAGACAGAGAATCTCCAGAGCTGGCAGGAGAAAAGTTCCAAGCCATTGAGGAGACAGTTTACTTTACTTGGGAGTCTGCAGCTGAAAGGGAAGCATATCTGAGCTCCTGTGGATATCTTTGGATCATTTTACAAGCATCCCTCTGAAGCAGGAGTGGATAGGAGTTTTCAATACCGTGGACTAAGGGACAATATTGGGAGCTCTGGTCATTCTTTGGACCATTTAGGATTCCTCATCTGGACTCCAGCCTTTACTTGCCAAAAGACTCTCTATATAAGATCTCTGCACTTTCTGTTGGACTGGTCCTTGGGAGTTTAGGATAAGATAAGATAGGATTATTAGTCAGGAGTTTTAAGACGTGTAATAGGTGAAGTGCAAAAGCCAGCTCTTGGGCATCTCTAATCACCATTCTAGTCTCATTTCAAGCAGTTGGGAGACTGTAGAAGATTCTGGCGAGTCCCAGGGAGTCAGGTCTAATATTTTTACATCACTGAGCCATGTCTCAAAGATGCCAGGTTTGCCATCCAAAGTCAGGGCCTTGACCTTGCACTCAAAAAAGGAACACTTGGCCTGAGGAGAGAAGGAGGGGTGGATCATTGCTGACCCTTTATTATTGATTATTCCAATCCATCATAGTGTCCCTGGTTATCCCAGCCCCATAATCAATCATGTTGCCTTTAATCCTATGATATCGGTTATCCTGTCTGTGCACTTATTCTTGTTCTGTGCACTAACAGAGGCAAACCCCTGACCCTTTTATTGACAAGCAGCATTCCCCTGCTTGTCTTCCTTGAAGAACTGCCCCCATTTATTCTTTGGTTAAATTTCACTCCCAACACCTGCAAATGTGAGCTTCACAATATTGGGCCGAACAGTAGACGTCCACTAATGAAGAGAAGTCTGGAATGTTTTTAGAAAAAAAAAAGGGAAGAGATAATTTCTTCCTTTAACACCCGTGAAAGATGGAAATGCCAAAATGAATGGAAAAGACTGGATTTGAAAAGCTATCTCAGAAAAAAATGAAATGGAATCCTGCTGCCATCAGGGGATGGGATGGAACATTCCAGCCAACTTAAATCTGGGGCAGTTGAGACCTGCAGAGTTCTATTTCTCTCCTTGGCTTGAAGAGAGAAGGAATAAAGACCCTTACTGTGAAGACAACATATATCCATTAATCCTTTGCTGAGAAACAGACGGACCACCCATTTCATCAGTGATATTATTAGGATAGAGTCTTTTCCCTTAGGGGAAGGCAAGAGCCTATCCTGAAGAAGATTTATACCAACCATATCTTTGAGACAAGAAATACCAACATCTTGAGCTCACCAAGACATAAAATATAGTCTGGGACTTATTTCCAGATTCCTGATTCAAACTCCTAAAACCATCGGTAGAAGGGAAATAGTCACATTGTCTTGGTATACCAAGACAAATAGTCTTGGTACCATATTGAATATGTTGGCTAAGGGACAGTGAGGAGTCAAGGGTGGCCCCTAGGTTTTGAGCCTGAGGGACGAGGAGGATACAGTTATAAAGAAGGTAGGGGTTCTGTCTAGGTGAGAGAGAACCATGTCTGCTTTGGACACCCTGAGCTCAAGATGACTACATGTCATCTAGTGGGAAACCCTGGTTAGGAAATTAGAGATGCAAGACTAGAGGACAGCATAGAAATTGGGGCAGAAAATGTAGATTTGAGACTCATTAGCAGACAGATGGTGATTGCATCCCTGGTGGTTGCTGAGGTCACCAAGTAGAGGAGTCTAGAGGGTGAAGAGTAGAGGGCCAAAGACAGGGCTGAAGGAACTCCCTCATCCTAACCCAAACCCTACTGTTATAAAGAGTGATCTAACCCTAGAGGAGGCAGCAAAGGCAGAGAATCCGAGTAAGAGAGGTAGGAGCTAAAACAGGAGAGAGCCATGACCTAAAAATCTAGAGAGAAGAGAATATTGAGGAGGAGAAAGTGGGACAAAAGCATCAAAGGCTGCAGACAGGAATGATAGAAGGAGGACTGAGGAGGTGGTCTCTATTGTCTCAGAAAGAGAAGAGCTTACAGGGGAAGAGGTACAAGGTTGGGGGAAAGCCTGAAAGATGAAGAAGGAAAGGAGGTCTAACCTTGAAGTGGAAGCAGGTTTTACTCAAAATGTTCATATGGGTGACACACTGTAGCCAGAAAGATTTAGAGCCTGAATTCTACCTGTCTTGACTGGGGTGAGGCTGCAACCTGGGACGGGGGATTAGGGAGGCCCGGCACTAAGGTCAGAAAAGGGCCTGGTCCTTACTGGTTTGGCAGGTGGCATACACGGCTTTAATCAACTGATGTACTCAGAAGATCAGAGCTTTGATTCCTCAGTCATTTAATCTTTCACTTGTTACAGTTAAGCTCTTTATTTTCTTCTACATTTGCTTAGGGCCAGATCTTGAAATCAGGGGGAAAAGAGACTTATACACCTTAAAACAGATGAATTAAGTAAGACCAACAATCCAGTATTGGGTCATCTGCTTTCTAATTAGAGCAAAGAGTAGGGACTTCCCAAGTTGAACAGGTGAAATTCCCTAAAAAGTCCCAGTATCAGTAAACAATCAAAGGAACATGGAAACAATAACCGGTGGATCAATATGCACCCACTTTGCAGATAAGACACAGTGAATGCCTGAGATGTACAATTAGGAGAAACCTCCTTCCATCAGTCTCAGAATCTGACTGAGTTTCTGGTCAACCTAAGCTCAGGCCTAAGGTGAGGGTCTCTAAAACAGCAGATACAGAGTTTCCCAGTTTCCCAGACAGGCAGGGCTAGGTTCAAATAATGTAATTTGGCTTTCTCCCAATTCTCCCCATTGAATAAATTCCACTCCCTTCCCCAAGACAAGATTCGGATTAGGCACACAACTGAACAGAAGGGAACCAAGGCAGCTCCACAACGAGTCACAAGATGGAGAGTGTTTCCACAATTCACTCCTTGCTGCCCTAAACCTCTCCCTTCCTTCCCAAGAGGGAATCAGATCAGTAGATGGTACAAGGTTGGGTTGTTCCAGCTTCTTCATACACCCTACAGGAAATGCTAAGGCCATGCCTTATGGGAAAATTGAGAACAGATTTTCTGGAAACAGCAGCCTTGTCAGGCTCAGCATCTCTCCTGAGAAGGGGAGCTCCACACTTTAGTCCACCTAAGTTTCTTGTAGCAGTCCACCCCTATCTATGGGCAAGGGAAACAGTTAGTATGTACAGAGTGGCTTAGAAGAGAGCATGCTCAGTCTTGCGCATGGCTGGGAAAGCCTCTGACCCTTGACCCCAGCTTCCCCCAGGTTAGGCGGGAAAACAGGTTTCTTTGTGCTCACCTGGCTAAGAGAAGCCACACCTATACCTTGTCATTAACCAGTGATAATCATCCCTATGTATTGTGTATATTTGCATATTAAAGAGATTAAATACAAGGCTGCAGCAAGCTCCGCCCTCTCTTCCTCTTGGATCTCAGCTCTCACTGATGCCTGTCCTTGCTGGAGCTTGGACAGATTCCTTTCCTTATCTACCTCTCCCATCTGGGACCTGGCCTTCGGCCAGGCACTTTCTTCTCTCTATCATGTCTCCAACCTGTGTGGTATTAAATTTGGATCTTTGGACGGGTATAAGCCTTCTGAGTAGTCCACTGATTGGAGTTTTTGCTGTGGCTCCTTGATAATCAATAAGGCCTGGATTTCTGACTCATTCCTGCCACCTCATATCTCTAACTTGGCTCCACCATCCCCCTCGCGGCATCCAGAACTTCTATCCTTCCTCTATCTTCCTACCTTGAGGCTTCTCGCGGGTTCAAGGAAGCTTCATTTCTCCACTCAAACCTCACAGAAGCTGCTTCAGATGGAACAGAATTCTTAGATTATGAAACACAAAAATAAAATCCAGGAGAAAACAATCTAATTTCTCCCCTCATGACATGAGGAAGGGGATATTTGAGAGGACTGAATCAAATCCTAACAAAATTCATTTGGAAAAAACAAAAAACCAACCATATCAAGGATAATGATGAAAAGAAGCCAAAGAATTGGGGAACAACTACCAGAGCTCAGACCAGATCACAAATCAGCAGTCATCCTAAACCTTGGGTAATGGTAAGATAATAAGGAGATAAAACAATGGGACAGATTAAAGGAGAGTCAGCAATAACTCAGTGTCTGAGAAAGTGGCAAACAAGCTATTTTGGGGGAAATTCCTTATTTGATAAAAACTGCTAAGAAAACTGTAATGTAGTCTGGGAGGAAATGAGACTCAGACCATAATCCTACACCATACTCTACTACACATTCTATAAGGACATGTGACCTTAACATTAAGGGCTATACTATAAGAAATTTGAACAGAAACAGTTCACATACATCTCACAGCTAAAGGGAGATATATTTAGAATTTTTATTTTTTCTCTAGTTAAATGTAAAAAAAAATTCTAACATTCATTTTTTTTCTAAAATTGAGTTCCAAATTCTCTCTCCCTCTTTCCCCTCCCCAAAAGATCAAGCTATCTGATCTAGACTTTACCTGAGCAATCATGTAAAATATTTTTCCAAATTGGTTATTTTGTGGAAGAAATCTCAAACCAGAAAAAAAGAAGAAAAAATGAGGACATGTTTTGGTTTGAATCCAGAGTCCATCGGTTAATTCTCTGGAAGCAGATGGTTTTTCTCATCACAAGTCATTTGGATTCTCTTAGAACACTGTATTGCTGAGAATAGCCGAGTGGTTCACAGCTACTGACCATACACTGTTGCTATTTTCATATAAAATGCTCTCCTGGTTCTGCTCATACTTTGCATCAGGTTCATGGAAGACGACTTGTTTGGCCATTCCCCAATTAATGAATATCTCTCTGTTGCCAATTCTGTGCTATCATAAAAAGATCTGCTATGTAAATATTTTTGTATAAATAGATTCTTTCCCTTTCTTCAGGATCTCTCTAGGATACATACCTAGATCAAAGGGTATGCACAGTTTTAAAGCCTTTTGGGTAGTTCAAAATGGCTCCCCCAAATGGTCAATCAATTTACAATTCCACCAACAGTGCATGAGTATCCCAGCTTTCACACATCTCCGAATTGATCATTTTCTTTTTCTTACACAATGGCCAATATGACAGGCAGGAGATGGTACCTCAGAGGCGTTTTACTTTGCAGTTCTTAAACACATAAACTTGGCCAAACTCAAGATAGAGGCAATGGAGAAATGGAGAAAAAATGGAGAAGTTTGATTATTTAAAACAAAGACTTCTGAAGAGACAACATTCATGCATCCAGGATAAGAAAGAAATTGGGTGAATGAGAAAAACTTTGGGATCCAATTTCTCTGAAAAGGGTCTGGTACCTAGGAGAATTTGTAAATCTGGGACCAAGAGCCACTCTCCAATAGACAGTCAAAAGATCTGAACAAAGAGATTTCAAAAGAAATGCTGAATATTCATGGCCACATGGAAAATGGTCTGTCACTAATCAAGAGGAGCAGGAACCAAAACAGGCCTGAGGCAAATTGCAAAAATTGCCAAATTGCCAAAAAAGAAAAACAAAACAACTGGGAAACCATCGGTGTTGGAGGGGGTTGTGGGAAGGTAGGCACACAAACACAGTGATGGTAGAGTTGTGAAATGGGAGAAATTCATAAAAATCTGCTTTCTAATCCCACCTCAGATACTTAATGCTGCATGACTCTGAAAAGTAATTTAATCTCTGTTTGCCTCAGTTTCCTTAACTGTAAAATAAGGAAAATAAAAACATTTACCTCAGTGGTTTATTATATAGATGGCTGAAAACATATTTTTAGGAGAACATAAAGCACTCCAGGCTATCTGTATCCTACTCCATGACATTGAGCTGGATGCCTTTGTGACAAGCCCAGGATGTCTCCTTCAGGAGCTCCCTAAACCTATCGGCACAGCAAACTCCCAGGCCTTCTAGAAACTTGCCTCTTTCTCTTCAGCTTCTCCAACAAGGGAAGGACTAGACCAGTGAGGAATTCTACTGAGCAGAAAAGGGATGTTTCAAGCTCCCAGTTCTGGTACAAACAGCTCTGCTGAAGAACACTCAAAGCTCCTCTTCGGAGAAAAAAGCCCATTTCTGGGACAGGGCCCTTCCTGGGCTCACCCCAAACTCCTCTGACTCTCTCTGAGTCAGGGAGCTCAGTAGCAGAAGGCCTGGGGTGGGGTCACACTCTGGAATGGACCTACGGGATCAATCTCGGGGTTCATCCCCAGCTGCCCCATTCTGGCTGTCACTAGCAAGGACTCTGACCATTCCAACAACAGGATACAGTGGCATAGAAGGACCTCCCAGCCCCTTCCTATCTCCTCACACATTCCTTCTCCTCCTCTGACCCAGGGACACGGCCTCCTGGATGATCCTTGGCCAAGACCATCCATGAGCTGATTCTGGGCCTCTCCAGGGGCTGTCTGTCTCCCTGCAGGAAATGTTCTCCCTCCTCCCTCTGGCCTCTGAGCTTCCTTCCAGTCCCAGCTAAGTCCTCCCCTTGGGAACCAATGATTTCTGTGGTCCCCTGAACCCTCAGAGCTTTCCCTCCCAGAATGCCTCCCTCCACCACGTCTACACGGCTGCTGCTGAGACTCCTCGGTCAGACTGTGCGGGGTCCTGGAGGGCAGCCGATGGCTTTCCTTTTCTTTGTGCTGAGCAGTGCCCAGCATGGACTAGGGTGTTCTTCCAGACTCGCTGACTTGGGAAGACTCGGAGGACTTGAGGAAGAAGTGAGCAGCACCAGGGGGACAATTTCTTCTCTGAGGACCACAGCGCAGACCTGGAGACACCCTCAAGCACAGCTCCAGGCCTGGCCAGACAAGACTCACGTGGGAACAGGTTGGTCAAAAGAAACAGAGGAAGAGTGTGTGTGTGTGTGTGTGTGCGCGCGTACGCGTGTGTGTCTGTCCTGTGTCTGTCCTGTGTCTGTCTGTCCTGTGTCTGTGTGTGCGGGCGCACGCGTGTGTGTCTGTCCTGTGTCCGTATGTTGCCAGGCAAGCAGAGGGAGAGCAAAGACTGCACGCCTAGGCAGGAAAGAAAGGAGTGAATGGTGGTCCTGGGCACTCATTTGTGATGGGGAGAAATCCAGCATGGGAAGCAGCACCTGGGGAGCTGTTGGGGTCTGAGCTGCCCAAGGGACAAGGACTCACTGGCAAACCCCAAGAAGAGAGCCGGGAAGTGCCGTTGCTCCTGCCTTGGCTGAGGGGACAGAAATGGCCCAGCAGGAGGAAGGGAGCAGCTTTCAGGCCCATCTGGTGTCAGAGCCAGGGAAGGGCGTCACTGGCTGACGGGGCTCCCATCTGGGGCTGGAATGCACTTACCTGGGCTGGGAGTCTGTCCCTCTCCAAGGCCATTCCCTGGGACTCCAGGCTACCTGTAGAGGCAGCAAAGTAGCCCCAGTGAGTGCATGTGGCGAAGCTCCTCCATCTTTTCCGGGCCTTGTCTCCCCACTCAGGGTCCTGCCTCCCTGGCCCCACCTCACCCCACTTCATGGCCCCCTGAATGGAGCTCCAGCCAAAGCTCTTCCTAACAGGCATCCCTTGGCCCAGGGAATGTCTGACTTCTCTGCCCTGGTGAGCAGCAGGAGCTGGCCTGGAGCCCCCAGTGCAGTCCTTCCCCTCTTTCCCCCAGAGTAGAAAAGCCCTTTTTCCTCCCTGTCTTTGGCCTCACTCTCTGGGCCAATTGCTCTTCATTGAACCTGAGAAAAAAGCTGTCCTGATCCCTCCTTGGGCCAGGCCCTGGCCTCTGCACCCTGAGCTGGGGAGGGAGAAGGGACCCAGAAGGGCAGAGGTTTGCGCTTCTCCTCCCAGGCCCAAGGCCACCTCAGGTATCTCCAGGGGGTGAGAGACCACAGGAGTTACCAAGGACCAGGCCTGCTACCTACGGAGGGATGGAGGGGGACAGCCCCAGGGAGGGGCAGCTTGGGAAGAGAAGAGGGTGTGAAGAGGCAGAGGAGTCCCCTCCCTCTCCTACTCCTCTTCTGACCCCCTCCCTTCTCCCATCCTCCCAGACCCCCAAGAGGCAGCAGGGTCTTGGGATCCTCCGTGGGGTAAGCCCACACAGAGCCTCCAGGGCTCCAGAGGCAGAGCTCCGCCCTCCTGGAAAACCCCTCCACAATGAACCCATCTGTTCTTGCTTTGGTAACTCTTCTTTCCCTCCTTCCGGGTTTTCTGGGCAGAGACTGGAGTTCTTGGCCATTTCCTTGGGCCATCTGAGTTAATCCTCTGCCTGACTCTCCCAGAGGCAAACCAAGAACTGGGAGCAGGATCTGGTCTTGTCTCCTTCCCAGAATGAGGAGGCCTGAACTGGAAGGAGGACAATCGAGGCTGAAGAAGCAGAAATCTCCTCCCAGCCAGCCCAGCTCCTCCTACACACAGAGACTGAAGGAACTCTGCCCTGGCCTTGCCTTCTTCCCCAGGATGGAGCCCAGGAAGAAATTTAACCCAGAAGCACCTCTTGTTGTGTCTCCGTCACTCCCACCCACCCCAGCCGGGGCTTCAGGGAATTCACTCAGATGTTGTCCTCCCCGCCATGTCCTAAAGCTCTGCAGACCCCACTGTCTGGAGATCAGAGAAAGGTCCCAGCAACTCTCTCCCAGGTCTGAGGTCTGCTGAGACTGGAGTGGCCTCCGGGGGGCCTAATGTGCAGAGTTCTCCATCACCCCATCACTTGCCCCGAGTATTAGAACTCCCATCATCATTCTCTGAGTTTGTAGGGTCACACCTCCAACCCATTTTACAGATGAGGAGCTGCAGCAGGACAGGTTAAGTGATTTGCCCAGGGTCACACAGCTAGGAAGTGCCTGAAGCTGAAATGGGGGACAGAGGGGCACTGAGATTTGGGTCTTGTCCAAAGAATCAATGACTCGGGCAATATTTACTGAGAGAGAGGAAGGGGGTGGGATGGCCCTGGGGATGGCAAGGCCTGGCCACAGAATGCCCTCGGAATTTTCAGGAAAGTTTTCCATCCTGACCAGTGACTAAGGAAGGGGTCACTTGTTGGGTGCTTGTAGCCCTGTCATTCCCAAGACACGGAGGTCACGTTACCCATGATCCTCTCTGTTTCTTCAGGGGAGGGGGACAAGCACACCCCAATGTAAAAAGGGGCTAATGATAGGTTCATCCCCCGGGGCAACTTTCCATCTGATTTTCTCCTTTCTGGGCAGACTCAGGGAAGGCAGCGATGGGGGAAATAGAGCAGGCCTGGACCTCATCCCAGGGGCCTGAGGAACTCCCTGAAAGGCCCTGGGTTCTGTCTGAAGACTGCTGGGGGGGGAGGGGTTCACAGCTATGACTCTGAGCGTCCCATCTGTCTCCTCTGATAGGAGGCCCCCCCATAACCCACAGTGACCATCCCTGTGTCCTTTGGGCTACTTGACACTCCAGCCCCACTGAGGCTCAGGAGGAAGAGGCTTCCCAGCTGCAGTCCAAGCCCACCCAGCTGCCCTAAGTCACACATTGTCTGGGCAACAGCCTGACTCATCTGGGAGGGAGAGACCCTGGGAAGGGGGGATGGGGCTTTTGGGGGGGGGGCTCTGGAAGGGAGCTGCCAGGAAATTACTAGGAGAGCCCTGAAAGTGGGAGCCTAAACCTGGGCTGGGATCCAGCTGCCTGGCAGGGAAAGGGGGAGCAGGGAAGCATGGGTAAGGGGAGTCAAGGGAAGGGCTGGGAAGGCGCGCGGACCAACAGAGCTCCGCAAGGAGGGCAGGGACCTCAAGGAGACTGAAGTGTTCCAGGGGGGCAGCTGAGCCTGGAGAAACAGGATGATGGGCTGCTGAGCTGGGGAGGGCTCCTGGGACCCTCTGGTAAAACTGAGGCTTGGAATACCTAAAGGGAAACTGGAGCCAGGGAGCCCAAACCCTGGAACCTGAGAGGGAGCAGCCCAAGGGTCCGGGGGCAAAGAAGGGGACCAGGAAAGAGCTCTGGCTCCTGGGGACAGGAAGGCAGAGCTCATGGATCCTCACAGAGGGCTGGGGCTGAAGGCGCGACAAGGGAATCTCTAACCAGGAGCTGGGGGTCAGGACTCCTGGGTCCTGAAGGGACGCTGAAAAGGGAACTCCTGGGTCCCTGTGGCCAAGGACTCAAGTTTGGATAAGTGTCCCGCAATGGTCAATCTGGGGAGGATGACACGGGGGAAGGATTGATCATCTGGAAAAGAGCGAGGGAGGCGGAGCCCAGCCAGGAGCTGTCTAGGGGCAGGTGTGCTCCTGGGAGCCCTGTGGGGCTGCCAGGGAGGGCCAGGGGCAGCCCGAGGCTCAGAGCCAGGATCCTGCCTGGGATTCTGCTGCCCGCCAGGAGTCTGAGGGCTCCAGAAGAGAGAGAGCAGGGCCGCGGGGCTCTGGGTGGCCGGGGTCCTCGGGCAAGGAGGCAGGACTCGCGGAGCCTCCAGGGGTGGGTGAAATTGTATCTCTTTCGGGTGGGAAAGAAGATCCAGAAGGGGAACTTGCAGGCGCGGCCGCACTTTCCCCCAGCCGAAAGCGGCCACATGCACACATTGTATCAGGACCGGACAGCCACCTCTCGGGCTTGTCCAGGCTCTGCCCAGCTGGGGGGGGGGGGGGGGGGAGTGCAGGACGGCCCGGGATGCTCCTGACGTTAAGGCAGGGGTCGGTCCTTCCTCCAAAAGGTTTCCAAAGGAGGCCCCGCCCCCGCCCACACTGGGGTCCACACTACTGGGAGCTCCTGGCTCGGACCGGGGAACAAGCTGACACTCCAGCACCAACTTCTGTCCCTCCTCTCCGGCTCCCATTCCATTCCGCTGCAGGAACCACGCGCTCTACCTCGGAGCCCCTTCCATGTTGGGCCTCCAGCCCCGGGACTGCTGCCCCCTTTCCACCGTTTCCCAAACTAATTACCCCTTGGCTGGCTGCAGAACTCTCGGCGGGGGGCTCAGAGATCGGAGGTGTAGCAACAGGTGTAGCCAGAGGTGCTCTGAACTTCCTACTTCCCAGAGGCCTCTGCGCTACCTGCTGTCCCGGGGCTGGGCCGCTCCCTTCCTCCCCCCCTATCCCGGGAGGGCCGCCCCGCCCTGTGAGGGACTCCCCCCACCTCCTTCCCCGGGGACCGGGATTTTCTGTGCTCGCCAAATTTGGGGCTCCGGGCTTGTTGGTGTCGAGGGGAAAGAAAAGGGGCGCCGGGGACTCCTGGCTCCTCAGGTGCAAGCTGTGTTTGGCCTTAAAACAGTTTGGTGGCCGCAAAAAGATTCTCTTCTCCTCCCCCCTCTCCCCCGCAGAAAATGAGGGGGAAGAAAGAATCCGGGCGGGGCCAGGCTACCCACAGCCCCCAAAGCCGGTCGGGCTACCGGGTGAGGACCGAAGAAAAAGGCCAGCCCTGCGGGGGACTCAGGCGATCCCTCCGGCCCTGGTTATCCTCGGAACGGATTCCCGCCTCCGAGGAGCCTTCGGCCAGGAAGGAGTCCCTGGGCCTGTGGCGGTCAGGAGCCCTTGGGAACATTCCGAGGTCTGGGAGAGCTGTCGGGGGGCGGGGCTGGGGAGGGAAAGGCGGCGGCATCCCCTGGGCGCTGCCTGTCACCCCCTCCCCACCCCCTTCACGCAGGTAAAGATGAGGAAGGCCGGAGAGAGGAGGAAGCCCGCCTCCGGCAGCCCAGGCCCAGCTGTGGAGAAGGGCGGAGCTCCGACTGGGCGGGGCCCCATTTCTGGGCTCCTATGTGGGGTGGAGGGGAGGGGACTACCTGCATTGTCACCGCTTTGGAGCTGCGGTGAATGTCTTCCTGGGGCTCCTTTTGTTCCCTTCTCCCGTGCCCTCTGCCCCAGCCCGGGCTGGAAGCCTCCGGACTTCCTGACTCTCCTCCCCCGATGCATCCCCCTTTCCCGATTCCCAGTCGTGTCTTCCTTCTTGGCTCCTCTCTCCCCTGTTCCCTTCTCACTTACTCTCTGCTCGGACCCCAGCAAGGCCATGGCTGGAGGCCACGCTTGCACACTCCCCCCCGCCAGTTTCACATCTGCAGGAGATTGAACAGGACCCCCTGGCCCCGAGAGGATGGCTGGAAGGCCGTCCAACCCAACCACCCCTGCGGGCGGGCGGGCATCAGAGTGTCCCTGCCTGGAGGGGACTCACAGGGCAGGCAGAACAGCTCCCAGCTGGGAGGGGAAGGCAGAGAGAAGGCTGCTTTTGGAGGGTGCCTCAGTCATTAGAATTCCAATTGGGCAAATGGAAGGAAAGGACTCCAGGGGCAAGAAACTCCACAAAACAATCAAAGCCCAGAGAATGACCAAATGGAAAAAAATGTGTACTAGATGTCATCAGAAAAGCAGCTGAGAGCACTTCTGGGTAAACATGGCAGCAGTCTAGGCGCAGGACTCTTCCTCAGCACCCACCGATATAGTAGTAGTAGTCGTCTCTCGGTAACCAAGGATTGTCTTTGTGCGCTTTCATCTGTGATGTAGATGAGTGCACAAAAACACTTGTGCGTGAAGGAGATTTAAGTGGAAAAGTCCATGCATAGAGACAGTCCCAGTCTCTCGGCAGCCTGGGTCCAGTGGCACCCAGACTGGTGGACTTCCTCAGCTGCATTGAGTGGCTGTGTTGTCCTTTGTGCTCCAACACGTCCTAAGCACTCCACAGTGCTTTGCTGCATCGCCATCTCAGCCGTTGAACCTTCTTATTGGTTTCTTCTGTCTGTTCCGCCGAAGCAGTCTTCACATGCTGGGTGAACCCTGGTTTACCAGGGGTCAACGACCCAATGGCTACCCTCACAAGGTTTGGCCGGCCTGTTGAAGCCATTGCCCGGGGTGTGACCGCTGCTGCATGCTAGCAGCTTCTAGGAGCCACAAGTGAGAGCTGCGTATCAGGTGAGGGTCAGAGGCTGGAGAGCTGCCCTAGGAGGGCACAACAAGCCCTCCATACCAAAGATATTACTCCTCCCTGAGCACCCCATACACCCCACCCACTGATATAGACTACCTCAAAAGACCAAAAAACCCAAATTCATATGAAAGAAGGGACTCTATAGCAGGGTGCAGCAGTGAAGGTAAGTGGGATTTGGGCATTTCCACACTATAAGGAGGTGAAAAAGCTCCCACCAAAACCTGAGCTGATCTACCCTCCCCCACCTACAGAGCCAGAGTCAGAGCCAGAGTGTGCCAGGATCAGCAAATGATCGAGGGACACCTCTAAAATGAGTAGGGGCACCTCTAGGTCCTTGGGAGCTAAGACCACCAAAGACCTACCCCTGAGGGTGGCTACACCTGAAACCCCAGCAGGCTGAAGAGCGCAGATCATGGGCACTCAGGGGAAGATAGCACAGAGAAGGGCAGCAAACAGCAGAAGCTGCAGAGATTCCAGAGCTTGCCTCAGGCAAAATCCTTGTTCCTTAACGCCATACTCAGAGATCCTGCCCATCTCACTCAGATTTCTGACTGAAAAGGGAAGGAAAAACCTTCACAGTGATGGCAAATAGTGCCCAGGAACAACAATTTCCCTCCACTAAGAAAAACAAGAGGACAGAAAGGAGGATCAGTGGAATAGATTTGGGGTAAGTGACCTCAGCAAGAAAGTCTATGATAAGCCCAAAGATACCAACTTTTGGGATGAAAATCCACTATTCGATAAAAATTGCTGGGAAAATTGGAAGACAATATGGGAGAGATTAGGCTTGGATCAACACCTCACACCCTACACCAAGATAAACTCAGAATGGGTGAATGACCTGAGTATAAAGAAGGAAACTATAAGCAAATTAGGTGAACACAGAATAGTATACATGTCAGACCTTTGGGAAGGGAAAGATTTAAAACCAAGCAAGACTTAGAAACTGAGTCACAAAATGTTAAATAAATAATTTTGACTACATCAAATTAAAAAGGTTTTGTACAAACAAAACCAATGTAACCAAATTAGAAGGGAAGCAATAAATTGGGGAACAATCTTCATAACAAAAACCTCTGACAAAGGTTTAATTACTCAAATTTATAAAGAGCTAAATCAATTGTACAAAAAATCAAGCCATTCTCCAATTGAAAAATGGGCAAGGGACATGACTAGGCAATTTTCAGTTAAAGAAATCAAAACTATTAATAAGCACATGAAAAAGTGTTCTAAATCTCTTATAATCAGAGAGATGCAAATCAAAACAACTCTGAGGTATCACCTCACACCTAGCAGATTAGCCAACATGATAGCAAAGGAAAGTAATGAATGCTGGAGGGGATGTGGCAAAGTAGGGACATTAATCTGCTGGTGGAGTTGTGAATGGATCCAACCATTCTGGAGGGCAATTTGAAACTATGCCCAAAGGGCGCTAAAAGACTGTCTGCCCTTTGATCCAGCCATAGCACTGCTGGTTTGCACCCCAAAGAGATAATAAGGAAAAAGTGTATTTTAATTTAAAATCCAGGAATTTCTGATTTTTCTTTGAGATTGTACTTTTATAAAAATCTAAGATTTTGATTTTGTTTGAGAAAAAGATCTTCAAGAAAGAAGCTTGAAACTCCTAAATCCAGAGAATGAATTGTTGCAGAAAGATGCAGAAAACTCACACTACATCAAGAAGATCAAGAATGAACTTTGGATATGGTTGATTGAACTGAACTTTGATTGAACATTTATTGTAAATGTACACATTTATGCTAAAAGGGACTGGCCCTAATTTGGCTTTCTGTCAATGAGCCCAGCAAAACATTGGTTTTGCTTTCTTTTCTATTTCCTCCCTCACTACTCTATTTTCCTCTTAGAAAATTGAATATTGTGTATATCTATAGTTAGAAGTGCATTTAGAACTACAAAATGATTATGTTAAATGATCAATGGGGAGACTAGTCTCCCAATGATCATCAGGAGGGATTGTGAATGTCGAAATTTCTCGGACTTGTGAATGTTAAAAGATTCTCAGACTCTACCTTAGAACATTTGGTTAAGGCCATTCCCCATTTTAAACAATGAAGCTACTTAGATCTAAAATGTGAGAACTCTACTTAGATCAGAAATGGGAAGACCTCTACTCCACCCATACTTAGGACTGCCTTAGGGAAGAAAATTCCTTGCAGAACAATGAAAAGTACTTAAACCCATACTTAACTTGTGAACTTAAAAGGAGCAAAGAGGAAAAAAAACTTACACAGGGATTCTAACCTACTCAGGTGTGGATTACTAAAGGGATTAATCTACTCAGGTGTGAATTCAGAATGGGCTGTCCTTTGGAAAACATCTACTGTGATTGGTAGATGGAAGAACTTAGGGGAGGTAACATAGGAGAAAACCCGCTATATAAGAAAAAGGACAGACTGTTGAAAAAAAATCTCTTGAGATATACAGGCTCTTGAGAGACAATCTCTAAGGAGGTCTTTCAAGGGAGGCTGACTCTGGCTGGAACTCCCTCTGGGGAGACTCTGTCCCCCTGAATCCTCACTTGAACAGATCTTATGGTGAGTGATTAGGACTGACTGATCTTTTTCTTTTAGGGCTTAAGCCTGGGTTGGCCAGGGCTGCCTGGGCCGGTCTATTCTTTTCTCATTTATTTCCCTTTTCTCTCTCTCTCTCTTTCTTTGATTCCTCATTGTATTATTAATTAAATTCTCTATAAACCCAGTTGACTTGGGTATATTCATAATTGGGAATATTTCCCTGGCGACCACCTTATATTTGATTTAAAACAAGACACTGTAGTGAAAACATATTTTCTGCGGTCATAATTTACTCACCCACTCTTATATCTACTACAATTTATATCTTCCACTATTTTACTCACTACAGTTTACAACCTCAACCATTTTAACTCTTACAGTTTATGCCTCCCATTCTTTTAAATATAACAAAAGACTTGTACAAGAATATTCATAGCTGTGCTCTTTGTGGTGGCAAAAAATTGGAAAATATGGGGATGCCCTTCAATTGGGGAATGGCTGAACAAATTGTGGTATATGTTGGTGATGGAACACTATTGTGCTCAAAGGAATAATAAAGTGGAGGAATTCCATGGGGACTGGGAGGACCTCCAGGAAGTGATGCAGAGCGAAAGGAGCAGAACCAGGAGAACATGATACACAGAGACTGATACACTGTGGTACAATCAAATGTAATGAACTTCTCCATTAGTGGTAATGCAGTGATCCTGAACAACCTGGAGGGGTCTGTGAGAAAGAACACCATCCACATTCAGAGGAAGAACTGTGGGAGTAGAAACGCTGAAGAAAAACAACTGCTTGATTGCATGGGTGGAGGGGACATGGCTGGGGATGTAGACTCTAAATGAACATCCTAGTGCAAACATCAACAACATGGAAATGGGTCCTGATCAAGGACACGTGTAATACCCAGTGGAATTGCGCATCCGCTATGGGAGGGGTGGGGAGAGGGAAGGGAGGAATAGAATATGATTTTTTTAACCAAGGAATGTTTGAAATTGACCAAATTAAAATTTAAAAAATTAATTTAATTTTTAAAAAAAGAAAGAAATGGCATTAGCCTGGGAATTTTGTGCCAGGAACATGGAGACCACTTTAGGCCACTTGGGTACTACAATAAACGTTTAGACTCTGTGACAAAAGGACTACTGCCATGCCTGAGACCCATAGTGGCACTTCTGATTTACTGGAACTAGTAGAAGAGGTGACATTAGAATCCCCTTTAACCCTGCATCAGTCCCCCATGCAATAGAGGTACTTTTAAACTCTCATCATTTCTAGCATTTTTCCACAAGCCGCCTTACAAAATTGGAGGCCTCTTTCCCATCTAAGTCCAATATTATTATTTCCAGACCCTCAATCCGGCCACTTTCTTGTCAGAAAGGGAGGGAAGTGACAAAGCTTACACTGAAGGGCATGATTATGTTAACACTATTGAATCTATTTTAAGTTCACAAGAGGATCTCTGGGGAAAGGAACTGGAGGATCCAGATTTTTCCTGGTACGCAGATGGCTCTTGTCTCTGAAATGACTCTGGCATGTTAGTAGCCAGATACACCATCACCACCACCATGGAGGTCATTGAAGTGGGACCCCTGCCTTCAGCATCTTCCACTTAGTAGGCCCTGCTGGAGGTAGTAACCAGAGCTTGACAGCTAGCAGAAGGAAAGGGGGTAAATATATTCATGAATAGCAGGTATGCATTTGGGGTGGCTCATGATTTTGGAATATTATGGAAGCACAGGGAGTATTTGACTTCCTCTGGAACCCCTATTAATAATGGAGCACAGGGGGCAGCTGGGTATCTCAGTGGATGGAGAGCCAGTCCTAGAGACAGGAGGTCCTAGGTTCAAATCTGGTCTCAGACACTTCCCAGCTGTGTGACCCTGGGCAAGTCACTTGACCCCCATTGCCTAGCTCTTACCACACTTCTGCCTTGGAGCCAATACATAGTATTGACTCCAAGACGGAAGGTAAGGGTTTAAAAAAAAAAAAGAATGGAGCACAAGTCCAGAGTTCCAAGGCACTCACGGGAGAACTCTCCACACACAAGAGGAAACGCTGTAGCCGATCAGGATGCCAAGGAAGCTTCCTGGCAGCTCCCAGTTACAAGAGCATTGCCCCCTATTGAAATTCTCATAGGCATTGTAAAAAATGGAGATTTGAACCCCGGACTTCAATTCCCAGAGGTTCTTGGTAGCTCCCAGAGTTCTCTATAATCCCACTGGAGGTCCTCACCTGGGCTGAGAGCAAAAGGGGTATTTAAACTGACTGTACGGCCTCTCCTGCTCTCTCGGCTTCCGCTTCTGGGCACATGCGGCTCTCTACCAGGCAGGCAAGATGTAGGTTGCAGTGCTTTTCCTTATTTTGTATTTTCTTTATTTCTTAATCTTTAATAAACCTCATAAAATAGAATACTCTTAATAGAGAAGCTAATTTTCATCTTAACAGCATCCGTGCCGCAATGTCAGTTGGCACCTTCTACATTTTATCTCATTTGATCCTGGGGGTGAGGGTGAGATGGGGGCAAAGGGTCCCCTAGATACCCAAATCCCTAGAGGAATCCCAGGTCAAAGATTGCATGAGGAATTTCCTCATCTTGTGCAACTGAAGAGATGGCTGAATAAACAAAGGCTCTCTGCCTCTTTTTTCAGATGCATTTAAACCAGTTTTATGATAGTGGTCTGAGCACAGAGGGATGCATGCCTTCCGTTTGTACCTCAAACATCACTAGGTTCCTCAAGATGGGCAGCTCACCCACCTTTATGCTCAGGATGTCATAATCGATGTACACCAGTGCTCCTGCCCCCAGACTCCAAGGCACCTCACTACGGCACCTAACCTCCCTGGTTTATCCCCATTCTTTGTCCCCCTCCACACCTTTCTTTCTAAGTCACAGAGATCCTATTCCTTTAGGATATAGAACTCCTGGACTCCTTTTCTTCAGGGAGGCAGACTTTGACCTGCAACTGCCTCCCAGTCATTCGACCTCATAAATTCCTCAATTTTTAAAGATAAGACCTTGGAGGCTGTTCATTCTTTGAAAGAGAGTACCCCTCCCAAACCAGAACCAGATTAATCTCAAGCTCTCCCACAACAGGAGTGAGGAGACACATAGACAGAATGTGTTGAGATACACTCCCAGCAAAAAAAATACTCATAATGATAAATGAGGCAAGCAGCAGGGGTGGGACGGTGAAAAATAACAAAATGGCGGGAGGGCAGGCTTAACACAATTTATCTTCGCTATCTTAAATCTTATCCCATCCTCATAAGCCAGGAAGGTGGGTTTTAAAATTAATAGCCAATATTCTAAGTATTCTATTTAATAAGATTTACCAATAATAACACAAAAAAGTAGAGGGAAAAGGTGCTAGGTAACCCAGCCTGGCTCATGGAGAAGAAAGAGAGCCAGGCAGAGCCTCAGAACTTATAACCCAAACGTGGACAAAGAGAAAAGCATTCTGGGTAATACAGAAAGGAATTTAGGGTCCTTAGTACAAAGTACAAAATCTCCGTGTATACATGGGTGATTTTCTCTCATTCATATTCACAGTTATGATTACTAACTGTGTGTTTCCCTCTATCTTAATTTCCCCTGTTTCTCCTTTTCTTCCTCTCCTTTCAGCCTTTCCCTGTACATAAATATTCTTGTTTCTGACCACCAGCTCCCCAAGTTCACCCAACCTTTTTGTCCAGCCCCCACTTTTCTCATTCCCTCTCCCCTTGTTACTTCCCTGTATGGTAAGATGGATTTCTGAAGTTCATTGTGTGTGGATATTATTCCCTCTTTGCACCACTTCCAATAAGAGAAAAGTTCAAGCACTGCCCTCTCACCACCGCCATTTTCCCTTCTACTGTATTGCTTCTTACTCACCTCCTCATGTGAGATAATTTACTCCCAGGTTTCTCTTCTTTGTTCTTTTCCCACTGTATTCCTATCTTCACACCTTCATTTTGTTTTGCATTTTTGTTTGTTTGTTTTGGATATCATCCCATCATATTTGAACTTCCTCCCTGTTCTTTGTCTAGGTATGTTCCTATTCTTTACTTAGCATTTTTTAAGGACAGTTCTTCCCTTGGTGGAGAGTTTGATAAAGAGAAGAAATGAGTTCCTGAAGGGGTTGGAAGAATTTTCTTCTCCAATAAGGGGAGGAGAGGTACTGAAGAAGACATTCAGTTCTTGCAAAGAGGCATCAGGCTCAAAGGCAGAGGTATGATGTAAATATAAGAAAATGGAGTGATTTATATTCTTCCCCAAATCTACTATCTAGAATCTTGACAAGAGCTCAATGAGGGGGACTTTGTTTGTTAAAGAAACTGAGGAATCCAACCATTCTGGAGGGCAATTTGGAACTATGCCCAAAGGGTGATAAAAGACTGTCTGCCCTTTGATCCAGCCATAGCACTGCTGGGTTTGTACCCCAAACAGATAATAAGGAAAAAGACCTGTACAAGAATATTCATAGCTGCGCTCTTTGTGGTGGCCAAAAACTGGAAAATGAGAGGATGCCCTTTGATTGGGGAATGGCTGAGCAAATTGTGGTATATGTTGATGATGGAATACTATTGTGCTAAAAGGAATAATAAAGTGGAGGAATTCCATGGAGACTGGAACAACCTCCAGGAAGTGATGCAGAGCGAAAGGAGCAGAACCAGGAAAACATTGTACACAGAGACTAATACACTGTGGTACAATCGAAGGTGATGGACTTCTCCATTAGTGGCGATGCAGTGATCCTGAACAATCTTCAGGGATCTAAAAAACACTATCCACAAGCAGAGGATAAACTGTGGGAGTAAAAACAGCGATGAAAAGCAACTGCTTGACTACAGGGGTGGAGGGGATATGACTGAGGAGAGACTCTAAATGAACACTCTAATGCAAATACCAACAACATGGAAATGGGTTTGAATCAAGAACACATGTGATACCCAATGGAATCGCGTGTGGGCTATGGGAGAGGTGGTGGGAGGGGGGAGGGAAGAAAAGAAAATGATCTTTGTTTCCAATGAATAATGTTTGGAAATGACCAAATAAAAATTAAAAAGATTAAAAAAAAAAGAAACTGAGGAAAACAGGTTAAATGACTTTCCAGAGTCACATGCTAGTAGTGTGAGGCTGGATTAGAACCCAGATCTTCATGATCGTCTACCATTCATGGCTCCATCAACATTCTCTTGGTGTGCCAATCTTCCCACAGACCCTCCAAGTTTTCAGAGTAAGTGGTGAAGCCTCAATGTTGCTGTTTTGCTTTTTCTTTTATTGGTGATCTGGAACATTTTGTTCATGTGTTTATGAATACTTGGTCATTCTCCTTTTGAGAACTCTTTGCTTATATCCATGACCATTTATTTAGTGGGGAATGGTTATTAGACTTGTGTTTATTCATTGTTTCTAAAGCTTGGATATCAAACCCTTATCAGACAGGGGCTCCATCCAATCACTCCCTTTCTTATCCTGGACACATTGTGATAGAGGAATAATCAAGAGACTCTAATACATATTTAGGTCATCTGGACAGCAGCTTTTCAGTTTCAAGTAATCAAAATTCTTTACTTCATTTTCGTAATTGCCTCTGTGCCTTGTTTTGCTAAGAATACATCTTCTACCTAGAGCTGTCAGAGCTGTTTGATCTGTATCTCTTCTAATTTTTTTACGTATACTATTTAATATTAAGATCATATATCCTTATAGGCTGGAGACTCTGATGTCAGGTCAGAATGGTCAGAATCTAATTTTTTCCAAACTGCTTTCTAATTTCATAACTTTAAACGTGAATGGGATGAACTCACCCATAAAACGTATATGAATACCAGAGTGGATTAGAATCCAAAATCCTACCATATGTTGTCTTCAAGAAACACACATGAGGCAAGTAGATACTCACAATGTTAGAATTAAAGGGGAGTAAGACCTTTTGGGCCTCAACTGATAGAAAGAAGGCAGGAGTTGCAATCATGATATCTGACAAAGCCAAAGCAAAAATAGACCTCATTAAAAGGGATAGGGAAGGTAAATACATCCTGATAAAAGGGAGTATAAACAATGAGGAAATATAACTAATCAACACGTATGCACCAAATGGTATAGCACCCAAATTTCTAATGGAGAAACTAGGAGAATTGAAGGAGGAAATCGATAGTAAAACTATATTAATGGGAGATCTGAACCAACCACTATCAAATTTAGAGAAATCAAATAAAAAATAAATATAAAGAGATAAAAGATGCGAATGAAATCTTAGAAAAATTAGAGTTAATAGATATATGGAGAAAAATAAATAGGGACACAAAGGAATACACCTTCTTTTCAGCAGCACATGACACATTCACAAAGATTGACCATACACTATGTCATAAAAACATGGCATACAAATGCAGAAAAGCAGAAATAATAAATGCAACTTTTTCAGATCATAAGGCAATAAAAATAATGATCAGTAAGGGCACATGGAGAGCCAAATTAAAAGTCAATTAGAAATTAAATAACATGATACTCCAAAATCGGTTAGAGAACAAATCATAGAAACAATAATTTCTTCAAGGAAAATGACAACAGTGAGATATCCTTTCAAACCTTATGGGATGCAGCCAAAGCAATACTCAGAGGAAAATTCATATCCTTGAATGCATATATTAACAAATTAGGGAGGGAGAGATCAATGAATTGGACATGCAAATCAAAAAACTTGAAAGAGAACAAATTAAAAACCCCCAGAAGAAAACCAAATTAGAGTTCCTAAAAATTAAGGGAGAAATTAATAAAATTGAAAGTGATAGAACTATTGAACTAATAAAAAAGACTAATAAAAAGAAAAAATAAAAAGAACTAATAAAAAAGTCAATACACAGTATTGCCTCCAAGACGGAAGGTAAGGGTTTAAAAAAAAAAAAAAGAATTTGAGGTGAGAGGGATAGGGGTGTCCCTAGTTTACAAGGAGAATTAGGAGGCTTTGGGAAATGTCAGTCCAGTCACAGCTGTGACTTAGGGACAATCAGAGAGGTGGAGGACAAGTATTTCTCTTTTTTTCTTCTTTCTTCTTCAGTCAGATAATCCCTGCTTGAGTAACTCAAGTTCAGACTCTGTCAAAAAGCCACCAAAGCCTGCCTAGGTCAGGAAAAGTCAGTCTCTCCCCTTGGTCAGCAAAACCAAGCCCCCTCCCCCCCTGTTCAATTCCCCTGACCAGGCTCTAACTGACTTTTCTGGGAACATTCTGTTTTGGAATCTTCCCCTTGATTGACAGATCAAGTCCTTTACTTTGGTTTGCATGCTTGACTTGGTTTGTAAATCCTCTCTTTCTTCATGCCTTGTCCACACTCCCAAACTCGAGGAGGGAGGGGAAAGGGTTTAGATAGAGACAGGGACCCCCATTTCCCACTTTCCTTTTCCCATTCTTCCCTGCCCATTATTCCTTTTGTATTACCTGATTGAGTTAACCTTAAAAGTTAACTGTTCCCCAAGCTGAGTGTGAGTGAAAGGATCAAGGGGAGACCTTTTGGTCTCGAGTAGTGGAAGGGGGACAAGAGGAACAAGAGTGAATTGGGGAGAGCAGCTTTAGCTAAGGAGGGAAGGCAGAAGGGGGAAAACCTTCAAACCCCCTCTCCTCTCTCTGAGCCAACCCATTACATCTGTTATCTCCCCTGAACCCTGCTTTGAGAAGGGGGTTCTCCTCTTTTTCCTCTTCTCCATCCCTTGGGGTACAAACTCCCCTCATCTCTATTTTTTAATACAGTTACCAAAAGTCGAGGCTTCCTTTGGGGTACAAACTTCCCCCTTTTTATCTTTTTTAATACAGTAGAAAAATATGTGATCAATCACTTAGTGTGATAGGACTGTGATTAGGGTTTTGATGTTAAAGGATCACTCTACTGCAAATACGAATAACATTGAAATAGATTTTGAACAATAATACACATATAACTCAGTGGAACTGCTTCTCCTCTTAGGGAGGGGGAGGAAAGGGGAGGAAGAATCATGAATTATGGAACTATGGGAAAATGTTCTAAATAAAAAAGGGAAAAAAGAAAAATTATAGTTAATACATATCTGGAGAAAAGTGAATAGGGATGAAAAGGAATAGACCTTTTCAGCAGCACATGTTATATATATATATATAGTAAAGATGAATTTAGAGTTGTGACTTAAAATCTAGATTTAATTGGTCACCAGGGGAAATCCCAAATAAAATACCCAAGTCAGTCTGGTATTTTATGGTAATTTAATTAATATAGATGGAAGGAAATAAGGAGAGGGAAGGAAGGGGATATAGGATTTCTCCCACCTGGCCTGTGCCAGGGAGAATTTAAAAATCCCTGCCTCTAGGTCTCTGAAGAAGATTAGAGGCTTCTAAGAGGATAAAGTTGGAAAGTAAAGGAGGAAAACTCAGCCAGAAACTCACCACCGAACCAGAAAATAGCTTGTGGTCATGCTAAGATGCCAAAAGGCTCAGCATGCTCCTCTCGGCTAACTCTCCACCGTCAATAAGGGAAAGAGAGGGTTTTTTTTCCCCTGAGAGATGAAAAATCCCTAATATATAGACCTTTCACCCTTGTGTCTCCTCCTCTAAACTTTCACATCTACCAATCACATCAAAAGCTTTCTCCAGGACTGCCCATACTTTTAGTTCTCACCTTCTTTGATTAGATTATATCTTTTGAATTACTTAATACTTCTTTGTTAAGTTCACCTTTTGTTAGTTACTTGATCTTTTGTGATTAATTTAACTTCTATAGCTACTTAACATCTTTTTGTATTAAGATATTTGACCTTTTTGTGATTGATTTAGCCTTTGAAGTTACTTAGCACCTTTTTGTATTAAGATCTAAAAATTGACTTAGCTTAATGTTCTAGCTTCACTATAAGGTGAGAACTAAGTACCTTCATTGTTCAATCAGGAGATTACAACTTTATCTTCCCCTAAAGTAAGGTTTAAGTATGGTAGAGTAATTTAAAGTTTACAATATAAAGACTGATCATGTTCTAGGGCATAAAAACATCATAGACAAATGCACAAAAGCAGAAATAATGCAACTGTTTCAGATCATAATGTGATAAAAGTTATAATTAGTAAGGGTTCACAAAAAGGTCAACTAAAATTAATTGGAAATTAAATAATCTAATTCCCCAAAACTGGTGGGTTAAAGAACATAGGGTAAAAATTACTGATTTCATCAAAAAGAATGGCAATAAGGATATAACAAATCAGAATTTATGGGAAACAGCCAAAGCAGTTCTCAGAGGAAAATTTATATCCCTGAGAGTCTATAGCAACAAAAAAGAGAAAGAGGACATCAAAGAACTAGACATACAACTAAAAACCTTGGAAAAGAACAAATTAAAAATCCTTAGATAAAGAACAAATTGGAAATTGTAAAAATCAAAGGAGAAAGTAATAAAATTGAAGGTAAAAGAACTATTGAACTAATAAATAAGACTAGGAGCTGGTACTGTGAAAAGACAAACAAATAAAATAGATAAAGTATTGGTTAATCTAATTTTTAAAAGGAAAGAAGAGAATCAATTTAACAGTATCATGAATAAAAAGGGTGATCATACCTGTAATGAAGAGGAAATTAGGACAATTATTAAGAGCTATTATGGTTTCTGTAATGCAGGAGCCCAGGGTAGGATGTGCCTGTTACCCTGCTGTGGGGCCTGGAATAAGCAACAACCCCCCTCCACTAGATTAAAATTAATATCCAATAACTCCAAGCATTATATTTTACAAGCTTTATTAATAATCACTTGAAGTAGAGAATGAAAAAGAAGAAAACTAAAAACCTGAATAAAGAAAGCTTTCCCTACCAAGTATGTTGGAAAAGAGAGAGAGGCAGGGTCACACAGAAACTTTATCTCCAAAACCTAAGGACATAACAGGAGGAGGAACATGGGAAGCTGGGATTTAGAATCCTGGGAAATAGATTCTAATTAGACCTGCCCTTCCCATCCTGTTCAGGTCCATTCTGGCAGAAACTCCCAAAGTGTGTCTGAGGGTCAGTGTTCTGGGTCAGGCTGAAGCCCCAGACACAGGGACCTGGAGGGATCAGCTTTTATCCTGCCATCCCGCCTGCTCCTCCCTACCAGACACTTCTCTGAGCCTCCTGGACTGTTCTCTCTGGGAGTCTCTGTCTTTGCTCCTGGGGAACTCTACAATCCTCCTTGGCCCAATGCAGTCTCTCAGCCAGTCCATTTGAAGTGGGATACTTCACAAATGAGTTCAAACGCATAGAATTTCGATTATTGGAACCGTAATTTATTACTAAAAGAGAGAAATAAAGAATCTACCAGCTGGGGCAGAATTCCCTAATGGAAAACTGTGTCAGACTGACATTACAGGATAACTTATATAGGTACAGAGTTATCCAGGTTCTTATCTGACAACACAGGAATGCCAGGTTGGAGACAAGAAGCCCATCCTGGGGCTGTTATCCAAGGAGTGTTTATCCTTACTTAGTCAAAAGTTAGTTTGCTGACCCTTTGATATTCCTGAAATTCCTCTTTTGTCTCCTGGCCCCCTCCCCAAGCTAAGCAGAAACCAGTTTATCTGATTAAACAGCCAGGTCTGTCTCTAAAAATAGGGACAGGGGCTTATCTCTTTTTCATTTTTCCATCTTTGGTCTTTTTGGGGCTACTTCACATTCACCCTGACAATGACAGAGGGGTGCAAGCAGGGCCTACAGGAGGATCCCAGGGCCTCCTGGAGGAGAGTCTCCCCAGCATTTAGTGTGGGAGAAGGGGTTGAAGGTCGGGGAACCAGTCTGGACCAGAACATTTGGTTCTTGGCATTTTCTTCAAAGAGGGCTGGACTCTGTCCATAATTTTCCCTTATGTGAAAACAGGAGGCAGCTGGAAGGGGAGCAGGGGAGCTGGCAGGGACCTGGGCAGAGAGGCAGGGAGGCCTCAGTTCCAATGTGGCCACAAAGAGCTCCACTGTGTGACGTGGCTCAGACTGGAGGCACAGAAGAGAGATGCGGGAGGATAGAACAGGGAGAAGGTCACCCAGAGGTTCAGGGAACAGAGGGCAGCGCAAAGGCCTCTGGGAAACAGGAAGTCCAGATCCTGTCCAGTGCTCCTCCCCCCTCCTCCTCTTCCAAAGATTTTCCTGCTGGGGCTCCTTAGGGAGAGCTACTGTGCATACTCACCCCACCCGCCTGGGCAGTGTGACCAGCAGAGGCCCAGTGAGGCCCGCACATTGCTCTTCCCCCAACAGGTGTCTAAAACCTCGGGGTGTCCTCAAGGGCTCCTGACAGGCCCTGGCCCCTGGGATTCCCTTCGTTATTCAGAGCCAGTGTGGGAGCCGCCGGAACCCACGTGTCTAGGAAGGTGCTTTGCCTGGCCCTGGTTGCTGTGGTAACCTGGGCGGGTAAATGTCTGAGGACAGGGGCGTGTCCAAAGATCCTGAGCGAAAGGGCGTGGCTAGAGCCAGCAGCTGAAGAGGGGCGGGGCCTTCTCCTTCCTTCTTCCTGTGGCTCTTTTCTCCTGCAGACCCCCAATAAGTCTCACTCCTCTGCCTTGCCTAAGGAGACTAACCCTAATCCTCGGGATCCTCTTCCCCCTCCTTTTCTGCAAGAGTGCGGAGAAGGAGAAGAGAGTATTTTTGTGTCTCCCCCATCCAGCCCCGGAACCACGGGCAGCGCAGAGGCCTCTGGGAAGCAGGAAGCCGGAAGTCACGATTGTGCCCAGTCGTCCCCACCTCCTGGGCTTCCAAAGATTTTCCCGCCTTGTTTCTGTATCCCCCGCGGATCCTCCCGCGCACCCCACGGAATGAACGGGTAAGTACTTTGTGAACTGGTGGAGGGGGAACAGCGGGAAAGGGGGCGGCGATCACACGGGGACCAAAAAGAGGCCCAGAGTGGGAGGAGCCGGATGGAGAGGATCCTGACTCCTGCGGGGGCCGGGAGAGACAGCAGAGGACATTATTCTCTTCCCCACAGGTTAGAGCCGGGAGCCCCAGGCAGCGTGGACCCCCGGGTGGGCCCGAGTCCGAATTCTTCTTTTTGCCAGTCTCTTTGGGGCAGACCAACTCTCTGTGCCTCCTTGAGGCTAATTCCTGGAGACTACAGATCAGCCCAAAGAGGGGAGCCCCTCCCCCAGGTTCTGTGGCTCTGGAGGTGGGCGGGGCTGGCTGGGGTCCGGAAAGGAGGTGGGGCCGGAGCAGAGCCTGACAGGCCTTGCCTGCCTGTGAATTTCCCATCCTTTAGGCTGCTCTGCTCTCAGATGGGGGTCGACTGCGGTTTCTCGCTTTCCCTTTGGGATCTTTCCTGCTAAAACGGCCTACCTGGAGGGGTGGCCATGGGATGAGAACAGGGTGCCATTTTACCGCCCCCTGTAAGGACCCAGGAGTCCTGCCTCCCTGGCCCAGGGCCAATCACCCAGCTCTTGCTCCCCTGCCCCCCATCCTCCCTCTCCTTCAGAGTGCCCCCCCCCTTCCCGGGCCCCATGCGGGGTAGCAGAATCTCAGGCAAGATGCTGTCTGAATCTCCTGTCTGCCTTGATCAGACCCTGCCCCTGTGGGAGCAGCCCTTGTGCTCTCTGGAACCTCCCTACCCCTGGCTCCTCTGGCCTCCTCACATCTTCGCCCCACCTCCCTGTTGCCTCCCCTCCTGTCCTGGCAGGGGGATCACTCCTGCACCCCAGTCTTGGGTGGGGACCTCAGATTGCAATTCCTCCACCCCGGGCATGTCCCTTGTTGCCCCTTGGGCAGCCTCTGCTTCAGTCACCTCAAGTCTGCCCTATTGGGACTAAACGTGCAATACTGAGCAGAGGCAGGGCAGAGAGCCAAGAGGAGTTGAGGAGGGCTTCCTGGAGGAAGAGAGATTGTTTTTTGGACTTTCGGGAAGCCAGGGAGGGCAGTGGTCTGAGTTGGGGAGGAAGAGCCAGAGAAGGTGCTCCTGGCCAAAAGCTGGAGGAGGCTGATGGGGTCATTAGGGCTGGGACTGCCAAGGAGCATCATGAGGGATCAGCCTGGGCAGGAGGAGTGTCACCTCAGGGGCTTGATGGAGGCTGGCAGGAAGGGGGAGGAGAGCCAAGGAGGCCAACAGAGCACCTGCAGGCAGGGATCTGGGCCTCAGGGGAGCAGGAGGGCCTTATTATAGGGAGGACTGTCCTCTGGCCAAGGGAACAGTACCTGTGCTGCTGGGGTGCACAGGGGAGAGTGCCAGGTCTGGAGTGGGCAGGACCTGTGTTCTAGTCAGGCCTCAAACACTTCCTCCCAAGTCTCTTCATCCAATGTGCCTGGCCCTTTGCCCACTTCCACCTCAGATCCTTAGTACTGATCCTAAGTCACCCATGATGGGCACACAAAGTGGCCAGCCAAGCTCAAAAAGGCCTCCATGTGCTTGTCATCGGTTTAGGCTGTATCGGAGGACACAGGTCAAGCCACTTCCTCTCCTCTTGGCAGCTCCCCCTTTTGTCTTTGAACCCTATGTCTGGCCTGGGCCCCTGCTGTTGGCTTCCTGGCTGGAGGAGCTCCTCCTAAAACACTGGCAGGGACCTCCATGACACTCCTACAGCCCAAGGGAGACTCCAGAAAGGAGCAGGAGGGCTCCTCCAGCAGGTACTTGAGGTCTTTTGGGATGGGAGAGCTCCCAGGTGGTCCTCCTGCAGCCCCTCCTTCCCCACCCAGAGCAGGAGTTTGACTTTGGTCGACTTTAGTATTTTCTTAAATTGGGCCCAAATTCTCCTCTTGGCCACATATAGGCCACTTCCTTGTTCCTGCCAAGTAGCCATACACAGCACAAAGGACATGGGAAAGTCACTGTGGGTTATTGGAGGCCTCCTTTCATAGGAGACAGATGGGATGCTCAGACTCACAGCTGTGAAAAACTCCTCCCAGCAGTCTTCAGACAGAACCCAGGGCCTTTCAGTGAGTTCCCTGGGCACTCGAGATGAGGTCCAGGCCTGCTCCATTTCCCCCATCGCTGCCTTCCCTAGAGTATGCCCAATATGCCACAGGGGGGTGAACCTATCATTAGCCCCCTTTTACATTGTGATGTGCTTGCCCCCCTTCCCTGGACAAACAGAGAGGATCATGGGTAACGACCTCAGTATACCTTGGGAACGACAGGGCTACAAGCACCCAACAAGTGATCCCTTCCTTAATCAGTAATCAGGATACAAAGATTTCCTGAAAACTCTGAGGCCACTCTGTGGCTAGGCCTCGCCATCTCCAGGGCCATCCCACCCCCTTCCTCTTAATAAATATTGCTTGAGGCATTGATTCTTTGGACAAGACCCAAATCTCACTGCCCCTCTATCCTCCCATTTCAGCTTCAGGCACTTCCTAGCTGTATGACCCTGGACAAGTCACTTAACTGTTCCTGTTTTAGCTCCTCATTTGTAAAATGGGCTGAAGGTGTGACCCTACAAACTCAGAGAATGACTTCTGGAGTTCTAATACTCGGGGCAAATGATGGGGTGATGGAGAACTCTGCACCTAAACTCCCCCTGGGGGCCACTCCAGTCTCAGCAAAGACCCCAGCCCTGGGAGAGAATTGCTGGGACTTTTCTCTGATTTCCAGATAGTGGGGTCTGCAGAGCTTTAGGACATGGTGGGGGACGCAACATCTGAGTGAATTCCCTGGAGCCCCCGGGCTGGGATTGGGGGAGTGACAATGTTAGGGGTAAATTTCCAAGATTGGTAAGGGTAAATTTAGGATTGAGACGGAATATAAATTATTGTTGGTCACCAGGGATTTAAATTCTAAACTCCAATGAAATATTCAAGTCAGAATGGAATTTTATGGTGGTTTATTTACAATAGAAGGAAGAAATTAAGAATGAGAGAGAAAGAAGAAAGGAAATTAAAACTGCTCCAGCCCAGCTGAGCCAGGTAGGAGTCAGTCTTATCACTCACCATGTGCCCGTCTAAATGGAAGCAGTCTGAGGACGTGCAAGTCCTCCAGACTTGAGTTCCAGGGCCAACTTCACCAAAGCTACCTCTCACATGAAGTGACGAGAAATATATAGACCATTCTTTTCATCCCTTCCTGCGTCTCACTTGTGCCAATGGTGGCTTAAGCTTGGCTTAGGACAGCCCTGGGGGTCAGTCAGTTGTTTCTGATTTGTCGCTTGCTAGCACATGCTGCTCATAAGCCTTCCCTGACACTTAATCCTTAAGTGGGGATGTATCTGTTTCTGGATGCTAGAATTTTAAAGACTAAGCAGGGTGGAACAAAACTAAAATTCACAATTGAGATACAACAGCAGGAGCTCAAGTGACCAAAGAGGTGCTTCTGGGTTAAATGTCTTCCTGGGCTCCATCCTGGGGAAGAAGGCAAGGCCAGGGCAGAGTTCCTTCAGTCTCTGTGTGTAGGAGGAGCTGGGCTGGCTGGGAGGAGATCTCTGCTTCTTCAGCCTCGATTGTCCTCCTTCCAGTTCAGGCCTCCTCATTCTGGGAAGGAGACAAGACCAGATCCTGCGCCCCTCGGGGTGCTCCCAGTTCTTGGTTTGACCTCTGGGAGAGTCAGGCAGAGGATTAACTCAGATGGCCCAAGGGAATGGCCAAGAACTCCAGTCTCTGCCCAGAAAACACCGAAGGAGGGAAAGAAGAGTTACCAAAGCAAGAACAGATGGGTTCATTGTGGAGGGGTTTTCCAGGAGGGCGGAGCTCTGCCTCAGGAGCCCTGGAGGCTCTGCGTGGGCTCACCCCACGGAGACCTACTGCCTCTTGGGGGGTCTGGGAGGATGGGAGAAGGGAGGGGGTCAGAAGAGGAGTAGGAGAGGGAGGGGATTCCTCTGCCTCTTCACACCCTCTTCTCTTCCCAAGCTGCCCCTCCCTGGGGCTGTCCCCCTCCATCCCTCTGTAGGTAGCAGGCCTGGTCCTTGGTAACTCCTGTGGTCTCTCACCCCCTGGAGATACCTGAGGTGGCCTTGGGCCTGGGAAGAGAAGAGCAAACCTCTGCCCCTCTGGGTCCCTTCTCCCTCCCCAGCTCAGGGTGCAGAGGCCAGGGCCTGGCCCAAGGAGGGATCAGGACAGCTTTTTTCTCAGGTTCAATGAAGAGCAATTGGCCCAGAGAGTGAGGCCAAAGACAGGGAGGAAAAAGGGCTTTTCTACTCTGGGGGAAAGAGGGGAAGGACTTCCCTCGGGGCTCCAGGCCAGCTCCTGCTGCTCACCAGGGCAGAGAAGTCAGACATTCCCTGGGCCAAGGGACGCTGTTAGGAAGAACTTTGGCTGGAGCTCCATTCAGGGGGCCACGAAGTGGGGTGAGGTGGGGCCAGGGAGGCAGGACCCTGAGTGGGGAGACAAGGCCCAGAAAAGATGGAGGAGCTTCGCCACATGCACTCACTGGGGCTACTTTGCTGCCTCTACAGGTAGCCTGGAGTCCCAGGGAATGGCCTTGGAGAGGGACAGACTCCCAGCCCAGGTAAGTGCATTCCAGCCCCAGATGGGAGCCCCGTCAGCCAGTGACGCCCTTCCCTGGCTCTGACACCAGATGGGCCTGAAAGCTGCTCCCTTCCTCCTGCTGGGCCATTTCTGTCCCTTCATTCAAGGCAGGAGCAACGGCACTTCCTGGCTCTCTTCTTGGGGTTTGCCAATGAGTCCTTGTCCCTTGGGCAGCTCAGACTCCAACAGCTCCCCAAGTGCTGCTTCCCATGTTGGTTTTCTCCCCATCACAAGTGAGTGCCCAGGACCACCATTCACTCCTTTCTTTCCTGCCTAGGTGTGCAGTCTTTGCTCTCCCTCTGCTTGCCTGGCAACATACAGACACAGGACACACACACACACACACACACACACACACACACACACACACACACACACACACACACTCTTCCTCTGTTTCTTTTGACCAACCTGTTCCCACGTGAGTCTTGTCTGGCCAGGCCTGGAGCTGTGCTTGAGGGTGTCTCCAGGTCTGCGCTGTGGTCCTCAGAGAAGAAATTGTCCCCCTGGTGCTGCTCACTTCTTCCTCAAGTCCTCCGAGTCTTCCCAAGTCAGCGAGTCTGGAAGAACACCCGAGTCCATGCTGGGCACTGCTCAGCACAAAGAAAAGGAAAACCATCGGCTGCCCTCCAGGACCCCGCACAGTCTGACCGAGGAGTCTCAGCAGCAGCCGTGTAGACGTGATGGAGGGAGGCATTCTGGGAGGGAAAGCTCTGAGGGTTCAGGGGACCACAGAAATCATTGGTTCCCAAGGGGAGGACTTAGCTGGGACTGGAAGGAAGCTCAGAGGCCAGAGGGAGGAGGGAGAACATTTCCTGCAGGGAGACAGACAGCCCCTGGAGAGGCCCAGAATCAGCTCATGGATGGTCTTGGCCAAGGATCATCCAGGAGGCCGTGTCCCTGGGTCAGAGAAGGAGAAGGAATGTGTGAGGAGATAGGAAGGGGCTGGAAGGTCCTTCTATGCCACTGTATCCTGTTGTTGGAATGGTCAGAGTCCTTGCTAGTGACAGCCAGAATGGGGCAGCTGGGGATGAACCCCGAGATTGATCCCGTAGGTTTTGTATCCATTCCAGTGTGTGACCCCACCCCAGGCCTTCTGCTACTGAGCTCCCTGACTCAGAGAGAGTCAGAGGAGTTTGGGGTGAGCCCAGGAAGGGCCCTTTCCCAGAAATGGGCTTTTTTCTCCGAAGAGGAGCTTCGAGTGTTCTTCAGCAGAGCTGTTTGTACCAGAACTGGGAGCTTGAAACATCCCTTTTCTGCTCAGTAGAATTCCTCACTGGTCTAGTCCTTCCCTTGTTGGAGAAGCTGAAGAGAAAGAGGCAAGTTTCTAGAAGGCCTGGGAGTTTGCTTTGCCGATAGGTTTAGGGAGCTCCTGAAGGAGACATCCTGGGCTTGTCACAAAGGCTCAGTGGCAAAGAATGGGATACAGCCAGACTGGAATGCTTATGTTCTCCTAAAAATCTTCTTTTAGCAATATTTATAATAACCCTCTTAGGTGAATAGGTATGGGGTGCTCAGGGAGGGGTAATATCTCTGGTATGGAGGGCTTGTTGTGCCCTTCTAGGGCAGCTCTCCAACCTCTGACCCTCACCTGACACCCAGCTCTCACGTGTGGCTCCCAGTAGCTGCTAGCATGTAGCAGCGGCCACACCCCGGGCAACGGCTTCGACATGCCGGCTAAACCTTGTGAGGGTAGCCATCGGGTCGACGTCGACCCCTGGTGAACCAGGGCTTTGTGTGAGGAGGCCCATTCCCTGGGGGCTCCAGGCCACATGTGAAGATTTACCCAGCATGTGAAGACTGCTTCGACGGAACAGGCGGAAGAAACCAGCAAGAAGGTTCAACGGCTGAGAGGGCGATGCAGCAAAGCACTGTGGAGTTCTTAGGGTGTGATGGAGCACAAAAGACCACACGGCCATCCAGTGCAGCTGAGGAAGTCTCCAGGTGTAACGACCCAGGCTTCCAACGCCGAGAGTGGGACTGTCTCTGTGCATTGACTTTTCCACTTAAATCTTCATGCACAGGTGTCTTTGTGCACAAAAACACACAAAGACAATCATCATCCTCAGTTTGAGAGACAACCAACATTCTTAGGTGAATGTACTTTTTTTCATTATTTCACAATTGAGGAAACTGAGGCAAACAGGTTATGTGACTTTTCAGGAGTCATGTAGCATGTAAGTGTCTGAGGTGGGCTTAGAAAGCAGATCTTCATGAATTTCTTGCATTTTATAACTACTATCACTATGTGTGCCTGCCCTCCCCAAATCCCCTGCAACACTGATGGTTTCCCAGCTTTTTTTTTGCAATCTGCAGGGTATGCTATAAAGCCTTAGCCCTGTTTTGGTTCCTGCTTCTCTTGATTAGTGACTTAGATCATTTTCCATGTGACCATGAATCCTCAGCATTTCTTTTGAAAACTGTTCAGAATGTTGACTGCCTATTGGAGAGTGGCTGTTGGTTCTTTGTTGGCAAATTTTCTTGGATGCCAGACCCTTTGGATCCTAAAGTTATTCTCATTTACCCAATTTCTTTCTTATCCTGGATGCATGGATGTTTTCTGTGCAGAAATCTTTCTATTTTAAGTAATGAATCTTCTATAATGGCCTCAATCTCAATTTTGGCCAAGAATTTGTGTCCTAGAACTGCTAAGTAAAACACCTCTGATGTACCATCTCATGCCTGTCAAATTTGCCATTGTGCCAGAAAAAGAAAATGATCAATTTGGAGATGTGTGAAAGCTGGGATACTCATACACTGTTGGTGGAATTGTGAATTGATCTACCATTTGGGGGAGCCATTTGGAACTACCCCAAAGCCTTAAAGCTGTGCATATCCTTTAATCTAGGCACATGTCCCAGAGAGATCCCTAAGAGAGGGAAAAAATCTATTTATAGAAAAATATTTATATAGCAGATCTTTTTGTGATATCAAAGAATTGTAAATGGAGGGATATTCATTAATTGGGGAATGGCCGAACAGGTTGTGGTGTGTGATTATAATGTAACACTGTTGATCCATGAGAAATAACAGGCAAGATCATTTCAGAGAAACCTGGGAAGACTTCCATGAACTGATGCAAAGTATGAGCAGAATCAGGAGAACATTTTATTTGATCACAGAAACGTTAGATAGTCAGTAGCTATGAAGGACTCAGCTATTCTCAACAATACAATGTTCTAAGAGAATCCCAAATAATCGATTTAAAAAAAATTAAAACATTTTTCCATGGTTCCATGATTCATGCTTTCTCTCCCCTCCTCCCAACAGCCTCCCTCTTAGCCAATAAGTAATTCCACTGGCCATAATGTTTCTTGTGAGATGCCTGAAACTATTAGGTAATATCTTCATGGTATACCCTCCCTCTCTTCCTCCCCCTGTAAAGGTTGGTTTTTAGGTGGAGAGTGAGTGATATGGGTAACCTGTTTCAGTTCTGTAAAAGGTAAAATCTCAATAATATTATATTTTAAGAGATTTTATTAATGATCACTAGAAATCAAAGAATAAAGAAGATACAAAATAAAGACCACGTGCCCATGGCTGGTTAGCCATTTTTAGCCATCCCCACTCACCACCGTCACTGTTGATTCTACATCAGAGAGAAGGAGCCTCCAAAGCCCACGTCCTTTATCCTCTGTCTACAAGAAGTATGTAATGACAGGAAGTCAGTGGGCTCTTGGGATATGTAGTTCTTTTTTTAGGGTAACAGATTTTCAATCATACAGTTCTCATCTGTCAGTTGGTTTTAAATGCCTTTGATAACAGATTCATGGTGCCATCCTGTGTGGGTAAAGTTCTTCAATAGCATCTTAGATGTTTCCCATCTTCATTTACTGGGGTCTTTTGGACTTGTCTCAATTATGTAGTTATGGTTTTGTCAATATGAGCTATGGGGATTTTCCTGATTTGATTAAATTTTCTTCTTGGTTCTTATGCCAGATCTTACACCTAGTACTAGTCTGGGTTCTCATAAGGTTTCGTGTTGTATGTTACCCTATGGAACTGAAACTAATCCTGGTCTGAAGTCTTCTCAACAGATGGTATTTGTTATGTTATGATGCTGAAGGTTAGAAGACAGATATGATAATATCTATGTCTTCTAATTCATTGTCACTGTCCCCCTCTCCCCCTCCCCCCAAGTCAAATTTCTTTACAAATTGTTAAACTGTTCCATGTAACCACTTACATTCTTGGAATTGTTAGCCTTGGGTTGGTTTCTTTCTGAAGGCAATCTGTAAATTCTTTCCATTGCATTTTCATTTTCTCTGGTCCTGAAGTTCTGGCCAATGCTCTTTGATTGTTATTGTCATTATTGTGTTCATTTTTTTTTCTTTTTTATACCAGTTGTCTTCTGGGTGGCCTGTGACGATTAGGTTGTTTGTGTTCCTCCTGTGTTTGAGATGAGGATGTTTGGCTTTGAAAGTGGGAAGATTTTCCTTTACCTTTGTTGACTTTTCTTTTGCATTTCTGCTCCCACAGTTCTTTCTCTGGATGTGGATAGCATTCTTTCTCATAAGTTCCTCAGAATTGTCCAGGATCATTGCATTGCTGCTTGTAGAGAAGTCCATTACATTCAATTGTGCCCTAATGTAAACTTCTGCACAGACTTCGCCTATGTACATGAGCCTAGAAACTGCCACTAGGCCCAAATAGTAGTTTTGGCCCAGGAAAAGTCCCAAAAAAGTACAGATCTTTCTTTACTAGCTCTGCCAATTGAAATAAGGTATATAGTCTATACTGTTGATAGGACTATGATTTCAAGGTTTGTTCTTTTCTTGATACCCCAAAGTGAGGAGAGGCCTTCAAGCCATTCCCCAGGCCCAGTGTGCTTATCTGACACTTAGACCAGGTTTAAAAAACAAAGACGGTGTCTTTTAACTATAATAAGCAGAATGGGAAAATTAGAGATAGGATACCCTAAATCTACAAATACTAGCTACAACTCCCGCCTTCCTATAGTTCCTGCAAAGGGATATCTTCTGGCCTTGCAGTTGCTTAAATCTCTACACTGGCTATCTAAGATTTCCCCAGCTATGTTACTACCTGACTAAAATCCTCCCATCTATCCCCAAGATAGATAGTTCTTTAGTTCAGGTAGGTTGACCCTTTATCTCTGGGATGAAACCCAGGCCAGTTAGGCCCAAGATGGCTGTAGACTGTCCTAACACAGATCTCATAGCAGCTGGATATAACCTCTCAAGAAGCTGGAACAGAAGTTGAAGACAGGGCAGGATGGATGTCTTCACTCAGGATACCAGAGCTAGTGGCTTTGGCTTCAAGTGGATAAGAAACAAACACCCTCCTTGACTTGATGGAGATCACAAGCCAGAGGAATTTGGAGCTTCCAAGTCTCCCAGAAACAGGAAACCAAAACCCCTTGCACCATTCTGTGTCCTATTTTCTAATTCCCCTGCAATCCAGAATCCAGTCAATACTGTTCCATGTCATGGAGTAAATACAGTACACTGATCTCTGTAGAAAATCCTTTCTCTTGTCTGATTGCACCCATTTCTCTGCTTTCCTCCTTATAGTGCCTATACTTACTGAAATTTTTACCATAAAAGCACTTTGTAATTTGTCCTGAGTTTTTTATTTTTGAAGGTGATACTGTGGTTTGGAATATTGTAGGTTTTTTTTTTATTATGTCATTTTCCTAATCCTTTTTATTGCTGGTATGAATCCTATGTGATCATGATGAATGATTTCTTGGACAATTTGATTTTTTTGAATAAATTTTTTTTTAATTAATGAGATGATGATCATGAGTGATATTGGCTTGTAGTTTACTTTCTGTACTTTGACTTTCCCTGGTTTAGTATCAGGCCTTTATTTGTATCATAAAGAGATTTTGGTGGACACTTTCTTATTTGAGGAACTTTGGGTATCTAGTACTTATTACGAATTTGAATAATTTCTCCTGTCTTCCAATAGTTGGAATATTTCAAATTTTGAGAAGCATTCCCTTATTATTTTGGGGTTCCAGGTTTCATTAGCATAAAACCACAGGATATGTTCTGATTATCTTTTTTCATTTCTCATGGTATTGGTGTTATTTTGCTATTTTAATGCTTTGATTTATTGCTCATTTTTCATTACTGCAAGGAATTAAAATGAAGGGTCTGACTAAACTATCTGATAATTATAAATATTGTGGTCACCAATATAAAATATTATAGCTCAAGTCAAAGTGACTTTTTTTTTAAACCCTTACCTTCCGTCTTGGAATCAGTACTGTGTATTGGTTCCAAGACAGAAGAGTGGTAAGGGCTAGGCAACGGGGGTTAAGTGACTTGCCCAAAGTCACACAGCTAGGAAGTATCTGAGGCTAGATTTGAACTTAGGATCTCCCATCTCTAGGCCTGACTTTTAATCCACTGAGCTACCCAGCTGCCCCCAAAATGACTTTAATAGTTTTTATTTCAAAAAATGTGGAAAGATTGAAAGTTGAGAAATACAAAAAAAGGGTAGAGAAGAAATTTAGCCTATCACTCTATATATGGCGTCATTGCTCGACTCAGCCTGACATGATTTGATAACCCTCCACCAGAATGAAATCTCTCTCCAGAAGTCAGGAAATGAAAGCGAACTATTCATTCACCCAAGTTCCTTCCAAGAGACAGTCTGATCTGAAGACAACAGACGACTCATGAAGCTGACCTCTAGCCCTAGTAATTCAGGGCTCTTATAGTGACTTCTTGTCCCTTCCTCTCTTCACAGGGGTGAGTCACAGCTTTCAAATTGTATAGCACTGCCCAAAGAGATCTACTTCTCATGCTCTGGAGGTGTAAATTCTTATCAAAAGGATTCACAATTTCCTGACTGATTGAGTTGTTATTCACTTTAGCAAATGACATTCAGAACACTCTATAAGAAACTGATTCACAATTCAGTCTGGTGAGGTACTAAGTAGGAGTACTTTAAGTTAGTGTTAACTCAAAATAGATAAATAGCATGAAGAATTCCATTTTAACATTATATTACCTATGAGTTTATCAGTTGGTTTTTTTTAAGAGTCAGATTTTAGATTTATTCATCATTTTTATGATTTTTGCTTTTCAATTTTGTGGGGTGGAATTCTGGGGTGGCTGATTCCCCCATGAATCACTCTAATAAGTGACCAGGAGCCTTTGTGCTGGCAGAGTTCATGTGGCTTTATTCAGGGGTGGAGGGTCATAGAGTGAGAGAACACTGGCTGGGGAGAGGCAGTATCCTTGGGGGTGGGGGCCAAGGGAGAGAGAGTGGCTCCACAGAGTCTGAAAGGCCTCATAAGTAGTCAGCACAGATGCCCAGATTTACTCAGATTTTATAAGGATCCAACACAATGCTATCTCCACTTTCCCATCATCTGTATCTTGTTCTCTCCTCCTTCCTGTATCCTCCTTAATCTTTTCCAATGCTTCTGAGTGTCTATCAATTATCTTCCAATGCTCTTTGCAATTTTTCAGTTGAGTCAAGTTTTTATGCCTGTCTAAGGATTTATCAGGTGACAATATTGAAACAATTCTTGGGTTTTAGTTACCATTTCTCATGACATGTATTTAAGATTATACCTTGTAAGTTTTGAGATTCCTCATAAAAATTAGGACCCCCCCCAAACTTTTTCCCAAAATAAAGGGGATGGTATCTGTTAGCCACTTTTGAAAAAATATATCTAAATCTATATACATCTATATTTATATAGCTACTTGTGGAAGGGATTCTTCTATTCTTCAAAAGGAGAGATTGATATCTCTTAGTGGAGGGCACCTACCTTTACTATTTTTCTGTAGGAAGTTGCCTATCTATGATTACTAATACTCAACCAAAACAAAAGCAGGAATTGTAATTGTTGGTTGCAAAAGGGGGAAATAGATGGAATTTTGTAAGAAGAGTTGAGTGGAAGCAGAGGATACTGGGAAAAAAGAGAAAACTTGGCAAAGATCTGTGGAGAATTCTGGGCTTTTCAGAGGAGACCTTGAACTGGCAGGGAGCATTTCATTACTGGGGGATCTTGCCAAGAGCCAAATAGAAGTTTCATCTGAGTCCCAGATACTACTTGCTACTAAGTCATTTCAGCAACATCATACTTCCAGGAAACATCTCACCAGAGTTACAAGCCTCTTCTGATCTGGGCGGGTTGTGGACTTGCTGCTTGGAGACCTGGCTCTCCTGCTTTGGCTTTTTAAACGTGTTTTGACTATTCCTTAGCCCAAAAGTATAAAAATTAGGAATGAGGGAATTAGCTGGATTTGGAAAGGAGAAACTCAGATTTTGACTTGAAAACTGTCGAGTGAAAGACCTTGTAAAACATAAATCAGGGACTCCGTCTCCCTCTTTCCAACCCCCCAATAGCCTTATAACCATTGCCTATTAAACCCTTCTTAATCATAGATCTTTCTTTGGCTTATTATCTGGAATTGAGGGAAAATAATTTGCTGCAGCAATACATCAGCCTTAGCAGTGCGTTAATCCAGACCCCTCTCCTGCTGAGTCAAGGAACTCAGGCGAGGTTTGTCCCCCTGATGTTTCTGTGCCACAGAATTTGGGGACATATATTACTTCATCTGATAGGAGAGATCTTCCTTCAATTTCCCATCATCCTCACATAATGGGGGATCCCCATTTCCTGTGCAGCACCCCTAAAAGCATTATCCAAGAGGAGTGAGGGAGAGTAAGAGGAAACCCATCAAGGCTCCTATCTCATAACACTGCTGCCTTTCACAACAAGCTCCCTTTAACACATCTCTTACCGTCATTACAATAACACCAAAAGTATAGTTAATATACAGTCCTTACAATCAGCAGCAGGTTAGAGATAGAGATGGCTCCTCCAAATTTGAAGGATATTTTCAGATCTGGCCAATCTCACCTTTATATTGTCCATAAGTAGCACTCTTAACCCATTATTTTGACTCTAGTTCTTTGATGTTTCTGGAGTTCTTGGAGTATATTTAAATCTTTTCTTTCTCATGAAGAAAGTGGCAACATTTTTTCTTCTGAGTAAGCACAAACAAAACACAAATTCATTAACTAATGCTTTTTTTAAAAAATTGAATGAAGGAACTCTTCCCTTCTCCATCATAGTGAAATAGGTGGGTAGAATAAGGGTATAAACAAGATTATAACAAATTGACAGTTTATTTAAGCAGAGGGAAAAGAAGGAAGAAAATGGGAAGATCTCAATCTTAAATCCAAATCAGAAAACTAACCCCCCACTAACTACTTTATAATTAATTTTCTAATTCCTTAATAAGTATACTAAGGCTAAGGGATGACTTGTAGGGACAGGAGCAAGGGCCAAAGTAAATCTCACAAACTGGAGTCCTCCTGGGGGCTGGTCAGAGTTCCAGTAGAAAAGCACAGCAGCTGGCAGGATCAGGAAGGGGAGAAAATGATTCCTCTCTCACAGTCCACCGGTGTGGAGTGTTAACCCTCTCACTACCACTTCTGGAAGATGAATGTTTGTCTGAAGGAAAGTCTCAGTCTCCTGGCAGCTTAAAAGTCTCCTTCTCCAGAGAACAACTCCGCCACTCCCTATATCCTCCAGAGAAGAAACCAACTGCCCCTCTCTTTTCTGAGTTCCGGAATCTTTCAGCTTTGAAGGATTTCCTGCATTGTAAGGTTTCTTGCTTTTAGCAAAGAGCTGATCCTTACAACAATAGCCCCTCTTATTTTTGTGTAATGAAGTATAAATGAGAAATAGATACTGTATACAAATGGAAGCAATTGTGAAACAAAAGATTTTCACTGTGACCCATCCTACCAAGAACCTCAAGGTCTGAATGTAACAACAGACAATTCTCCTTCACTTGACTGAAAACCATCTCAGATCACTCCTTTCTTTAGAAACCTCCTGCTTTCATCCAGATGAGACTCCTTTCAGTCATGAGGAAAACAAAGGATGGCTTTTCTTGAACTTTCTTCTCTTTTTGAGGCATCATGTAAAACTCTTCCGTGAAGATTCTCACAAACTGTTTACAGATTTCAGGTGAGAAAAGATCGCTTATAGGTTTGAAGATAAAACTTTGCTCTCTCTTTTCTCCTCCACCTATCCATACAACTCCCAGAGAGAGCACAGACTCTCTCCATGATTTCATAGGGAGATCCTTCGGTAGTTAGAATCTCCAGCTTTATTCCAATGAGGATGGTTTTCTCAAAATTGGATCAGGCTCTGAAAGACTATGGTTTTGAGGGTTGACCCTGACACTAATAATAGAGTTGGGGGCCAGACCTTCTGTGTGCTGCTGTTTCCTTCTGTAACCGATGAGAGTTGGATTATTAATCCTGACATGGCTTTCAACCCTCTGTCCTCTGATTTTTGATGGTTAGGTGGTGGTAACATTCAAGGATGTGGCTGTGGACTTCACCCAGGAGGAGTGGTGCCTCTTGACCCCTCCCCAGAAGGTGCTCTACAGGGAGGTGATGCTGGAGAATGCCCAGAACCTGCTCTCTGTGGGTAAGGAGCCCTCTCTCTGCTGCCTGAGTCTGCCATCGAAGGGAATATCTTGATTAGTAGTTGACATGATATGGAAAATGCTAGTATGCCGAGTCCAAGCGACAGGCCCCTCTGCTGCCTAATTTTCCTACAAAGGACTTTGCATTGTGTAGTGGGACCTTGAGGGTTCCTTTTGGTGCTCCTGAAGTCTGAGATCTAATCCATGGTGAAGAATCAGAAAGTAATCTCACAGATGTTTCTGTCTTCCCCTCTACCTAACTTGGAATTGTGCCTCCCAAACCCATCTCAGAAGACTGCTCAGACATATTTTCCTCCCGACCTCTCCCTCTCTAGGGTGCATTTACTATTTGGAATATTTTTTTCTTTAGGAACATAAACTTGTAGCTCACAGCTCCTCAGTGTCCAGAATAGAGCAGGTTTGTCCTTTTTCTTTCTTCCTCTTGCCCTAAACCTCCAGCACACACAGCTGATGATAAAGAAAAGGAAGGGAATAAGGATTTATAAAGGCCTGCCAGATACTCTGCCCAGGCTTTTCTTTATGTCACTTCTCACATGTAATACCCAGTAAATTTGCACTTCAGCTATTGGATGCTTGGGGGGAAGGGAGGGAGGGAAATACTATGATTCTTGTAACCAAGGAATAATGTTCTAAATTGACTCAATAAATTAAAAAAAATGAAAAACTAAATAAATTATTTCACTTATTCCTCACTTTAATCTTCCCACACAATCATACCCATTTTACAGTTGAGGAAATGGAGATTAGATTAAGTGGCTTGCTCTGAGACACACATAATAATCATTCTTGGCCATATTGAAGCTGAGGCCTTCTGGACTCTAACTTCAGGTCTCTGTCCATTACCCTTCTAGCTGCCTCTAATTCTGTGAAAATGGAAAACTATGGAAAGAGTCCATCTTTCAACAAAGAAAATGTACCAGAACCAAATTTTCTAATTCTAAATTGGTTTCTTGATCTTGTTCCCCTTCTTCTACCCCAAAATATATGGTGTAGTCACTGCTTGCATTCATACATGTTACATATATACATTACAATACAATTGTAAACCCTAACTATAATACACTATTTAAATATCTATTTACATGTTTGTGATATGTTATATTTAATGTGTAATGCATGTTTTTATGTGTGTTACAAAATATTTTGTAATGTATGTTGAAAAGTATTTCAGTACCCTATCTTATTAACCCTAAAGTCAATAATCTAACTATAGCCTTATCTTCTTGAAATCTCCTAAAAGTAACCCTATCTACCTCTACTATTATTATTCTAAGCTATATAAAAAAACACTGTAATTTTGCCTTAAATATCTTGTCACCATGCTTGTACAATTCTAACAAAAGAATCTTTTAATTGAAAAATGTATTTAATTAATTAATTTGGAGTATTTTTCCATGGTTTCATGATCCATGTTCTTTCTTTCCCCTTCCCTCCATAACTGATGTGAAATTCTACTGGGTTTTACATGTATCATTGATCAAGACATATTTCCATATTATTGATATCTGCACTAGGGTGATCATTTAGGGTCTACATCCCTAGTCATATCCCCATCGAACCATGTGATCAAGTAAATGTTTTCTGTGTTTCTACTCCCACAGTTCTTCCTCTGAATGTGGATAGCGTTCTTTCTCATAAGTCCCTCAGAATTGTCCTGGATCATCGCATTGCTACTGGTAGAGAACTGTATTACATTCGATTGTAACTCTGTATAATGTTCTCCTGGTTCTTATCCTTTCTACATGAATTCCTGGAGGCTGTTCCTGTTCACATGGAAATCCTCCAGTTCATTATTTCTTTGAGCAAAATAGTACTCCATTACCAACAGGTACCACAATATGTTCAGCCATTCCCTAATTGTAGGGCATCCCCTCAGTTTCCAATAGAATTTTTCCTTTCCTTCCTTATAACAGAACTATGTGAGAGACCACAAGATCTCAAAGGCAAAAGTTCAGTGGTGTCTCCCCGAAGTAGAATATTTAGGGTTTATTTTTAACTACTGGTGCCTGCATCATTTTGCCTAGGCACATCAATGAAATTCAGAAATTAAGCGCTCCCTCTACTAAGAAATATTTGAAAACAATTCAAGGAGCAGCAGGGTTTTGTAGACAGTGAGTTCCTTGCTATGGGGAAATCACTAAACCCTTCATGGCACTGAACAAAAATTTAGTCACTGAACAGGCTATCCTATTTGCTCCTGTCCTAGGCATCCCAGATTATCAAAAGCCATTCACTTTCTATGTACAGGAACACAGAGGGTTGGCTTGAGGTGTTTTCAGTCAATTGTTTGCACCTGTTCAGTGTCCAGTTATTTACTACTTTACCCAGCTGGACCCAGTAGCTTCTTGAGTACCATTATGTCTTAGAGGCATAACTACCCCATCTTTATTAGTAACTAAATCTGCTGATTTAGTATTGGGATGGCACTAACAATAATGTTAACAATAATGAAATCGAAGCATTGTTGCTAAGGCATAGAACATGGAAATTTTCTGACCAAAAACTCACAAGACATAAATTTACCTTGTTGGGCAATGAAAATATCACCTTAAAAGGCTGCACAATGCTGAATGCTGCCACGTTGCCTCCAAATATACCTGTTACAGGAGAACTATTATATAATTGTGAATTTTTAGTTTCCATGGCTGAAAAATCTCTAGAGTATCTCCTGAACACTCCTTTAGACAGCACAGATGTAGTCTTATTCACTGATAGTTCTTTCATGAGGAATGGCATACTTTACACTGGAGCTTCTTTAGTCACAGAATTTGCAACTTTGGGTTGCTTCATTGCCCTCAAATATAAGTGCTCAAGGTATAGAACTCAATAGATTTAAAACATGCCTATAATATTGCAACAATTTACATGGATTCTAGCAACTAACCACCAACCACCAATCCAACACACTCCATCCAGCCAACTTCCCTGCAATAATTGAACCTGTCAACAATTGATTTCCTTTGCTGACCTACTGACACTACACCTTTTATTTTATTATTTTGTTTTTGAATGCAATGGGGGTTAAGTGACTTGCCCAGTTTCACATAGCTGGGAAGTGTTTGAGGCTAGATTTGAACCTAGGACCTCCCTTCTCTAGCCCTGACTCTCAATTCACTGAGCCACCCAGCTGCCCCAACACTGGCCCTTTTATTTCTCAGGAAAACTGCAAAACTGATTTTCTGGCTTCGTATCATCCAGAAGATCATAAATCTAGTCTCCAATAGTCACAGACATATGTGGTTCTGTGCTATTTGGTGGTTGGAATGTCTCCATCACCTAAGCTAACACAGTAACATCAGAACAAAGCTCAAGCATTTCCTGTCCTTCCAAACACACATCTCCTTGAATTGCATGATATTCCCAGGATTTTACATCTTTATAAACTTCATCACATTTGCCACTCCCCTCATCGGCCCCTTTAACCTCTACCTTAGTTTCATTGTTCCCATTTTCAATCATGTTTTCCTTATCCATTTTACATCCTTCATTATTTTCCATTATTAACAGTCATTAGAATTTTCAACTATTTTTACATTACAATTTTCTTTTTCCTCACATTCATTAACATTAGTTTTATTTCCATTTGTTTTAATTACATTATTTACAGACTAATTAACTTTATTCTCATTACATTTAAAATCATTAACCTGAATTTAATACCATTGACCTGAAATCCATTTTCCATTGGTTCACCCAACACTTGAGAACCCCAGGTACATCTTCATAATGAACATGCTCCTTTGTTCTGATCTCCCTTTTTACCATTAACTACTACTGGCCCTTTTATATCCCCTTCTTAACTCCCTTCCTGTCTCTGGTGTCTACTTTCTTTCACTCTGGACTGGCTAATCCCTACAAATCTCTGGCAAAAGGACCTCCAGGTCCCCAGGTAACTTGGGAAAAGGATTAAGAATTAAGAATTCCCTTTATATGCCCAAGGAAATAGGATATAAAGCAGTTTATGTTTTGACAGTGGAGCAAAGATGATATGGTTATATATGTGGATGTGTAACTATCTTTTAGTGTTATTTTCTTTCAGAAGAAGAGATCAGACCTGAAATGAAAATGACTCCAAAAGAAGTGAACCTTTCTTTGGAATATAGTGACCAACAAAGATTCATGAGTAATGATCCGGATACATTCTGTATCAAATATCAAAATTCGTCCCTTATTAAAAATGAAAGAATGCACATTGAGAAAAAATCTAATGAATATAATCAGTTCAGAAAGGCTTTTATGCACAGGGACAGTCTTGCTGGACACTGGAGAATTCAGAGTGGGGAGAAACCTTATGAATACAAGCAGTATGGAAAGACATTCAGTCAGAGATCCAACTTTGATACACATCAGAGAATCCAGAGTGGGGAGAAACCTTATGAATGTAACCAGTGTGGAAAGATATTCAGACTTAGCTTTTCTTTTGCTATACATCAAAGAATCCACTATGGGGAGAAACGTTATGAATGCAAGGAATGTGGAAAGACATTCAGTCAGAGAGCCCACCTTGATACACATCAGAGAATCCACAGTGGAGAGAAACCTTATGAATGCAAGCAATGTGGAAAGACATTCAGTCAGAGAGCCCACCTTGATACACATCAGAGAATGCACAGTGGGGTGAAACCTTATGAATGCAAGCAATGTGGAAAGACATTTAGTTGTAGCTCTTATCTGCCTGTACATCAGAGAATTCACAGTGGAGAGAAACCTTATGAATGCAAGCAATGTGGAAAGACATTCAGTTGTAGCTCTTACCTGGCTGTACATCAGAGAATCCATAGTGGGGAGAAACCTTACAAATGCAAACAGTGTGGAAAGACATTTAGTCAGAGAGCCCACCTTGATACACATCAGAGAATCCACAGTGGGGAGAAACCTTATGATTGCAAGCAATGTGGAAAGACATTCAGTCAGAGATCCCACCTTGATAGACATCAGAGAATCCACAGTGGGTAGTAGCCTTATGAATGCAAGCAATGTGGAAAGACTCAGTTATAGCTCTTATCTGGCTATACATCAGAGAATCCACAGTGGGTAGGACCCTTATGAATGCAAGTAATGTGGAAAGACATTCAGTCATAAATCTGATCTTAAGAAACACCAGAACATCCACAGTGTGGAGAAACCTTATAAATGCAGGTTATTTTAAGAGACATTCATTTATTGCTTTCATCTTTCTCAACATTACAGAATATGGTATCCTGAGGAATTCTATGAATACAAATGTTAAAGAGATGTCCTTAATCTCTCCTGTGTCAATTGGCTGGAAAGGAAGAATTCTAAGAAAATCTGAACTGAGAGTCCGTGAACCAGAGTTGAAGATTCAATTACAAGGGAGACCAAAACTGAAGGGATGAAGTAGACTGCCTGATCTGAAAAGAATGAGGGTGGACAATTGATCAGTGAAGAAAGGAAGCATCTATAGAGAGCTGAGGATCCTTTGCCTCTGGGATTTCTTGAGAATAAGAGGTCTGTCTCTGAGGCAAGGAACTCCTGGTAGTAGGGCTTCATAGAAAATTGAATGAGTGTTGGCTGTCTATTATCTTAAGGAGTTACAGAGTTGGTGACAGATTTATAGACTAAAATAGATTAGGACTGGTGTACCAGGCAGAACCTGTACTGAGAATATCATTTTCAGAGAATTTTAAAAAGTATTAGGAATTTCAGGTCTATTTACATGGCATAGGATTAGCAATCTCTCTACTTCTATTTCTTTTTTAAATTTAACAAAGTTTATGTTGAACTACTTGCCTCACTTTTTTGAAATCTTTAATTTAGCCTTTACAAAATATGTGGTGAGCCAGTTAGGAATTTGATTAACATGTTATTAATCTGCTCCTAGATTTTCATAGGCAATTCAATATGGTGTTAAACGTTATGGCACATGTTGTGAAGGAGGAGGTTTCAGCCTAACTCAAACAAGTCCCACTCCCTGAGAGTACCGATGTGGCACAACTCCCACTTTCTAATTTTTTCAGGTTGTTATCATTTTGGGTAGTATTTTCTAATGTACCAAATTTACCAAATAATTTTCCTAGTTCTCTATAAGAATAGACAATGCAGTGAGAGATTTAATTGGCACTCAATTTGCATAGTTTGAAATAATTTGTATACCTTGAAGAATATATTTCACAAATGTCCCAAGAATTGTTTAACCTACTTAAACTACCTCTCACTCTAATTAACCCATTTCTCCTACTTCCTCCACCAATTCCATGGTGGCTCATGCAGAAACCCAAGAGAAAGAAACAAGAAATAGTAAAACCACAGGCCAACTCCCATTAAGAGAGGTACCATCCTTTTATCCTAAAAAAGAGTTAGTTACCACGACTTCAAAAACCATTTACCCCAGATGATATTGAGAGATTTAAGTGGAACACTCATTCTTTTGAGAATGTGCCCATAGTTATCAAAAGGCTGAAAAGTATATGTTGAAACTTTGATACCATCTGGATTAATTTTGAACATATTTTAGAGGATTTGCCAATAACAAGGGAGAAAGATATGGTGATCTTGCTTACTAGTGAGTCTTGGGGAAGAGGAGCAGTTCATTGGCTTCCAAAAGATGCCAAATATGATATTAACATTGAAGCCAACTACTCTAGTTTGTGTTAGGCTAGGTATTCTGTACTCAAAGCCATTAGGGCATGTTGTGACAGATTAGGTAGCCAGGACAAGGTTTGACAAACTCAGACAAAAGAGTGGTGAAAATCCTTCCCAGTTCATGGACATACTTATAGAACTGGGAGGGAGATATATACAATTTGACCAGAGAAAGGGTTGTTAGACAATTGAGAAGGCAGATTGTGAAATACGGTTGCAGAGTGGACTAGGACTATTTCAAAACCAGCTTTCATAGCTGGATGAATATGGATTTTGATTAATTGAGGAGAGCAGCATTTTATGTATATAATGGTCATGAAAAGAAAGATGACAATGATTGTTGTTTACTGGGAGTATTAATTGAGATAAAAGCGTTAAAGGGAAAGCTTTAAAAAAGAGATATGAATTATGGGGTAGCTATGGCCTTTTTGGAAGAATCTGCAAACCAAAGACCATCATGTTACTTATGTGGAAAAAGGGGACATTAATGTTAAATTGAAGAAGCTGTATTCAGTTATTTAATAATTTTAGACTCCTGGGTAAATGTGGTGGCAGTCTAGACATAGGGTTCTTCCTCTTCTCACACCTATTAATATAGACTACCTCTAAATACCAAAAAAACCAAATTCATATGAATATAGGGACTCTAAGTTGGGTGCAGCATTGAAAGTAAATGGAATTTGGGTGTTTCCACAATATAGGGGGGTGAGAAAGCTTCCACCAAAATGCAAGCTCACCAACTCTCCCCCACCCCACCTACAGAGTCAGAGTCAGAGCCAGCACAAGTTGGATTCAGTGAGTGAGTGAAGGGCACCTCTAGAGTGAGTGAGAGGCACCCTTGGTCCCTAGTAGCTGACTAACCACCAAAGACCTCCCCCTGAGAGCAGCTAGACCTGAGACCCCAACAGACCAAAGAGTGCAGACCTTGGGCACCTCTGGGGAAATAGAATAGAGCAGGCAACTAAACAGTAGAAGCTGCAGAGACTTGAGAGATGGCCTCATGCAAAAACTGCACTCCTTAGTTCCATACAGAGGGATCCTGCCCTCCTTACTCAGATTGCTGATGGAAAAGGAAAGGAAAAACCACCATAGTGATGGCAAATAGTGCCCAGGAAATACTATTTCCCAATACCAAGAAAAACCAAAAAAGGCTTTGACCCTGGAACATTCACAGAGGAAAAATCCAGAATATGAAGGAAGTAGCAGAAAAGGACCTACAAATAATGCATCCAAGCCTTCCAAAACATGGAAATTGGCAACACACTCTCAGAGAATTTAAATAATTGCTTGTCAAGAAGATGGAAGGATTCTAGCAAAAAGAGGGAGGTACTTCAAAAGGAAAATAAGCATTTAAAAGACAAATGCCCAATTGGAGAAACAGCTAGAAGCCACAAAAAGCAGGATAGATCAAAGAGAAAAAGAAAATCAGTCTTTAATGACCAGAATTTGGCAACGGGAAGACAATGATCTTGCAAAACAGAAAGAATTAATAAAGCAAAGTTAAAAGACTGACAAAATAGAAGAAAATATATCTCACTGAGAAGATGACAGTTCAGAAAAACAGCAAGGAGAGACAATTTGAGAACCATTGGTCTACCTGGAAACCCAGAAATAAACAAATCTTCACTTCATTCTACAAGAAATTATCCAAGAAAACTGCCCTGATATTCTTGAACAAGGGAGCAAAATAGACATTGAAAGAGTTCATAGATCATCCTCTGCACTACATCCTCAAGAGATAACCCCAAGGAATGTAATTGCCAAATTGAAGAGCTTCAAAGCTAAGGAGAAAATTTTACAAGAAGCCAAAAAGAAACAATTCAGATATCAAGGAGCACTAATCAGAATTATACAAGATCTGGCAGCTTCCACACTAAAGCACCACAATGCTTGGAATATGATATTCAGAAAGGCAAGAGAATTGAGTCTTCAACCGCGGATCACCTTTCCATCAAAACTGACTATATACTTCCAGGAGAAAGTGTGGGCATTCAACAAAATAGATTTCCATGTATTTGGAAGAAAAGACCAGAGCTTAGTGGAATGTTTGATATCCAAACACAAAAATGAAGAGAAACATGAAAAGGTAAATAAGAAAGAGAAGGGAAAGGGGAAAAAACTTTTTTTATTAATACTTTCTTTAAAGACTTCAATAAGATCAAATTGTTTATATTAATATACAGGAAAATGTTACTTGTGTCTCAAAAATTTTATTCACTATTATAGTAATTAAAAGAATTTTTCACAGGAATAGATTGGGGTAATAAGTAGAATAAGATGATATACAAAAGAAGAAAAAGGGAAGGGGGAATAGAAGATGGCACCAAGAGAAACATGAGGAAATAAGATAAATAGGATAATCTGTATCACACAAAGAGGCACATGGGAAGGGGAGGGGAAGAATACTATTATAAGAAGGATAGGAAGAGAGTGCTAATAGGTAATACTTGAACCTTACTCTCAGTGAAATCAGTTCTGAGAGGGAAGAGCATCTAGATCCATTGGGGTATCGAATTCTATCTTACCCTACAGGGAAAGTGAGAAGGGAAAACTAATGGGGTGGGAGTGGGGGAGGGAATATAAAAATGGAGGGAAAGAGAGGGGGGAAGAAACTTAACAGACCCTAAAAAATAAGGGGAAAAAAAGCGAGGGGGTGGAAAAGGAAGCATGTCAAATATTCAATAATTTTAAAAATAATGGAAATTTTAGGAACATCTAGTAACAACAACTATCCAAGAAACAAGAGAAATGATCATAGAAATTATTATTTCATAGATTTCATTAAATCATAGAAATGACAATTACAGGAACAATTACGTAAAAAAAATTCTAGATATTATGCTAATGATAGATCCAATAATTAAAATGAGGCAAATGAATATATCTGAAATGGGACTTGTCCATGCAGTAGCCATAATGTAAATCCTCCTCAACAACCGAAATCTGAGAGGTACACACGGGCCTTTCTGAAGGTTTGAGAGGGGAGAAATCACTCTGGAATCAAAGATTAAAACATTTGATTTTCCAGACAATGATATAATTACAACAGTCATCCCAATCCATCCTCCCTCAAATAGTAATGAACCACAGTAAGAATAATACAGATCTATATCTGTGGATCTAGTCAGATATCTAGCCCTACAAATTAGCTTCAACTTACATATACTGAATAAAGAAATAAAAGAGGTTGAGCCAGCAAAGGAGGGCAGAGAGGAAAGGGGAGAGGGGGTAGAGGGAAGGAGAAAACCAAAGAATTGAACAGTCATGCAGGCTTTTCAATACCACCATCAGTGCCAACCTGCAGTGATGGAAGGTCAAAGTCAGATAGAATGAGCAGTCATGGATTGTTGGGCTGTTACCAGCATCATTTCAGCATATCTTGGGAATGCTTTTTACAGGAAAACCACAAAATAATCCTTTTAACACAACTTATAACTTTAAAATAAATACCCATTTAATTTTAAACATTGGTATAAAACTTGGTTTAAACAATTATAAAAAGGAAAAATACCACCATATGTACCCTATTGTGCAATAAACCTCTCTCCTATACTCGCTTCACATTTAAGTCCAATGGCATTCCAATGTAATATCCGTTTCTAATGGTTATTTTGCCACATCTGGCATGGAGACAATACAGTCTCCTCTGAAAAACCCTGTATGCAGCTCTGTTAGTGTCCTAAAAGAACCTTAAAGCTGGGACTAGTAAAATCCACAGAAATTCACTCTTGCCTTTAAGAACTTTGAAAACTTAAAAAAAAAAAATAGGGCAGGAACTTAAATCTAAGACCAAATGTAGATGTCTGATTTGGTGGTTCTCAGTGAATGACAATGGGGAGTTTGGGGGGTATGGGGAGAAGTGGGATGGTCAGACATGGATTCTCTTGTTGGCTTTGATGCCTCTCACTAGGTTTCATCTTTCATATCCTGCAGCACTTCTTTATTCTCTTTTTCACCATCACCCTGTATATCTGAAGTCCATAGTGTCAGATTATCACGTAACAACTGCATTATAAGTGTCAAGTCCTCATCGCTTTCTTCACTCAGTGTATCGAGTTCTGCAATTGTAGCATCTAAATATGCTTTTGCCAACTTGCAGGCATGGTCAGGGGAAATAATAATTTCCTAGTATAATACCAAAAAGTTGTGAGCAAGACCTAAGCGGATGGGATGCATTGGTGGAAGTTCTGTCACTACAACATCACTAGAAGCTTTATAAACCATCAGGCTATTCTCTACAGCCTACTTCAAGTCATTTCCTGTGACAAATTCAGCCAGATAACTGTGGCAGTCTCCTTTTATTTCTATTATAATAGAATTTTTCTATTATAGAAATATTTCTATTATAATAGAAAACCTTTCCTTTCAGAACTTTGAAAACTGTTTAAGAAAACAACCTCGCCTACCTTCCCAGTCTGCTTACATTTTACATCCCTCTACCTGATCTATGATGCAGTGACACTGATATCCTTCCTGTTCCTCACACATGACACTCCATCTTTCCACCTCATGCCTTTGCATCGACTCTGCCCTATGCCTACAATGCTCTCCTTCCTCAGCTTCACCTCCTTGTTCTCCCAAATGGCTTCAAGACTCAGTTCAAATCTCACTTTCTGCAAGAAGTCTTTCTCAGTTGCCTCCACTTTAATGCCTTCCTTCTAAAATCATCTTTAATTTTTACTGCACGTAGCTGGTTCATCTATAAGTGTTGGCACACTGTCTTCCTCTTTAGATTGGGAGGTTCTCAAGCAAAGTGCTGTCTTTTTCTTTGTTTCTCCAATGCTTGGCAAAGTGTCTGGCACAAAGAACCAGCTAAATGAATATGTATTGCTGCTACTGCTGGTGATATTGTTTGATGGGGTGTTATTATTGGACTGATGGCATTTCTCTTTTTTAAGCTGGTTACCACTAAGGCTAGTTTTGGGTAGGGGAGGGGTATAGATGTATTTAAAAATGGAACTGATATAAAAGATAAAATTATAGTAAGTTTATCAAACTTTAAATTTTATTTTCCCTGTTATATAAAAATAATTTTTAATATTAAGTTATTTTTTTAAATTTTGTGTTCCAAATTTTCTTTCCTCATTTTTTTCTTCACCCCAGCCCACTGGCAAACAATCTGATATAGATTTTACACGTGCAATCACGTAAAAAATATTCCTCATTTGTCATTTTGTCGAAGAAGTAAAGAAGAAAGAACGTGATTAGAGTACATTTTGTTCTGCATTCAGACTGTATCAATTCTTTCTCTGGAGGCAGATGAAATTTTTCCTCAGGAGTCCCTGGCATTATCCTTGATCACTGCATTGCTGAGAATAACTAGGTTATTCAAACTTGTTCATCAGAATATAACATGGTCTTCTTGTTCTGCACATTTCACTTTGCATCACTTCATGTAAATCCAGATTTTTAGTCATCCTGCTCATCATTTCTTATACTAGCATAATAGTATCCCATCACAATCTGATACAATTTGTTCAGCCATTCCCCAATTGACGGGCATTCCCTCAATTTAAAATTCTTTGCTACTAGAAAAAGAGCTGTTACATTTTTGCACATATACATCCTGTTTCCTTTTTTAAAAAAATATCTTGAGAGGGGGACAGCTGGGTAGCTCAGTGGATTGAGAGTCTGGCCTAAAGACAGGAGGTCTTGGGTTCTGAAATAAGTATGTTTGGGAACTGATAGAAGGAAATAGGTTTGATTTAGGGTTTTGGATGATTACTGAACCCTCAAATAGTTTCCAATAGACTTTAGGCTCAGATGTTAGGCCTTACCTACAGTATGTCAATGGTAACAATCTGACTGCTTTCTCTCTTTTTTTAAACCCTTACCCTCTGTCTTAGAAATAATATTGTGTATTGGTTCTATGGCAGAAGAGTGGTATGGGCTAGGCAATGGGGGTGAAGTGACTTGCCCAGGGGCACACAGCTAGGATGTGTCTGAGGCCAGATTTGAGTCCAGGACCTACCATATCTAGGTCTGGCTCTCCATCTACTGAGCTACCCAGTTGCTGCACCCCCCCTGCCAACGGCTTTCACTTATTATCAACAGTAACTTGATTTATTTATCAAACACAGGATAGATTAATGATGGGAGCCATCAAATCCATACTGTCTGACACAGTCACAGGTGGAATCCAGGGACTTAAAGGTGGCCCCCACGAAGGATGGAAATACCCACTCAGACTCCCTTGTGTGACTCCTCTCTTACTATACTCCCTATTATTGAAATTGTTATGATTAATATTCTTACTCAGCCCCAGGGAAATATAGAAGAAGCTGGAGGGCTTTTAATAATTCCTCAGGAAAATCCCACCCTTACATGTAATGATATGGAAATTCCCCTTAAATTCACTTCTTAAATAATTGACAGATAGTGATTTAATGTTAAGGACTTTCTTGGTTATACTTGAAACAGATGTCCTGATATACTAAGAATCCAATTTCTCCAATAATGATAGGAGGACACCCACCTCATTCCCCCTAGGAATAAGCCCCCAACAAAACTGTACTTAGATCCAACACTCCCATATACAAGAGCTTAGGGATGACAAGTTTCCCTGATCCGGTATATTTGCCCTTCATGGAAAGACTGGTACATTCTATTCCACCAGATTGTTTAACCCTGTAGGCTAGGCAACATGTCAAGGATATCTTAGCAAAACATTGGAGAATGAAAGATTGTTATTGGTATAATACTAAAATTGGTTCACTTGATTGTATCCTTGGAAGTGTGAAACTGGGTTATGTTGGTTGTATCTTTTGAAGTCTGATTGATTGTGTAATTGATTAGTGTAATGAATAATTATTCTGGCTTAACCACATGTCTGGCATTTCACTGGTCAATGAGGACTTGACCTCTAGGAGAGCAGCCCCATGACGAGAACACAAATATTTTCTGCAAAGCTTTGCATCTTTTGTCAAAATTTATGGAATCAAAGAATATAGTGCCAACCAAATGATTTATTAAAAGTTAATGTATGACTTGTATGTGTAATCATTGAGTGTATAAAAAATAAATATGTGCAATCCAAGAGGAGAGCAGTTCTTCTGCAATGCTTGTGTAAGAGAGAGAAATAGATCCAGCATACAAAAGAGCAACTCAAGCATGGGAAAGGCAAGGAGAACAGAGGATTCCAGAAAGGAACACAGAAGAGCTGAGGAGAAAACTGCCAGATCAACTCGCTTCTCTTTGGGAATTCCCCTAGAGTGCTTGGTTTAAGAGAAACTTCTGAGACAGAAGACTTTCTGAGCATTGACCACCTCCCAGTGAACCCAAACCCCTTGGATCCAGCTGAAGATAAAGGAGTGGATGGGACTTTATTAGAAAGCCATCCACCCAAAGAAGATTTCTCTCCATTCCCTAAATTGTCGAACTTCATGCTACAACTAGGGTAGATAGAAGTCAGGACAGATCACACAACTGACCAATGAGGGTCAGGCAGACAGCCTGAACCCATAGGATTTGGGGAGAGGGGGGTAAGTTGTTAGCTTTTGCGGATTTCCAACTTCCCAAATTCTACAATCCTACTTTCCCTGTCTTGTGTGTCCTTTTAAAATAAAAGTTATTCCCTTTACATCAAGTTGCCTGTTTCATAATATCCAAGAAGAGGGCTGAAGCTTTGGGAGGAAAGCTACACTTTCTCAAGGGGAAGAGAGTCAGCTTCAGTCCTTGACTCTATAATTGATCCAATCCCTGAAGGGACATATTCTGTCCCTCTAAAAGACAACTTCTGCTGTCTTCACTAGGGGAAGAGAGGGGAGGATCATCTATCACCTTTCTCCATCTTCTGGCTCCATCCCACCTCTCTCACTCTCTGGTCTCAAAGGTAAATGTAGTGGGTGACTCCATTCTAGCATCCATTACACCTGGTAGCAGGCAAAAGCTTTAACTGTCTCATCACCTTTCTCATGTCCACCGATGCTGTCCTCCTGGAAGGGATCCCTGAACCACGAGAAGACTGGACCCCCGCAGATTAATGGAAGGTAGTTGGGTCTACACTCATTACCTAAAGATAATTGTAGTTATCTAAATCCTGACTGGCCGGTGCAATAAAAATAGAAACAGCATACTGTCAGGTGAAGATGGCTAGAGGCCAGAGGTCTGAGCCAAGTTTGGTCGAGCTCATTTTTAGGATAGAGTTGCTGGGTCTCTGCTGTTCTAGAGAGATAGATTAGGAAGAAAGGGGAAGGGAGGATTAGGGGATGAGTGAGGTCTGACAGGGAGAGGAGCTGAAGTGTTCAAGTTTTGGTTTGAGTTAGAATGAGGAAAATCCTCACAGTCCAGGTGGGATGTGTAAACCTTAAAATTCCTTAGACTTATAAATGTTGGAAATTTCACCATTGGGGAATTTCATACTTGAAAAATTCCCTATTGATAGTGGGTCTTGGCTATTGGAATGTGAACCCCATTGGCATGAGAGTTTCCTCCTCCCTTCTTAAGATTACTTTAGGACAGAAACCTTTTGCTGAACAATGGAAAGGACTTTGACCTATGCTTAAGCATAGAACAGGAATTTCTTTGAGTCATGATTGATTTTAGAATTGATACAATGGAGATACTTGGAATCAATCTCCACCCTACTCAGTCCTAACAGGATTGAGGAAGGGCTGCAGCATAGATCAAAATTTAATTATTCCAATCTCTACCCTACTCAGGTTAACAGGATTTAGGAAGGGCTGTAGCAAAGGATCAAAGATTTAATTATTTGAAAATATGACCTTCAACAGACATGTGCAAAGCCAGAGACCTCTGGGCATTCCTGGGTTAAGCTAGAGCCTCCATTGGCACAGGGAAATTGATGGACAGTGATTGGTAGATGTGAGAACTGAGGGGAGGGAACTTGGATGGTTTCCTTAAAGAGAGAGGGGTCTGAAGACTCAGGGTGGTGAGTTGAGGAGTTGGTCGGAGTGGTTGGAGTGTGCTCTGAGAAGCTTGCTCTGAAGGAAGCTGAAGGTGGGGGCCCCTGAGACTGTTTCTCCATTTTGGTCACGTGAGTAATAGGGACTGATCTCTTTTCTTTGCCCCAGCTATCTAAGGGCTTGGGCCTTTTGGCCCAGCCTAAACAGAAGGGGTATTTAAGCCCTATTCCCTTCTCTCCCTTTTCTCTCTCTCTATCTCTAATTCCTTTCTTCCTCCTATTGTAATTAAACTCCATAAAAGATTGACTGCTGACTTGAGTTTTCATTTAGGAATTACATAGCTGAATTCCTTGGCGACCTTAAATTAATATATATCAGTCTTTAAAAGTGATTTCCTTGTCACAGATGATAGGGTGTGTTTCTTGCTAGAGGGTTCAGGAAAAGGAACTAAATGATTTAAACCAGAATGGTCTGGTTCCAAAGAAAGAATGGTTTCTCTACTGGAGGGAATGGTTGATTTATCAGCATGATATACAAACAAGAGCCAGTATTTATAATCTTTGTGATCATTATTTTTCATGGCTAACTTCAAATCTTTTAAGATGTTGAAATCAAAAGAGCCATATTTTGGCCATGAAAAAGATTTTTCCATCGAGGCTTTGCACAGCTTTCTAGCTTTTTTTTTTTGGTCATCCAATTCTCATGAAAATTAGGATCACCACAAGAATTAAAAATTTATGCAGGGGAGAATCTGGAGGAATATTTCCTGGTTTTCCTTGATTTGTTGCAGTATTTTCCATAGTGTCTAAACTGTCTTTATCTGCCTATTTAAGCTAGTTTGAGTATGTCTAAATGGTCAGTTTATACAGTCTAAATGGACAGTTTATAGAATGAAAAGTTCCTAAAACAAAAATGGAGACACAAATTTCTTCAGTGTTATTGTGGAAGGCAATAAGAATAGGTTTAAAACATAAGCTAATATAAGGAACTAAGTTGTTGCGCAGCAATAGTACTGATACTGAATGTATATTATAATTATTGTTAGTAATAGCAAATGTAGTTGTTTAATAATATACTAAGCTCTTTGTTAATAAAATTGTTCTGTAGATATGAGGTAATGTTATTTTCAATGGATGCACTGTGCCCAATTAAGTTGGAAGACTTCTTCTCAACTGTAAAAGGGAATTCTTAATCCCTTTCGCTAATTTAACTGGCGACCTGGAGTTCCTTTTATCATAGACATATGTACGGATTAACCAGCCCTCAGTGAAAGGAATTAGAAACCAGAGAGACAAGAAGTGAGGGAAGAAGGGGATATAAAGGCGCCAGCATCAGTTGGTCAGGAGAGGATGTCAGTTGCTGACAGGTGCTGGCAGTTGAGACAAAGTTGGCTGCTGGGAGTGTATTGGGTTGGTGTTTGGTGTTTGCTGACAGACCCATTTGTGTTTGGATTAAACAGTGATTGGGTTTGTTTCGTTTGTGTGGATTGGGTTGGAACTTTGTGGGATAGTTGTTATTATTGGTAGATATAGGCACTCTACATAGTTTTAGGGTTGGTAGTTAAGTATTGGGCAGTTTCTCTACCTCTTTCCTATATTTCCTTCCTTTAGTATATTGATTTTACTTTTACTTCTTCTACTATCTCTGTTTTAATAAAACTAAACTGTTAATTGTTAAAAGCTGCTAGAAGCTTTCTTTTCTCTGGTCTAAAATGATAATATTAATTTACACCTCTACTATATTCTCATTAAAGCTTAAGTTATTAAAAGCTGCTTTTATTTTTGTCAAGCCCTAATTTAACCCCTACTTTTTAGTTGATGAACCAGCCAGCAGTTTGACTAATCTTTTTAAAATCTTTTGATCATTTCCCTTACTTTTTGCTGAAACTATCCCTCCTATGTCAAGTTCATAGCAGTTAATTCTGTTACAGCTATTGATTCTTTATGTTAAACAGCTTCATCTACTGACAGTAAGTAGAACTGCAGAGAAAATTAACAATGAAATTAAATGTGATGTTTATTAGGCTAGTTCAAATTGGGATGCTGTTTCTTATCTATTTAAATGTTCATTATCCAACAGGATATTTCACAGTGGCTTTATATATCATTGTTTTTAATCGTACTTACAGTGATAGGAGGCTTGGTGATCATCCTAGATCTCAGGAAGAAAGACATTGTTTTGTTTTGTTTTGTTTTGCCACAAAGCTGAACTAAAAGCTCACCTTGAAGCAAAACTAGAAAATAACTTGAGTGACCTTGAAAAGAAGCTGGAGGACAGTCTAGGGGATCTCAAGGCTTAAATAAAAAGTATTGAGTAAAGGTTGAGAAATCCCCAAAGGAAGAAGAGAGGTTTATTATCCCTTAACACTCTTTCATCATTAGAACCAATTCAGTTTCTGTGCAGTCCTGCTCTATGCATTTCTGCTCATACTCAAATCAACTCAACTCCTCATCCTGTTCTATCTCTAAATCTATTTAAACTCCTACTCATCCTGTTCTAACTATCTCCAAGTCTACCTAAACCTATGCTATTGTGACCCAAACCCTTCCCACCTGACTTATTTCCCCACTTACACCCATTACCTGCTCTATGGCAACCCAAACATCAAGCCAAGAAGCAGAAACCAAAAATAATTAAGTTACAAGACTAGTCCCCTTAAAAGAAGTATCCATCTATAATAAGAGTGGAGATGTAATTTTGCTAGGGTTTCATACACTATTCACCCCCCAACATATTGAGAGATTTAAGCAAAATACTCCTTTTGAGGATAAGTCAATTCTGATTGTTAAAAATCTAGAGGTCGTTTATTGCACATAAGATCCTGGATGGATTGATATTGAAAATTTGCTCCAAGCTTTTTTGACAGAGAGAAAAATAAAATCATCTCTTGTCAATCAGGCTCAGGGAAGGAGAACAGTTCACTGACTTCTGCAAGACCCCAAATGGAACCGTGACAATGAGCAAGATTACATAAGACTATGTCAGGCTAAAGAGGCATTATTAACCACAAAGAGAACTCACTCTGATAGGCCTGGTACATGGACCAAATTTTAAAATCTTGAAGAAAAACCCGATGAAAATCCGTCCCAATTAATGGATAGACTTATTGAGTTGGGAGTTAGATATATAGACCTGGATTTTGCCAGAGAAAGGGATGTCAGATAAGGAGACAGTTTGTGAAAAACTGTTATAAAGTGAACTGGTAGGTACCTAGACCTTAATATTTCTACAAAAAGTGGTATTATACATATAAAAATACATTTTTAAACAAATGCACTACAGTATTCCAAGATTATTTTAAAACAAATTGCCCAAAGGGGCCTGAACTGGACATTGATGAGTTAAGGTGAACTGTTGTTTATGTCAGAGATAGGGGGAGCCAGGATGATAGACAACCTGAGTAACTTGACTTAAAAGATTGCACATGTAGTGTGGTTCAAGGAAGTCCTGCATCTTAACATATGTCAAGGGCCTCAACCTCAATTTGCACACTAGTTTCAAGTACTTTTGGACTGGCATAGAAGTTCAACAATCCTCCCTGGTTTGGATTTGGTCCTTTTTGACTGTGTGCTACTTGGAATTGTATAGTGGCTATTTTGTTCCCTTCTCTTAGAATCAGACATAATCATTAAACAAAGTCCCATAACATTCATCAATAAATGGCAGGTTTTCATAGTTGAAAGCTTTTGGGGTATGTATATTACTAGGGCTAATAGATACTGTAAACTTTATCCTTCAAGTAAAAGAAAAACATTAATACGGATTTCATGTACTTCAAGTATCACCGTTAGGAAAAAAGAAAGAAAAAAAATTAAATATCCTATTGCAACCATAAAGTGAAAAAAATTATGAAAAAAATCTTAATTTTACAATTCACATTCCATATGACAATGTGTTAGCCAAGCAGTGGCACAACACAAAAGGTGCTCACTCAAAAATGAAATGTATATCACTCTTAACTTGGTCAGGATCCACAGTGTGAGTGTACATTATTTTTTCACCAGGTAAAAGTCTTTTAAAAACAGTAGTACAATAACTAATACAGTTTCTAAAAAGTACCAAAATCTCCAAAATTATAAGGGTCCATTTATGGCAATAGCAAACAAACCCACTATCTTTAAGGATTTACATGACTTGGCTGTATGACATGTAAAAACCTTTGAAATCATGAATAATTGTCACAAGTTATACAGATTTAACCAATCTTTTAACTTTGGCAAAGATATTAACAAAGTCTATTATCACCATCATTCCAAAATTTGGTGGGAGAGAAAACCCAGAAAAACCTCTGTACTGGTGATCAAGAATTACAAAATATAATAAATCCATTTCAAAGCTATTAGGCTTCCCTAGAAAAGTCATTCTCAACTATTGGATGAGATTATAATATATCACAGGTTAACTAAGCCACTTGGGCACCTCCTAACAGTGTGACAGAACTTTACTCAGTATTTCCCACCCATTTTCATGTGAATCCAAGGACTAAAAAGTGAAAATCACTACAGATATGTCATCCGTTATATTTACAACAAATGCAGAGATGGGAAAATACAACAATGCCATTGTACTCTACTTCAGCTACAAATAGACCCATACCTCTTGTTATAAACAACTCAAGAGTATAAAAATGGAGATTTTGAACCCTAGCCTTCAATCCCCAGAAGTCCTTGGTATTTCCCAGAATTCCCTATGATCTCACCTGTGTCTCCACATGGGCAAGATCACAATTAGTATTTAACTGGCAGTAACGCCTCTCATGCTCTCTTCTCTTCTCTGTCATTGCAATGATGTAGTAAGTAAGCTAAGTGCAGGGATTTTGAATGGGCTAATCAGTCATGGGCATGTGGTTATTATTTTGTATCCTTGATTCTAGTAATCCTTAATAAACCTCATAAAATATAATATTTTTACTACTAGATACTAATTTAATTTTTATAGTTAATGGCAACCATAAGTCGGAAGAGAACTTCTCAATTTTTTTAAGATAGCCTAGATAAGTTTTTAAAGCCACATTTCTCCTGCCAAGGCTTTTCAGCAAAGCTGATTCTGATTCAGCTCGCTCCTGCTGCCTGCTTCTGTGCTCCATCCACGCTTGCCCCCAGTCATCCGTTCTGGACCTGCTTGACCCAGATTGCTCTCCCGGTCCCACCCTGCCCTGGCCCAGCCCCAACTGATCTCTAGTCTCCGAGCCAGATCGCCCCAGGCCAGCCCCAGGACCCAGGCTGCTGGTAGCTGCCTCTGTGTCTTCGGAATCATAAACCAACTGGTAAAAATTGGGGTGTTCTTTCCTTAGGCAACAATTGGCCTCCATGTGGCAGGGGACCTCAGGTGGGTGAAATGAGAAGGAAGAGACTTTTCCAAACAGCAAGTTGATTAAAAGTATGGCATATCTATGAGAGAGACATGCATTTCCTATGTCAAAGGATGTTTTTTGAGTGCACTGATCCTTTTACTTACCTTATCTGAGATTGAGGGGAGAAATTCATCTCCCTGCATCTCTTTGCCATTAGGGCCTGCCCAATTTGAGATTCCTAAAACCCATGTTCACCCTTGCTGTGGGATATTTGTCAGTACTGACAAAAGGTATCTCAATGGATTAAAAAAAAAAACCCACAACAACAACAATGAACTTTAAAGAGACTGGAGGTTATATTTTTAAGGCTTTCCAGACTCCAATGTTTTGTAAAAAAATCTCTTTATTTTATTGCATTTTGTATTGTTTTGTTTAAGATTTAATTTTTTTTTGCTTTTATGTTCATATATTAATGTATTCAATACTATTCTGGTACACTGAATCATTTTAATGTACTGGGTTTTAACTGCTGTTATATTCTGTTGCTTTCCCCTATAACTATACTGAACAAATAAGCCTATACAAAAAACAGCCTTTTTTATATTTTGGCTTTGTAAATTGTCACATAGAGGATGGATGGACTTCATCAAAACTGGTTAAAATTGTGTAACAACCTTTGGAAATTTAATGAGCTAAATATCTCAAATTGATTTTAAGGAGTCTTTAGACATGATTTTTAGATTTTTTTCAACTACTCTGATCATTTTGCCTGCCTCTAACAGGAGGTAAGGTCCATTTTAGTAGCTGAAGTGAAATACAATTATAATCCCCACCTCTCACATTTATAAAAATGTGAATGGATGGGACATCACAGTCTCATACCAAAGGAGCTGGGAAGTTAATCCCAGGGCATGGCTCCCCTGGATGGCTCCCCAAAAGGGAGCATCTCTCATTTATAACTCTTCAGCTCATGTTACTTCCACCAGAACAATCTAGATTTCTTGATGATGTTCTAGACCCAAATAAGTTTTACTAAGTTTAAAAAAGTTTAAAAATGTATTTGCCAAGGTTGAAAGATTTGCTACATCTGTAAAAATTGTGACAAATATCCATCAGCCCATAGGTTTTTTTTTAATGTCATATAGAAACTCATGTTAAATATGGTAGTGGGTTTGTTTGCTATTGTAATTAACTGGTCTATAGGGGATTTTGGTACTTTTTAAATGTGCATTTCCTATTGCACTACTGTTCTTTATTAAAAAAAAAACTGTTACTTTGTGAAATTCATTTGCATGTACTCACAGTGGATCATGGCCAGGTATGAAGAGGAAATGGATCTCATTTTTGGTAAGAAACCTTGTATTCTACATTTCCTTAGCTGACACAGTGTGTCAATGATGATAAGCTATATATTTTTTATTTTTAAAAATTCTTCTATTATATTTTTCTTGCATGTGCAATATACTATTTCAGTTTTTTATTTTGTCTTTTCTTTTTATATTTGAAGCTCATGTCACCAGTATTAAGATTTTCTTTAACTTTTTTTTTATTTTGCAGTATTATAAGTTTAAAATATAAAATATATTTGCTATAATGTCAATGCATTCCCCCAAAGCTTGAGACTATAGAAATGATGCCGTTGATTGTTTAAAAAATTGTGGGACTTTGCTTATTGATTCTATCTGATTCTAGGATAAGAGAATACAAAAAGAGCCATTGCACAGTGCCAAAGAAGCACAAAGCTGAACTGCATAGTGCCAATTGAGCACAAGGTCAAAGAGACCAACCAATCCATGGGATTGATGAAAATTTTGAGCCATGACAAGAGGACTTGAACATGTTTGGGGTTCGAGGTTGTGGCTGTTTAACATGTGTTAAAGGCAGGTCTTCCTTGTTCCACATTCTATCAAGTATCTCAAATTTGTCTCCTACCTGGCTCCTATAATTTAATCCCTTTTCTGTCTTTCATAGTGTGGCAACTTTCTATGGTCCTGGCTACTGATTGGGTAAATGCTTAACTGCTTATATCATTTTAATTGGGCTCTGATTCAAGGACCTGCTATAGATTTATTTTTCCTTTACTTAGAATTTTTATACATAAGATTTTGATAGTCTATATTTCATCCAGGAATTATATTTTTTCATTTGGATTTTTTTTTTGATGTTTTTGATTTCTCTTGCCAATTGATTCATATATACCTCATAACTCAGCCATGCATCCCTAAATGATCCCTGTGGTTTTCAATCACCCTCGTTGGGGGGGGATGTAAAAATTATTATTATTTTAAATTGCAAAGTTTAAATTCCTTTTGAGAGTAATTTTAGGTTAAGAAACATGCAACCTCTCCAAATCCAGAAAGTGAACTTTTTGGAGAAGACACCATTAAGATGCCTCCACAGACCACAAGCTGCACCAGAAGATCCAGAGTGAACTTTGGGATGTGGTGATTTGAACTGTGTGGGTTTAAATGCATTTGTTTTGTATGTATACTCTCATGCCAAAGGGGACTTCCCCCTAACTGGCTTTTTTTTCAATGCGCCTAGAAATCTTTGGTTTTGTTCTTTTTTCCTCTTATCCTCAAATTATTGTAATTTCCTAGCTGGTATGTTTACAAGACCCATCAGAGAGACTAGTCTTCCTTGGGCCTCAGGGGGAATATAAAAATAGAGATTTTGAACCCTAGACTTCAATCCCCAGAAGTCCTTGTTATTTCCCAGAATTCCCTATAATCTCACCTGAGTCTCCACCTGGGCGAGATCACAATTAGTATTTAACTGACAGTAACGCCTCCCACTGCCATTGCAATGATGCAGTAAGTAAGCTAAGCATTGGGATTTTGAATGGGCTAATCAGCCATGGGCACATGGTTATTATTTTGTATCCTTGATTCTAATAATCCTTAATAAACCTCAAAAAATAATATATTTTTATTATTAGATATGTAATTTAATTTTTACAAGAGGCAGGCAAATGAATGATCAGTCACAGGTAGGGATGCTCCAAAATATCTGAAAACCATGTCTGAATACCCATTAAAATAAATTTAAATCATTAGACAAGTAATTTCTCCAAAACTTGTATACAGGTTTAAACTAATGTGATGGATTCTATCCATCATCTCTGTGTGACAATAAAGTCAAAAAAGGAACAAAATGCTGTTTATGGGCTTTTATAATGATATTCTTCAGAACATTCATAGTCATAGGGGAGGTACAAATAAAGACAATGTAACAGAATATTTCAACTTTGATAGCTTATGAAGTGGTTACCATTAAATTACATACATCTTGTATTCAGAATTGAGTTACTGAGACTTCTTCATTCTGGGGAGAGGAACAAACTGCAACAGTTAATATCAATAAGGCAATTTGGTCTGAAGAAGCTTAAAAATTCACCTCCAGACTCTTTGAGGTTCTTTCTCCTCCCAAGTACCATCATTCATCACAATTTCTTTGTCCTCACCTCTGGGGTCTCCCATACTGAGGGGAGTTCCCACATTGAGTACAGATGTTTGGGTGCGAGATTTGATTTTCCTCATTGGAATAACAATTCCTCCTATCAGTATTACTATTCCTGAAACTTCTATTCCAATTCTCCTCATTTCTCTTATAATTCATAATTACATGACCAAATTTTCCACAAAAATTACATGTTAGTGATTGTTTTGTGGATCCTTGTAAGGGAGCTATGATCTCTCCTTGCTTTAGACCTTTACAACTGTTTCAGTCAATTCTTTCATTTCCTTCCTCAATGTCTCTACTAAAGTAGCATTCTCCTTATCCTTCTCACCTTATTTAGAAGTCAATTGCTCTATTTCCTTCCTTAATGCTTCCACTAAATCAGTGTTCTCCTTTTCCTTATGTTCCTCAAAAGCATAATCTGCCACTCCTTTTAATTCTTCAAGGTCCATAGTAGCCCAGTTTAGATAGTGTGAACCTTAAAAATTTCCCAGACCCTACTTCATAAAGCTAGGTTAAGACCATTCCCCATTTGGGCAGTGAAGGTACTTGATCAGGAATGTGAGAACTCTACTTCACCATAATTAAGCATGCCCTAGGGGAAGATAAAGTTGTAAACTCTTTGCTGAACAATGAAAAGTACTTAAACCCATACTTATAGTAAGACAAAAAAGTTCTTAAGCCATGCCTATTTTTAGAACTAATACAAAGGGGTGCTAAGTACCTATAAAGGTCAGGCAACTTGTGAACTTACAAGGAGCAAAGAGGAAAAAACTTACTCAGAGATCCTGGTCTACTCAGGTGTGAATTACTCAAAAGATTAGTCTACTCAGGTGTGAACTAAGAATGGTCTGTCCTTTGAAAAATGTCTACTGTGATTGGTAGATATAAGGACTTAGGGGAGGTGACATAGGAGAAAATGCCCTTTAAATAGGAGCTCAGATACATTCAGATTGAGGATTGAGCTGGTGAAGTTAGCTGAGATGGAGCTGGCCTGGTGTCACTAGAATCCTTGCTTGGACAGATCTTGTGGTGAGTGATTAAGGACTGACTGATCTTTTCTCTTAGGGCTTAGGCCTGGGTTGGCCAGGACTGGCCAGGGCCGGCTTATCCTTTTCTCATTATTCCCCTTTTTCTCTCTTTCTCTCCTTTTCTTTAATTCCTCATTGTATTAATTAAAAATCTCTATAAAACCCAGCTGACTTGGGTATATTTGAATAATTGGGAATATTTCCCTGGCGACCACCTTATATTTGATTTAAAAACAAAACACTGTAGTGAAAACATATTTCCTGTGGTCACAACTTACTCATCCACTCTTTATATCTACCGCAATTTATATCTTCCACTCTTATATCTACTACAATTTAAGTCTTCAACCATTTTAACTCTTACAATTTATGGCTCCCACTCTTTTAAATCTTACAATAGCTGGTCATAAAATAATTCCTAATTATCTTACAACTGTTTTTCACAAATTGCATTCTGATTTGTTTAAGGTCCTGTTCTCTATCCAGGTCAAGTTCAATATATATCTTCCTCCCAGCTTGATAAGTCTATCCAAAAATTGGGCAGAATTTTCACTATCTTCTTGCTAAAGATTTTCAAATTTAGTCCATGTACCAGGCCTATCAGATCACTCACTCATAGCTTTTATCAATGCATTTCTATCCTGGCATAGTTGTAAGTAATTTTGCTCTGAATTTGAGTCCCATTTGGGATCTTCAGTTGATCAATGAGCTGTTCCCTCTTCTTCCTGATTAACAAGAGAATCTTATACCTTCCCCTTTCTGTTATCAAGGTCTGGAGAAAATCTTCTACATCAAGCCATGTGGGATTATATGTTCAAAAATGCTTTTAAACTTATTTATCACCACCACAGGCTCAGATTCATATGAAGATGTTTTTTTCCTTTAATCTCTCAATGTCCTTTGGAGAAAAAAGTGTATGATGTCTAATGTTTACTAAATCTCCATGTCTGTTATATGTAGGGACAAGTCTTCAAGGGAAAAGACCTTTATTTGAATCATCTTTGGCAATTGCTGCTTGGCCTGTGTTCTGGAGTTCAATGGAGTGGGTTGGAGTGAGGCTGGTAGGAGAAGGAGGTAGGGTGGTGGAATATAGCTGGTCAGCAGGTGGGGAGGTAGAGTAAAAGGATCGGGGGCGGTAATGGGGGTGGGGCTGGGTTTGGGGTAGAGAGGAGGGGGGGTGGGACCCACTACTGGGTTGAGAGGAATAGGATGGGTGAGGTCTAGAGGGGTTGTAGTAAGTTGTGTATGAAGGAGGGTACAGAAAAGGTTTGAAGTATGGATGATATGGGTGGGGATAGGGGAGATGGTTGGGCACAGTAGGGTAGAGGTAGTGTTAAGATTAAAATTAGTTTCTCTGCTAACAGTATTATATTTTTATAAAGTTTATTAAAGATTAAGAAATAAAGAAAATACAAAATAAAGTACGTGCCTAGGAAGGCTGAAAGGCCCATTCAATTTCACTTACTATTTCTTAGGAGACGCATGTCCCTAGAAGCGGAAGCCAAGAGACCTGAAGTAGGTGGAGAGTAAGCTTAAATACAAATATGTTCTCTGCTCAGGTGGGAATTCAGGTGTGATTATAGTGAATTCTGGGAGCTACCAAGGACTTCTGGGAATTGAAGTCTGGGGTTCAAATCTCCATTTTTACAGTAGATTGGGAACAAAGGAGATGGGAGGAGTTGGGGATGAATGAGGTCTGACAGGGAGAGGAGCTGAGGGGTTCAAGTCCTGGTTTGGTCACTATGAGGAGAAACCTCCTCACATGTCAGGTGGGATTACAGAGCATGTTTCTTGCTAGATTTCACTGATGGAGTTAAACTAGAATGGTTTGGTTCCAAAGTTTCCTTACTAGAAGGGATGGTTGATTTATCAATGTGATATGCCCATAAGTACCAGTATTTATCATCTTTGGACTCTCTTTTTAATAGCTAACTTTAAATCTTTTAAGATCTTGAAGTCAAACCAGCCATATTTTGGACAGGTAAAAGCATTACAAAGCTTTCTAGCTTCTTTCTTTGTCATCTAATTCTCCTTGGGCAAATTTGGATCACTCCAAGAATTTAAAAGTTTATACAAGGCTGAATGAATCAGGAGGAATATTTCCTGATTTCCTTTGATGTGTTGCAGTATTTCCCATATTATCTAGTCTGTATGTCCTATTAAGCTAGTTTGAATATTGCTAAATGGTCAGCTTAAACAATGAAAAGTTCCTTAAACATAAAAAAATGGAGACACAAAGTTCTTCAATGTTATTGTGGAAGGCAATAAGAGTAGTAGTCTCTCGGTAACAGAGGATGACGATTGTCTTTGTGTTCTTTCATCTGTGATGTAGATGAGTGTGCACAAAAACACTTGTGCGTGAAGGAGATTTAAGTGGAAAAGTCGATGCACAGAGACAGTCCCACTCTCTTGGCATTGGAAGCCTGGGTCCAGTGGCACGAAAAATCGTTACACCTGGAGACTTCCTCAGCTGCATTGGATTGCTCTGTTGTCTTTTGTGCTCCAACACACCCTGAGCACTCCACAGTGCTTTGCTGCGTCGCCCTCTCAGCCATTGAACCTTCTTGTTGGTTTCTTCTGTCTGTTCCACCGAAGCAGTCTTCCCATGCTGGGTGAGCAAGGCCCTGGTCCACCAGGGGTCGATGACCTGATGGCTACCCTCACAAGGTTTGGCCGGCCTGTTGAAGCCATTGCCCGGGGTGTGACCGCTGCTGCATGCTAGCAGCTACTAGGAGCCACAAGTGAGAGCTGCGTATCAGGTGAGGGTCAAAGGCTGGAGAGCTGCCCTAGGAGGGCACGACAAGCCCTCCATACCAGAGATAATACTCCTCCCTGAGCACCCCATACACCCCAAAATACACCAAAATACCCCATACACCCCAAAAGGCAATAAGAGGTTTAAAACAAAAAGCTAATGTAAGGAAAGAGTTATTGTTGTACAGCAATAGTATCAATAATGAATGTGTATTTAGTGTAAAAATTTTTATTAATTAATAACAATGTACATTTATTAAAATTATTGAGGCTATTATTAGTAATTAATAATATGCATGTATTATAATTATGAACAATTAATAATATGCATTCATTACAGTTATTGTTATTATTAACAACCACTAACCATAAGCAACAAGTATCAATAATAACCATTAGTAATTAATAATAATGACTAATAATAGTTATTGAAAATTAACAATTATTATTATTGATAGTATTATTAATACTGTTGTGTTCTAAAATTATTCCTTAATATTGCACATAATTAACTTGATTTAATGTTGGCTTTCTTCAAATTTAGAAATTTGGTTCTAATTTAAATTCAATATTATTAATTTTTCCTTTTAATAATCCTTTTATTTAAATGTGTTCAATTTAATAGCATTATTTTAGATCACTAGTAGCAATAGCATAGGGATTCTTTAAGTTTCCTGCAGTTTCAATCAGTAGGTGGCACTATAAATCCATGTAGAGTGGAAGGCACCTATGGGTAGACCTAGCTAAGCAAGCAGTCAGATAAGGAGAAAGCAAAAAAAAAAATTCTTTTTAATATGATAAAGGCAGGAAGTCTTCCAGGAAAGCTTTGAGTGGATCTTAAAATGCTAATGAAGGCAAGCATTCCCAAGGAAAATGTGACTTTAGATATGCTAAAGAAGCTATAAGCAAAGTTTGAGGGTGGAGGAGGGACAGAGAAAAAATGCAGTTTGAAGAAACAAATTCCAGAAAAAAAGCACTTCTTCTTAGCCCAGGTTTACGGACTGTTTGAGAGGGGGATAGGGAGATGGGAAAGAAAAATGTAATTAAATCCCTTCCCCTGGAACAACCACATGTTTTCAATTTTGGGGGGCAGGGAGCCCCTCTCCCTAGTCCACAGCCTCAGAATTAATTTAATGAGTGACTCTGAGCTGGTCACTGATGCAGTGGCATGTGGAGAAAGTCAGGCAGACACTGGGATGGTAAAGATCTCTTGGTTCCTAGTGCCCTTTGGTTTAAAACAGGTCAGGTCGGATTGGGTTGGGGGGGGGGAGTCTAACACCAATTCCTACAGGGCCACTCCTGTGCATTGTTCCCCAAGTCTGCAAGTTCTGTGAGGGGGTCCCTTCCTTTACCACCCCACTCTCATCCAAAAGAATTCAGGTGGGGTGGTGGACACATGGAGAGAGTGCAGATGCTGGGAAGAAACAGGAGTCTGCCTTTCACGCCCACAGTATCCTGCCCTTTTCATATAAAGCAGCCTATCCCCTGCCTGGGTCCCTGGTTCTGCTTTGGGCAAAAAGCCTCCTTTCCCTTCTCTACTGCTACAGGGAGCCCCTAAAGTATACCCTAGGATTAACTTAAGGGGGTGTCTCCATGCTCAGTGCAGAGCCTGGCTGAGCAAAGCAGCAGTACCAGCCAGCTGAGTCAGGGGTTGGGGATTCTAATGTAAGAGAATGGGGTGGGGAATCTCAGGGGAGGGAGTTTTTCTCACCAGTCCATCTGAAGAGGAGTTTAGATGATTCTGTTTCTCTTTCTCAGTAAGTTTCTGTCTATGCAGGCAGGCAGGAGCTTCTATCTTTAAGCTTAACTAAGGACTAACTCAAAACTTTTCAGAAGAAAATTAAAGTTCTAAAAAAATCCCCAACTATAGCTGCCATCTGTAATAATTAAAAATATTGTAACCCCAAAAAATTTGTATCCCAAAGAGATAATAAGGAAAAATACTTGTACAAAAGTATTTATAGCCCTTCTCTTTGTAGAGGCATAAATTTTGGAAATGAGGGGGTATCCATCAATTAGGGAATGACTGGAAAAATTGTGGTATCTGATGCTGATGGAATATTATTGTGCTGAAAGGGAGAAAGACCTCCAGGAATTGATGCAGTGAAAGGATCAGAACTAGGAGACCAGTGTACACAGAGACTGATACATTGTAGCACAATCTAATATGCTTTGCTACTAGCAGCAATGCAATGATACAGGACAATCCCAAGGGACTTATGAGAAAGAATGCTATCCACATCTAGAGAAAGATTTGTGGAAATGTAACTGTGTTAATAAACATATGTGATCAATCATGTAGTGAGAAAGGAATGTGATTGGGGTTTTGATGTTATTCAAGGATTGCTCTACTGCAAATATGAATAACATGGAAATAGGTTTTGAACAATGATACATGTATAACCCAGTGGAACTACTTGTCGCCTTCAGGAGGGGAAAGGAACAGTAGGGGAGGAATCATGAATTATAGAAACATGGAAAAATATTCTAAGTAAAAAAGGGAAAAAATAAAAAAGAAGAATTAGAGTTAATAGATATCTGGAGAAAAGTAAATATGGATTAAAAGAAATAGACCTTCTTTTCAGCAGTACATGGTATGTATACAAAGATTAACCATGTACTAGGGCATAAAAATATCATAGACAAATGCAGAAAAGAAGAAATAATAAATGCAACTTTTCAGATCATAATGTGATAAAAGATATAATTAGCAAAGGTTCACAAAGAGGTCAACTAAAATTAATTGGAAACTAAATAATGTAATTCTCCAAAACTGGTGGGTTAAAGAACACATCAGAGAAACAATTACTTATTACATTGAAGAGAATGACAATGAGGAGACAACATATCAGAATTTATGGGATATAGTCAAAGCAATGCTCAGGGGAAAATTTATATCCCTGAGTGTCTATAGCAACAGAAAAGAGAAAGAGATCAATCAATTGGTTATACAACTTGAAAAACTAGGAAAAGAACTAATTTAAAATTCTTAGATTATCTCAATAGATGCAGAAAAAGCCTTTGACAAAATACAACACCCATTCCTATTGAAAACACTAGAAAGTATAGGATTAGAAGGGCCTTTCCTAAAAATAATAAACAATATATATCTAAAACCATCAGCAAACATCATCTGTAATGGGTAAATTAGAAGCCTTCCCAATAAGATCAGGAGTGAAACAAGGATGCCCATTTCCACCTCTATTATTTAACATTGTGCTAGAAACACTAGCTGTAGCAATTACAGAAGAAAAAGAAATTGATGGTATTAAAATTGGCAATGAAGATACCGAGCTAAGATTCTTTGGGGATGATATGATGGTCTACTTAAAGAATCCTAGAGAATCAACCAAAAAGCTAGTGGAAGTAATCAACAACTTTAGCAAAGTTGCAGGATACAAAGTAAACCCACATAAGTCATCAGCATTTCTATATATTTCCAACACATCTTAGCAGCAAGAATTAGAAAGTGTGAAGACTGGATTTAGCTATCTCCTGATTGTAACAATGAAGATACTTAGCTCTTTCTTTATTGTGAAGATAAAATTGTAATCTCCTGATTGTAACAGTGAAGGTACTTAGCTCTTCCTTTATAATGAAACTAGAATTGTAAGCTACAATCCATTTTGAGATTTAACTACAAAAAGGTGTTAATTAGCTACAAAAGGTGAATTAATCACAAAAAGGTGTTAAGTAACCACAAAAGGTGAACTTAACAAAAGAGGTGTTAAGTAACCCCAAAAGTTATAATCTAACCAGAGAAGGTGAGAAATAAAGAGTGGGCAGTCCTGGAGAAAATCTAACCAAAGAAGGTGAGAACTAAAGAATGGGCAATCCTGGAGAAAAGCCTTCTGCTGTGATTGGTAGACCTGAAAAAACTAGGGGAGGTAGCACAAGAGAAAAAGTTCATTAAAAAGAGGACCAAAAGATTTGAAGGGGCACTCATTCAGGCACTGACTTGGAGGAGCAACTGGAAGGCAGACACCCAGACTTCTTTTAGACTGTCACTGTTGGTGAGTGAAAAGCTGAATTAGTGATCCCACCTCTCTGGAGGCATAAATCCTCCAGGAAATGCCCATCTTCTTGAGACTCTCTTCTTCTGGCTGGGGATTAGAAATTGTAACTGATATCAGAAGAAGCCAGAGTGTTTCTCTCTCTCTCATTCCTTAATATCTTCCTTCTATTGTAAATAAAGTACCATAAATTCCATTTACTTTAGAAATTAAATCCCTGGCAATCACCTAATTAATATATTTCAGAGTTCAGCCACAAATAAGTTTAAGAAAAGAGAAATTCCATTTAAAACCATGCTAGACAATATAAAATACTTAGGAATCTATCTGCCAAGACAAACACAGGCATTCTATGACCACAACTACAAAACACTTTCCACACAATTAAAACTAGTTCTAAACAATTGGAAAAACAATAACTGCTCATGGGTAAGAGGAGTTAACATAATAAAAATGACAATCCTACCCAAACTTATTCACTTATTTAGTGCCATACCATTGAACTACCTTTTACTGAATTAGAAAAAACCATAACAAAGTTCATTTGGAAGAAAAAAAGATCAAGGATATCCAGGGAAATAATAAAAAAAAATGCAAAGGAAGGAGGCCTTGCAGTCCCAGATTCCATTTTGGCATAAACTCCCAAAGTGTGTCTGAGGGTCAGTGTTCTGGGTCAGGCTGAAGCCCCAGACACAGGGACCTGGAGGGATCAGCTTTTGTCCTGCCATCCTGCCTACTCCTCCTTACCAGACACCTCTCTGAGACTCCTGGACTGTTCTCTCTGGGAGTCTCTGCCTTTGCTCCTGGGGAACTCTACAATCCTCCTTGGCCCAATGCAGTCTCTCAGCCAGTCCATTTGAAGTGGGACACTTCACAAATGAGTTCAAACACATAGAATTTCGATTATTGGAACCGTAATTTATTACTAAAAGAGAGAAATAAAGAATCTACCAGCTGGGGCAGAATTCCCTAATGGAAAACTGTATTAGACTGACATTACAGGATAACTTATATAGGTACAGAGTTATCCAGGTTCTTATCTGACAACACAGGAATGCCAGGTTGGAGACAAGAAGCCCATCCTGGGGCTGTTATCCAAGGAGTGTTTATCCTTACTTAGTCAAAAGTTAGTTTGCTGACCCTTTGATATTCCTGAAATTCCTCTTTTGTCTCCTGCCCCCCTCCCCAAGCTAAGCAGAAACCAGTTTATCTGATTAAACAGCCAGGTCTGTTCTCTAAAAATAGGGACAGGGGCTTATCTCTTTTTCATTTTTCCATCTTTGGTCTTTTTGGGGCTACTTCACATTCACCCTGACAATGACAGAGGGGTGCAAGCAGGGCCTACAGGAGGATCCCAGGGCCTCCTGGAGGAGAGTCTCCCCAGCATTTAGTGTGGGGAGAAGGGGTTGAAGGTCGGGGAACCAGTCTGGACCAGAACATTTGGTTCTTGGCATTTTCTTCAAAGAGGGCTGGACTCTGTCCATAATTTTCCCTTTTGTGGAAACAGGAGGCAGCTGGAAGGGGAGCAGGGGAGCTGGCAGGGACCTGGGCAGAGAGGCAGGGAGGCCTCAGTTCCAATGTGGCCACAAAGAGCTCCACTGTGTGACGTGGCTCAGACTGGAGGCACAGAAGAGAGATGCGGGAGGATAGAACAGGGAGAAGGTCACCCAGAGGTTCAGGGAACAGAGGGCAGCGCAAAGGCCTCTGGGAAACAGGAAGTCCAGATCCTGCCCAGTGCTCCTCCCCCCTCCTCCCCTTCCAAAGATTTTCCTGCTGGGGCTCCTTAGGGAGAGCTACTGTGCATACTCACCCCACCCGCCTGGGCAGTGTGACCAGCAGAGGCCCAGTGAGGCCCGCACATTGCTCTTCCCCCAACAGGTGTCTAAAACCTCGGGGTGTCCTCAAGGGCTCCTGACAGGCCCTGGCCCCTGGGATTCCCTTCGTTATTCAGAGCCAGTGTGGGAGCCGCCGGAACCCACGTGTCTAGGAAGGTGCTTTGCCTGGCCCTGGTTGCTGTGGTAACCTGGTTGGGTAAATGTCTGAGGACAGGGGCGTGTCCAAAGATCGTGAGCGAAAGGGCGTGGCTAGAGCCAGCAGCTGAAGAGGGGCGGGGCCTTCTCCTTCCTTCTTCCTGTGGCTCTTTTCTCCTGCAGACCCCCAATAAGTCTCACTCCTCTGCCTTGGCTAAGGAGACTAACCCTAATCCTCGGGATCCTCTTCCCCCTCCTTTTCTGCAAGAGTGCGGAGGAGGAGAAGAGAGTATTTTTGTGTCTCCCCCATCCAGCCCCGGAACCACGGGCAGCGCAGAGGCCTCTGGGAAGCAGGAAGCCGGAAGTCACGATTGTGCCCAGTCGTCCCCACCTCCTGGGCTTCCAAAGACTTTCCCGCCTTGTTTCTGTATCCCCCCGCGCACCCCACGGAATGAACGGGTAAGTACTTTGTGAACTGGTGGAGGGGGGACAGCGGGAAAGGGGGCGGCGATCACACGAGGACCAAAAAGAGGCCCAGAGTGGGAGGAGCCGGATGGAGAGGATCCTGACTCCTGCGGGGGCCGGGAGAGACAGCAGAGGACATTATTCTCTTCCCCACAGGTTAGAGCCGGGAGCCCCAGGCAGCGTGGACCCCCGGGTGGGCCCGAGTCCGAATTCTTCTTTTTGCCAGTCTCTTTGGGGCAGACCAACTCTCTGTGCCTCCTTGAGGCTAATTCCTGGAGACCGCAGATCAGCCCAAAGTCGGGAGCCCCTCCCCCAGGTTCTGTGGCTCTGGAGGTGGGCGGGGCTGGCTGGGGTCCGGAAAGGAGGTGGGGCAGGAGCAGAGCCTGACAGGCCTTGCCTGCCTGTGAATTTCCCATCCTTTAGGCTGCTCTATTCTCAGATGGGGGTCGACTGCGGTTTCTCGCTTCCCCTTTGGGATCTTCTTTCCTGCTAAAATGTCCTACCCGGAGGGGTGGCCATGGGATGAGAACAGGGTGCCATTTTACCGCCCCCTGTAAGGACCCAGGAGTCCTGCCTCCCTGGCTCAGGGCCAATCACCCAGCTCTTGCTCCCCTGCCCCCCATCCTCCCTCTCCTTCAGAGTGCCCCCCCCCCCTTCCCGGGCCCCATGCGGGGTAGCAGAATCCCAGGCAAGATGCTGTCTGAGTCTCAGGTCTGCCCTGGTCAGACCCTGCCCCTGTTGGAGCAGCCCTTGTGCCCTCTGGAACCTCCCTGCCCCTGGCTCCTCTGGCCTCCTCACATCTTCGCCCCACCTCCCTGTTGCCTCCCCTCCTGTCCTGGCAGGGGGATCACTCCTGCACCCCAGTCTTGGGTGGGGACCTCAGATTGCAATTCCTCCACCCCGTGCACGTCCCTTGTTGCCCCCTGGGCAGCCTCTGCTTCAGTCACCTCAAGTCTGCCCTATTGGGACTAAATGTGCAATACTGAGCAGAGGCAGGAGGGCTTCCTGGAGGAGGAGAGATTGTCCTTTGGACTGTAGGGAAGCCAGGGAGAGCAGTGGTCTGAGCTGGGGAAGGAGAGCCAGAGAAGGTGCTCCTGGCCAAGAGCTGGAGGTGCTCTTCATCGACCTCTCAGGAGGCTGGTGTGTCCCAGGGCAGAGGATGAGGGGTGGTGGTGGGGTCATTAGGGCTGGGTCTGCCAAGGAGCATCTTAGGGGATTGAGGAGGAGGGAGGCTCGGCCTGAAAGTTGGAAAAAGAAAACACTTAATTCCTTCAGGTGTTTCCCTCCTTTCCTTCTACCTCAGACAGGAGAGAGTCTGAGTCTGAGTGACTGCCAACTGCCAGACACCAACTGCCACACCCGGAGAGCGTAACTGTCACAGCAAACCGGCCAGCCTCGAAGCTGACAGTCTCAGCTCTGTCTGAAACTCCAATTCTTTCTCAAGCCAGCTTCTCTACTTCTCTCTAAACTAATGTAAGGAGTGCTGTTTTCTGTCATCATCCTTATCAGCTGGAGGAGCTGTTTTTGGACTCCCCCCCTCCCCCAAGGTAGATAAAGCCCAGGGAGGCGGGGGATGGGGTCATTAGGGCTGGGGGTGCCAATGAACATCATGGGTGATTTGATGGGGGTCCCCCACCCTCTGACAGGGCAGACTGGAAGGGAGGATAGTCACCTCAAGGGCTGGATGGAGGCTGGCAGGAAGGGGGAAGAGAGCCCTGGAGGCCAACAGAGTGCCAGGAAGGCCCTGCAGGCAGGGATGTGGGGCTCAGGGGAGGAGGAGTGCCTTCTTACAGGGAGGACTATCCTCTGGCCAAGGGAACTCCAGCTGTGCTGCCTGGGTGCACAGGGGAGAGTGCCAGACCCGGAGTGGGCAAGACCTGGGTTCCAATCTGGCCTCAGACACTTCCTCTGAAATCTCTTCACACCATGTGCCTGGCCCTTTGCCCACTTCTGCCTCAGATTCTTAGTACTGATCCTAAGTCACTCATTTTGGGTATACAAAGTGGCCAGAAAGGCTGTGCTTTTCGTGGGTCTAGGCTGTATTCGAGGACACAGGACAAGCCACTTCTCTTCTTGGCAGCACCCCGTTTTGTCTTTGTCCCCTGAGCCTGGCCTGGGCCACTTGCTGCTGGCTTCCTGGCTGGAGGAGCTCCTCCTGGAGCACTGGGAGGGACCTCCGTGACACTCCTACAGCCCAAGTGGGCCTCCAGGAAGGAGCAGAAGGGCTCCTCCAGCAGGTAGTTGAGTCGTCCTGCAGCCCCTCCCTCCTCCCCCAGAGCAGGAGTTTGACTTTGGTCGACTTTAGTATTTTCCTAAATTGGGCCCAAATTGACCTCTTGGCCACATACAGGCCACCGCCTTGGCCCTGCCAAGTAGCCATACACAGCCCATAGGACACAGGGAAGGTCACTGTGGGTTATTGGAGGCCTCCTTTCATAGGAGACAGATGGGACACTCAGAGTCACAGCTGTGAAAAACTCCTCCCAGCAGTCTTCAGACAGAACCCAGGGCCTTTCAGTGAGTTCCCTGGGCACTCGAGATGAGGTCCAGGCCTGCTCCATTTCCCCCATGGCTGCCTTCCCTAGAGTATGCCCAGTATGCCCCGGGGGGTGAACCTATCATTAGCCCCCTTTTACATTGTGATGTGCTTGCCCCCCTTCCCTGGACAAACAGAGAGGATCATGGGTAATGACCTCAGTGCCTTGGGAATGACAGGGCTACCAGCACCAAACAAGTCAGTGATCAGGATAGAAAGCTTTCCCGAAAACTCCAAGGCCTCTCTGGCCAGGCCTTGCCATCTCCAGGGCTGTCTCATTGCCTGAGTCATTGATTCTTTGGACAAGACCCAAATCTCAGTGCCCCTCCATCCCCCCATTTCAGCTTCAGGCATTTCCTAGCTGTGTGACCCTGGGCAAGTCACTTAACCTGTCCTGCTGCAGCTCCTCATCTGTAAAATGGGTTGGAGGTGTGACCCTACAAACTCAGAGAATGATGATGGGAGTTCTAATACTCGGGGCAAATGATGGGGTAATGGAGAACTCTGCACATAAGCCCCCCCTGGAGGCCACTCCAGTCTTAGCAAAGACCCCAGCCCTGGGAGAGAATTGCTAGGACTTTGCACTGATCTCCAGACACTGGGGGGCTGCAGAGCTTTAGGACATGGTGAGGGGGACAACATCTGAGTGAATTCCCTGAAGCTCCTGGGCTGGGGTGGGTAGGAGTGATGGAGATACAACAGCAGGAGCTCAGGTGACCAAAGAGTTGCTTCTGGGTTAAATGTCTTCTTGGGCTCCATCTTGGGGAAGAAGGCAAGGCCAGGGCAGAGTTCCTTCAGTCTCTGTGTGTAGGAGGAGCTGGGCTGGCTGGGAGGAGATCTCTGCTTCTTCAGCCTCAATTGTCCTTCCAGTTCAGGCCTCCTCATTCTGGGAAGGAGACAAGACCAGATCCTGCTCCCCTCAGGGTGCTCCCAGTTCTTGGTTTGACCTCTGGGAGAGTCAGGCACAGGATTAACTCAGATGGCCCAAGGAAATGGCAAAGAACTCCAGTCTCTGCCCAGAAAACCCCGAAGGAGGGAAAGAAGTTACCAAAGCAAGAACAGGTGGGTTCATTGTGGAGGGGTTTTCCAGGAGGGCGGAGGGCTCTGCCTCAGGAGCCCTGGAGGCTCTGCCTAGGCTCATCCCATGTGGGATCCCAAGACCCTGCTGCCTTTTGAGGGTCTGGGAGGATGGGAGAAGGGAGAGGGTCAGAAGAGGAGTAGGAGGGGGAGAGAGGGACTCATGTGTCCCTTCAGACCCTCTTCTCTTCCCAAGTTGCACCTCCCTGGGGCTGCCCCCCTCCATCCCTCTGTAGGTAGCAAGTTCCCCCCTGAGGGCAGGCCTGGCCCTTGGTAACTCCTATGGCCTCTCACTCCCTGGAGATCCCTAGGGTGGCCTTGGTCCTGGGCAGGGAAGAGAAATCTTCTGCCCCTCTGTGTCCCTTCTCCCTCCCCAGCTCAGGGTACAGAGCCCAGGGCCAGGTCCAAGGAGGGATTGAGGCTGATCCAGATCTGGAGCTCGGAGGGAGATCAGGGCAGCTTTCTTCCCCACCAAGAGCGATTTGCCCAGTAAGGCCAAAGGCAATGAAGAAAAGGGGCTTTTCTACTCTGGGGGAAAGAGGGGAAGGACTTCCCTGGGGACTCCAGGCCAGCTCCTGCTGCTCCCCAGGGCAGTGAAGTCAGATATTCCCTGGGCCAAAGGACGCCTGTTTGGAAGAGCTTTGGCTGGAGCTCCATTCAGGGGGCCATGAAGTGGGGTGAGGTGGGGGCAGGGAAGCAGGTCCCCAAGTGGGGAGGCAAGACCCAGAAAAGATGGAGGAGCTTCGCCACATGGACTCACTGGGGCTACTTTGCTGCCTCTACAGGGAGTCTGGAGTCCCAGGGAATGGCCTTTGAGAGGGACAGACTCCCAGCCCAGGTAAGTGTATTCCAGGCCCAGATCAGAGCCCCATCAGCCAGGAAGGCCCTTCCCTGGTTCTGACACCAGATGGGCCTGAAAGTTGCTCCCTTCCTCCTGCTGGGCCATTTCTGTCCCCTCAGCCAAGGCAGGAGCCATAGCACTTCCTGGCTCTCTTCTTGGGGTTTGCCAGTGAGTCCTTGACCCTTGGGCAGCTCAGAACCCAATAGTTCTCCCCTAGGTGCTGCTTCCCATGTTGGTTTTCTCCACATCACAAGTGAGTGCCCAGGACCACCATTCACTCCTTTCTTTCCTTCCTAGCTATGGAGTCTTTGCTCTCCCTCTGCTTGCCTGGCAACACATAGGCACTCACTGGACCTCCCCTTATCTCCTACCCCATGTTGCAACCTCCCCCTACTCAAGACAGGTAGAATTCAGTCACTAAATCTCTCTGACCACAGTGTGATTCACCCATAAGAACATTCATTAGTGGAACCTGCTTCCACTTCAAGGTTATTCCTCCTTTCTTTCTCCATGTTTTCAGGCTTTCCCCCCCATTTGTGCCTCCTCCCCTGTATGCTCTTCTCTTTCTGAGACAATAGAGACCACCTCCTTAGTCCTCCTATCAATCCTGTCTGCAGCCTTTGATGCTTTTGTCTCACTTTCTCCTCAATATTCTCTTCTCTCTAGGTTTTTAGGACATGGCTCTCTCCTGTTTTAGCACTTACCTCTGATTCTCTGCCTTTGCCAACTCTTCCTCTAGGGTTAGATCACCCCTTATAACCGTAAGGTTAGGTTTAGGGAAAGGGAATTCCTTCAGCCTTGTCTTTGGCCCTCTACTCTTCACCCTCTAGACTCCTTTGCTTGGTGATCTCAGCAACCACCAGGGATGCAATCACCATCTGTCTGCTGATGAGTCTCAGATCTACAGTTTCTGCCCCAACTTCTGTGCTGACCTCTAGTCTTACATCTCTAATTTCCTAACCAGGGCTTCCCACTAGATGAACGCTAGACATCTTGAGCTCAATGTGGCCAAAGCAGACATTGTTCTCTCACCTAGACAAAGTCCTCACCTTCTCTATAACTGTATCCTCCTTGTCCCTTGGCCTCAAAACCTAGGAGCCACCCGTGACTCCTCACTTCCCCTTAGCCAACATATTCAATATGGTGCCAAGACCTATCTGTTTCACCTTTGCAACCTCCCTTGACTACGCTCCCTTCTGTCCTATGTCACTGCCATCATCCTGGTGGAGGCCCACATCACCTCCCTCTTGGACTATTAATACAACCTATTGGTGGCTCTGTCTCCCACAAGGCTCTCCATACTCCAAGGCCTCTTCCATTCAGCTACTAGGGTGATTTTCCCACAACACAGTTCTGATTATGGTACTCCTCTACTCCATAAACCCCAGGGGCTCCCTGTTCCATCCCGGATCATATAGAAAACATTCTGTTTGATGTTCAAAGCCCTTCTTTCCAGTCTTTATATATGCTAATTGTAAGAGTTAAAATATGGGGGGAAGCTGGGACAAGTAGAAATTAGTTTCTATCTGCAAGGAGTATTATATTTTTAGAGGTTTATTTAAAATTAAGAACTTAAGAAAATATAAGTAAGAAAGGCACGTGCTAGGTAGGCTGAGAGGCCCAATTCAATTTCATTCACATCATGAGAGACCCGTCTGCCGGGCAGCGGAAGTAGAAAAGAGGCCCCAGAAGCCTTTACAACCAGGTTAAATACCCCATTTTGCTCTTGGCCCAGGGGAGGTTACAAGGCATTTTGGGAAGTGAGCAAAGACTTCTGGGAAATGGAGTCCAGTCATTTTTTACATAATCTCCAATCTATATTCTTGGATCCTGGGAGAGTGGCCTCCTCCATTCCTTCAGTTGCAGAGTTTTTAAAAAAAATCTCCTACCTTTCATTTTAGAATTCACACTAAGCATCTGTTGTAAGGCAGAAGATGGGTTAGAGTTAGGCAATTTGGGGTAAGTGGCTTACTCAAGGTCATATAGGTAGGAAGTGTCTGAGGTTAGATTTGAACCTAGGACCTCCTTTCTCTAGTTGTAGTTCTCTATTCACAGTCACCTAACTGCCCCCAAACAGAAGAATTTTTTTAATCTATATCTTCCATCTTAGAATCAATTCTATGAGAGAAGAGTTGGGACAAGGGCTAGGCAATCAGGGTTAAGTTAAGTTAAGGTGCCCAGGATCATGCAGCTAGGAAGTATTTGAGGTCACATTTGAACCCAGGTCTCTCCTGACTTCAGATCTTTTATATAATATTTTATTTTTTAGAATATTTTAAAATTCCCTCCAATTTCCCCTTTTATAATAAAAAATTTTATTGGTGTTTTTTTTAATAAACATTTTATTTTGTCATTTCTGAACATCATTCATTGGAGACAAAGATCATTTTCTCCCCCCCCCCCCACTCCCATCTATCCCATAGCCGATGCGCGATTCCACTGGGTATCACGTGTTCTTGATTCAAACCCATTTCCACGTTGTGGGTGTTCATTAGAGTGTTCATTTAGAGTCTCTCCTCAGACATGTCCCCTCAACCCCTGTAGTCAAGCAGTTGCTTTTCCTTTGTGTTTTTACTCCCACAGTTTGTCCTCTGCTTGTGGATAGTGTTTTTTCTCCTAGATCCCTGCAGATTGTTCAGGAACATTGCATTGACACTAATGGAGAAGTCCATTATGTTCGATTGTACCATAGTGTATTTTTCCTCCACAGTTCAGAACAGTGACTCCTTTGAACTTCCCATAAGTTCCAATTCAAAACTTTCTTCAGGAAACCTTCCCTTGTCCCTCTTAATCAGAGTCCCTTCATTCTTCCCTATTTTTACTAGCTAGCTTGTTTTTTTGTCCATATGTGTATGTATATTGTCTCCTTCCACCATTAGACTATAAGCTCCTTGAGGACAAGGATTGCTTTTTGCCTCTTTGGGAATCCCCAGATCTTAGCACAGGGCCTGGTGCAGAATAGGTGCAGAATGCAGAGGGAATAGAAATGAAAATTTCTGGTCATTGAGATGCCCTGTGTATGTCCCCGTCTTCTCTGTATACACTTCCTCTTTTCCCCTGTGGTCCTGTATGCCAACATTTTCCTGGAGTAGATGGGATACCACAAGAGTCTTCCCATGATCCCCTCTCTTTCTCTTCACCTTTAGCCCTAAGGGCTTTCCTTATTCCTCCCTTTCTCCATCTGTAGTTTTGCTAGGAAACCTCTTCCTGCTCTCTCTTATGTTCCTCTATTGCCACTGCTAGATAGCAGTTATTTACTCATTCTGCTTTTCTGCTGCTCAGGGTGTTGAAGAAAGAAACGATCTCTTCCTTTGGGTTTTCTTTCTAAAAACATTTCAGACTCCTTTTCATTAGTGGACATCTACTGTTTGGCCCAATATTGTGAAGCTCACATTTTCAGGTGTTGGGTCTGTAATTTAACCAAAGAATTAATTGATGCAGTTTTCCAAGGAAGACAAGTAGGTGTAATATCAAGGGGGACTTAGAAAAAGGAAGGAATCACTGAACAGCTGTTAGAAGATTGAATTCTATGTAACACTTCCTTTTTCTTTCACTGAGCTGGGTTGTTATCAGTGGATTTAGGCAGTTTAGACTACAGGGTAAGTCTGTTCTCCCATAGCCTCCTTCTTAGCTGATAGATTGAAATTCCCCTCCAACCAAATAAACTCAGAATCAATCTCTGGTATAACTGAAGGTGTGTAATTTATTGGAATATAGGGTTGTTGAAGGAAGAGGAAAGGAAGAGAAAGGGCAGAGGGAAAGAGGATGGCTCCTAACATTTCTTTCTTTAAGAATTGAAATAATATTTCTACCCAAATATATATTTTATAAAGTTTATTGGAAGGATAGACAAGCGTTCCTATAAGTAACCTGATAGGGTGCCTAGATTGCCAGTCTTTTTCCTCTTTCTTCCCTTCACCTGCTTGCTTTGTTCTCTTCTTGGTTCTCCCTCAATTCTCCCCTGATTCTCCCTCTGTTCTCCCTCTCAGAAGCCCAAAGCCTTGACTTTTATTGACATACTGAATGTAAATAGAAGCAAACCTGGCACAACTATTGTAATTGGGGATTATTTCAGTGAGAATTGATAATTCAAGATCAGGTATGCCAATCTCCTCCCTTCCTCCCTCCTTCCTCCCTCATCCTCCCTGGTTTATTTCTCTCCTTGTTCTTCCTTCCTCTCTCCCCCTTCCAGTTGATTTTTCTGTTGTTCTCTCTGAAATCAACTCAGAGTGAATATTATGATATATTCAAGAAATGACTCTTTTCTCTAAAATTAAGTAAGGGATTTATTTGAGAGAATGGGAAGGATAAGGAGATGGAAGTAAAGAGGGTTTGGGGTTTCCCTAATACCAGAATAATTCCTTGGTTAGAGGATGGTGGAATATATTTCAGATTTGGGAAAATTGGTTAACAAGTCTTGAAATTTCAGTCACTGTAGTACAGCAGAGAGAAACCGAGAGCAGGACTTTTGTCCTTCTTTCGTACTGTCTCAAGTCAAAGAAACCAAGGTTTTTTTAATTTGTCTGACCCTTCTCAACAGTATTTCCTGCTCACCATTCCAATTAGAATGTTCTCCTTGAGTGACAGCTCAGCAGTCCCTGCTTTTCCAGCTCTTCTGCAGACTTTTCTCATTTTCTCTCCACAACATTACACTATGCTATGTCAGGAATGTTTAATAGACAGGTAAACCTCCTAAGGAGGGGGACGGGATAAAACTTTCTTGACACCATAATCCCCCGTGATCCCTTGGGAGACCTGTCTCCCCAATGGATCATTTAAATGTAATTATCTTATAACTCTAAATACCTTCTAGCTAAAAGTACATACAATGTTGCATTTTTCTAAGAGGGAGTTACAATAGTTATAGATGAGAGTAAAATACAAAAACATTGATAGGCACATTGACAAAATGCCAATTAGGGGGCAGTCCCCTTTGGCATCAGAGTTTACATTTAGAATAAGTATGTTCTAACTCCTTCAATTCAGTCCATTATATCCCAAAGTTCATTCTGGATCTTTTGATGCAGTGTGTGGCTTCCTCAGGCATATTTACAACACCTTCTCCAAAAGGATCCATGTTCTTGATTTTGGAGTGTAGGCAAGTTTCTTTTCCTGAAATTTCTCCAAAAAATTTTAAACCTTGGATTTTTAGGATAAGTATACAGTCCCCCCTGAGGAGGGTGTTGACCAACACCAGAATCACATTGGGATATGTGACTAAGTTATGAGGTATATGAAATAATTGTCAAAAGAAAAACAACCCCCCCCAAAATCCCAAATAAAAGAGTAAAAATTAAATTCTTTATAAAATATGAAGTACAGAAATGATAAAAAATAAAATAAAGATTTTGCATGTATGAAAATTCTGAGTAAAAAGTAATATAACCTGTATTAGGTTCTTGAATTACAGGCAGTGCTCTATTAAAGTGACTTATGTCTCACAAGGCTGTAGGACAATAGCAGCAATACAGAACTTTACCAATTTGTAGCCAGGACTACAGAAAATTGCCAGATTCTAAGAGAGAAAGGACTAAGTTTTAGCAGCAAATGGGAAAATCATTCCCTGGTCTGATTTTACTGTCCCTGTCAGAGATAGGGGGAGCCAGGATGATAGGCAACCTGAGGTACTCGACTCAAAGTAGTGTTCAAGGGAGTCCTGCATCTTAACATATTTCAAGTGCCTCAACCTCAATTCAGACACTAGGTTCAAGTCCTTTTGTATTGGCATAGAAGTTCAACAATACTCCCTGGATTGGATTTGGTCCTTTTTGACCTTGTGCTCCTTGGTAGTGTGTAATGGCTCTTTTATTCCCTTCTCCTGGAATTAGACATACTCTTATAACGAAGTCCCACAGCATTTATCAATAAATGGCAGGTTTCCATAGTCGAAAGCCTTTTGAGTATGTATATTACTAGGGCCAATAGATACTGTAAACTTATACTGTAAATTTTATGCTTAAAGTGAAAAAAAATATTTTCAAGTATCACCAAGGTTAGGAAAAAGAAAGAAAAAAATCAAGTATTTTATTACAAACATAAAGAGAAAACAAATAATGAAAAGAAAATCATAACTTCACAGTTCACATTCCATGTGACAATGTGATAGCCAAGCAGAGGCACAACACCAAAGGTGCTCACTCAAAAATGAAATTTATATCATTCTTAACTTGGCCAAGATCCACAGTGTGAATGTACATCATTTTTTCACCAGGTTAAAAACCTTTTAAAAACAGTAATACAACTAATACAGATTCTAAAAAGTAGCTAAAATCCCCCAAATTATAAGAGCTCATTTAATGACAATAGCAAACAAACCCACTATCATTAGGATTCACATGAGTTGCTACATGACATTGACTTTGAAATCATGAATATTTGTCCCAAGTTCTAGAGATTTAGCCAATCTTTCAACTTTGGCAAAGATATTAACAAAATCTATTATTCCAAAATTTGGAATATAGTTCCAAATTCCAAAATTTGGTCGGAGAAAAACCCAGGGAAAAAACTGTATTGTTGATGAAGAGTTACAAATACAAGAAATCCATTTCGAAGATACTAGGCTTCACAGGTAGAATCATTCCCACCTTCCGGTGAGATTATAACATATCACAGGATAACACTTGGGCACCTCCTTTCCTCTTGGTATGAGTCTATAACAATGTAACAGAACTTTCTCCACTATATCCCACCAATTTCCACATGGAGCTGAGGACTAAAAAGTGAAAATCACTACAGATATATGTGAACCTTAAAAATTCTCAGACCCTACTTCATAAGGTTAGGATTGTAAACCTTAAAAAATTCCCAGACCCTACTTCATAAGGTTGGGTTAAGACCATTCCCTATTTGGGCAGTGAAGCTACTTAGATCAGGAATGTGAGAACTCCACCATACTTAAGCATGCCTTAGGGGAATATAAAGTTGAAACTCTTTGCTGAACAATGAAAAGTACTTAAACCCATACTTATAGTAAGACAAAAAAGTTCTTAAGCCATGCCTATTTTAGGACTAATACAAAAGGGTGCTAAGTACCTATAAAGGTCATGCAACTTGTGAACTTACAAGGAGCAAAGAGGTGAAAACTTACTCAGAGATTCTAGTCTACTGAGGTGTGAATTGCTCAAAAGATTAGTCTACTCAGGTGTGAACTAAGAATGGTCTGTCCTTTGAAAAAACGTCTACTGTGATTGGTAGATGTAAGAACTTAGGGGAGGTGACATAGGAGAAAATTCCCTTTAAAAGGAGACGAAAAACTCTTGGGACAGTCAGCTGGGAAAGACTGAATTGAAGGAGGCAGCTGGCCAAGGCTGCCTTGAAGGGTCTCTCTCGGGACTCTCTCAGGTACATTCTGACTCATTCAGATTCAGGATTGAGCTCGTGGAGTCAGCTGAAATGAAGCTGGCCTGGTGTCACTAGAATCCTTGCTTGGACAGATCTTGTGTTGAGTGATTAAGGACTGACAGATCTTTCTTTTAGGGCTTAGGCCTGGGTTGGCCAGGACTGCCCTGGGCCGGCCTATCCTTTTCTCATTATTTCCTTTTTCTCTCTTTAATTCCTCATTGTATTATTAATTAAATTCTCTATAAAACCCAGTTGACTTGGGTATATTCATAATTGGGAGTATTTCCCTGGTGACCACCTTATATATTGATTTAAAAAACAAGGCACTGTAGTGAAAACATATTTTCTGTGGTCACAATTTACTCATCCAGTCTTATATGTACTACAATTTATATCTTCCACTATTTTAATCACTATAGTTTATGGCCTCAACTATTTTAATTTTTACATATGTCATCTATTGTATTTACAATAAATTCAGAGATGGTAAAAAATGGCAATGGCATTGTACTTTACTTCAACTACAAATGGACCCTTACCTCTTATAACAAATAACTAAAGAGACAGGCAAATAATGATCAGTCAGAGGTAGGGATGCTCCCAGATATCTGAAAACCATATCTGAAGACTCATTAAAATCAGTTTAAATCGTGAGAAAAGTAAATTTCTAAAACTTGAAATCAGTGTGAAGTCCATCCATCAGCTCTGTGACAACAAAGTAAAAAAAAATGAACAAAACAGATTTTTACAAAGATATTCTTCAGCACAATCATAGTCATAGGGGAAGTACAAATAAAGACTAACAGAATATTTCAATTTTGATAGCTTATGAAGTGGTTACCATTAAATTACATACATCTTGTATTCAGAATTGTGTTACAGAGACTTCTTCATTCTGGGGAAGGGAACAAACTGCAACAGTTAACATCAATAAGGCAGTTTGGTCTGAAGAGGCTTAAAAATTCACCTCTAGACTCTTTGAGGTTCCTTCTCTCAAGTACCATCATTCATCACAATTTCTTTGTCCACACCTCTGGGGTCTCCCATACTGAGGGGAGTTCCCACATTGAGTACAGATGTTTGGGTTCGAGATTTGATTTTCCTCAATGGAATAACAATTCCTCCTATCAATATTACTATTCCTGAAACTTCTATTCCTATTCTCATTGCTCTTACAATTCAAAGTTACATGACCAACTTTTCCACAAAAATTATATGTTAGTGGTTGTTTTGTGGATTCTTGTAAAGGAGCTATGATCTCTCCTTGCTTTACCTTTATAACTGTTTCAGTCAATTCTTTCATTTCCTTCCTCAATGTCTCTACTAAAGTAGCATTCTCCTTATCCTCACCTTATTTAGAAGTCAATTCCTGTATTTCCTTCCTTAATGCTTCCCCTAAATCAGTGTTCTCCTTTTCCTTATGTTCCTCAAAAGCGTAAACTGCCACTTTTCAATTCTTCAAGGTCCATAGTAGGTCAATTTGGACAGCTAATATCGTCTTTGGTAACTGCAACTTGACCTGTGTTCTGGAGTTTAATAGAGTGGGTTGTAGTGAGGCTAGTAGGGGAAGGGGGTGGGGTGGAAGAGGAAAAAGGTCAGGGGCAGGGCTGGGGGGCGTGGTGGAGTGGAATGGAGAGTTGGGGGTAGGGTGAAGAGGAATGGGGAGGGGCTGAAGGTGGTGTAGAGAGGAATGGGGGAGGGGCTGGGTTCATGGTGGAGAGGAGCAGGATCGGTGAGGTCTAGAGGAGTCATCAGTATGGTGGGTAGGAAGGAGGAAAAGATTGAAGTAGCGATGTTACGGGTTGAGATAGGGGAGATGGGTGGGCACTGAGTAGTTAGAGTAGAGAGGTAGATTGGGGGAAAGGGGATGGGAGGAGTAGCGGGTGAGTGAGGTCTGACAGGGAGAGGACCTGAGGGGTTCACGTCCTGGTTTAGGTCAATATGAGGAGAAAGCTTACAGGCTAGGTGAGATGATAGTTTTGTTTCCTGCTAGATTTCACTGAAGGAGTTAAACTAGAATAGTTTGGTTCCAAAGAAAGAATGGTTTCCTCATTGGTGGGAATGGTCAATTTATCAACATGATATGCCCATAAGTACCAGTATTTATCAACTTTGGCCCTCTTTGTTTTTAATGACCAACTTCAAATCTTTTAAGATCTTGAAGTCAAATAATCCCCATTTTGGCCAGGTAAAATATATGTCCATCCATGCCTTACATAACTTTCTAGCTTCTTTCTTTGTCATCCAGTTCTCCTTAGGCAAATTTGGATCACTCCAGGAATTTAAAAATGTATGCAGGGCTGAATCCGGAGGAATATATCCTGATTTCCTTTGATGTGTTGTAGTATTTCCCATAGTGTCTACTCTGTATGTCCTTTTTAAGCTAGTTTAAGTATTGCTAAATGGTCAGCTTAAAGAATGATAAGTTCTTAAAACATAAAAAAAAAATGGAGACACAAAGTTCTTCATTGTTATTGTGGAAGGCACTAAGAGGAGGTTAGAAACAAAAAGCTAATGTAAGTACACAATACAATAGTATCAAAAATGAATGTGTATTTGGTTTAATAATTGTTTTTATTAGTAGTTAATAATATGCACCTATATAATTAATGATGTTAATAATAATATGAATTTATTATAATTATTTATCATAATAATATGTAATCATTAGAATTGGTATTAATGATTATCAGTTATATACCATAAATAAGTAACAATCATCAATAACAACCATTAGTAATTAATAATGACTAGTAATAGTTATTGAAAAGTAATAATTATTATTATTGATAGTATTATTAATACTATCGTGTTCTAAATGATTCCTTAATATTGCATGTAATTAATTTGATTTAATGTTGGCTTTGTTCAATTTTAGAAATTTGGTTTTAATTTAAATTCAGGATTATTATTTCCTATTAATAATATTTTTATTTAAATATATTTAATTTAATAGCATTATTTTAGATCACTAGTAGCAGTAGGAAAGGAAATTTTTTTATTTTCCTGGTTTTAATTCTCGACAGTAGGTGGCGGTATAAATGCTTGTAGAGTGAAAGGCCCCTGTGGGTAGACTTATCTAAGCAATCAGTCAGATAAAGAGAAAGCAAAAAAATTGGCTTCCGATATGCTAAAAAGAAGCATTCTGCAAGGAAAATGTGGCTTCAGATATGCTAAAGAATGCAGGCAGTCTAGAAGCAAAGTTTGAGAGTGGGGGAGGTAGAGAGAAAAATGCAGTCTGATGAAACAAATTCCAAAAGAACACTTCCTCTTATACCAGGTCTAAGGACTGTTAGAGGGGAGAAGGGAGAAAGGAAATCCCTTTCCCTGGAACAGCTACATGTTTTCAAAATGGGGGTGGGGGGACAGGGAGCCCCTAACCGTAGTAGGAAGCCTGGAAAGACCCCCACGATTAATTTAATGTGGTCTCTGAGCAGGTCCCTGCTGCAGCAGTCCAGCAGGTGTGGCATACAGGGAAAGACCTGTTGGGTCCTAGTGCCCCATGGTTTTAAAAAAAAAACTCAGTTCTGTTTGGTATGGGAGGGTCTTACACCAATTTCCTAATGGACCACCAATGTGCGCTGTTTCCCCAGTCTGCGAGATCCATTCTGTGAGGGGGCCCTGTCCTTTACCACCCCACTCTCATCCAAAACGGGTTGGGTTGGGTGGGGTGGTTTACATGGGGAGAGTGCAGAGACTGGGAGGAAACAGAAAGTCTGTGTTTTTTGTGCCTGCGGGATCCTGCCCTTTAATATAAAGCAACCGCTTCCCTGCCTGGGTCCCCAGTTTTGTTTCAGGCACCCAGGGAAGTCAAGGGCTGGGTTCCTGTGCTCCGGCCGGAACTTTACTGATCCACCCTGGGATAAAGTAAGAGAATGGGGTGGGGAAACTCATGGGAGGGAGTTTTTCTCACCAGTCCATCTGAAGAGGAGCTTAGATGATTCTCTTTCTCGTTCTCAGCAAGTTTCCATCTTTGCAGGCAGACAGCAGCCGCTTTTATCTTTAAGTTTAAGTACTAACTCAAAACTTCTCAGAAGAAAATTAAGTTCCTAAATAAAAGTCCCTTACTGATGGTCTCCACCTGTAAGAATTGAAATAATATTTCTCCCAGATATATATTTTATAAAGTTTATTGGAAGGGTAGACAAATGTTCCTATAAGTAACCTGACCTTGTGGTTCCTAGACTGCCAGTCTCTTTCTTCTTTCATCCCCTCACCTGCCTGCTCTGTTCTCTTCTCTGTTCTCCCCCGATTCTCCCTTGATTCTCTCACTCAGAAGCCCAAAGCCTTGACTTTTATTGAGGTACCCAATGCACGCAGATGCAAGCCTGGCGCAACTATGGTGTCAGGAATGTTTGATAGACAGGTAAAGCTCCTCAGGAGGGGGTGGGGCATAAAACTTCCTTGACATAATTCCTAATGTAACTCTTGAGGATTTGATCAAGGAAAATTCTTCAGGGCTGAGTTCTGGGTTCCCTAAGGGAAAAAGAGTCTTTATCCCAAAATTAGTTTCAGTAGATAATTGAGATCTTCATTCAATTCAAGAAAAAGGATTTTGAGATTGGTACTTCTTCCACCCAGCTCCACAGAGTCCCAGATAACCCAGATAAGATTTTTTTTCTCTCTGGCTCCAACTGCTTTTTGAACCTTGATGGAACTCTCTCTTAACCCCTGCAGGTCTTGTGAAGGTTCCATTTGCTCTTCTTCTGAAGCATCTTCTTCAAACATCTTTGCTCTTGGTCATCTTTTTCACAGTCCCCCGTTTCTGTGTTCATACAAAGTCAGTCAGACTTTGTATATTTTACGACTTACCTTAAAGATTTACTAGAGTATTTTAACTATTCTATGATACATACTACTCTAAATATTCCACTCCCAAAATAACAAATCCTAATCTATTTTCACTATCCTAATTCTTTCTAAATCTAAGCTAAGATTTAGTGTTTACAGGAGAGTGAAAAAGGTAGGGAAAAGTAAAATTCAAACAGAAGTATTTTGAACACAAACAACAGATTCAACAATTGTAACATTTTTTTTGTAACAAAGTAAATTTTCCTATCACAATTAACCATAACAGTTGTACTATGAACTCTTAAATTTTATTAACTCTAAAGGTAACTATATATTTAACTTGTATCATGAGATATAGTATCATTCTGTCCCTAAACTATCTCGAGTTTTAAATTTCCCTAAGGTAATTTTTCCTGGTGTGTTAATTGTTAGTCTATTAGTATATTTTTATGCAGTGCCTTTTTTCTGTTTTTTTTTTCCTTCTTCACTCTCGTAGTTCTCATTTATAGGGACAATTTAAGTTGTTGCTAGGGCATTTGGCATTACTTCAGATTCTTCTATATTGCTTTTGCATTCTCTTCAGAATTGTCCTCTAGATCTTCTTTATTGCTATCAATATTGTGGCCATAATGTTTTTTCTTGTGAGATACCTGAAACTATTAGGTAATATCTTCATGGTATACCCTCCCTCTCTTCCTTCCCCAGTAGAGGTTGGCTTTTAGGGGGAGGATGAGAGATATGGGCATCCTGCTTCAGTTCTCATCTGTAAGTTGGTTTTAAATGCCTTTGATAACAGATTCATGGTGTCATCCTATGTGGGTAAAGTGCTTCAATAGCATCTTAGATGTTTCCCATCTTCATTTACTGGGGTCTTTTGTTAAATTTATGGTTGGACTAAATATTTAATTGGTTGCCAGGGATTTAATTTCTAAATCCCAAAAATGAATTACTAAAGTCAAATGGAATTTATGGTAGTTTATTTTACAATAGAGGGATGATATTAAGGAAGAGAGAAACGGGGAGAGCAAGCAAGCTCCGGCTTCCTCTGACCCAGGTAGCAATTCTAAGGCCCCAGCCAGGAGAAAGGAGTCTCAAGATGATAGGCCTTTCCCAGAGGCTCTTGCCTCCAGAAAGTACAAGGAAGGAAGTGGGCCTTTACCCTCACCACGGTGACCATCTAAAAGGAAAGCAGTCTGAGATCTCCCGCACAAGCTCCTCCAGGGTCAAGTTCCATGGCCAAGTCCGAGTGTCTGTCTTCTATGTGTCTCTGTTTCCACTTTTAAAGACCTTTTTCTCTTGTGTCACTTCCCCTAAATTCTACATCTACCAATCACAGCTAACACTCCACTCTAGGACTGCCCACTCTTTCACACGTGGGTCACAGACCTCCCACTCAATGTACTAAATGGGTGTTCACACCTTTTTGTGGTTAAAATCCAAAATGGGTAGATCTCCATACTCTTAAGTACTGTGTTTATACTTTGGGGATTAAAATCTAAAAATAGACAGGGGAGTACAATTTAATCTTCACAATCAAGGAAGAGCTAAGTACCTTCATTATTACAATCAGGGGAAAGCCAAGTCCAATCTTCACACTTTGGACTTGTCTCAATTATATAGCTATGGTTTTGTCAATATGAACTTAGGGGATTTTCCTGATTTGATTAAATATTCTTCTTGGTTCTTATATAAAATCTTATACCTAGTACTAGTCTGGGTTCTCATAAGGTTTTGTGTTGTATGGATCTCAAACTAATCCTGGTCTCAACTCTTCTCAACAGATGGTATTTGTTATGTTATGATGTTGAAGATTAGAAGAAATTGATGTGATAATATCTATGTCTTCTCCAGTTTGTTCTCTAGTATATTTCTTCTAATTCATTGTCACTGTCCCTCTCCTCCCCGAAGTCAAATTTCTTTACAAATTCTTCATAACTATTGACTCTAGCAATAGTAAATATTTCCTTTACTGACAAAGAGTTTCCTATGTTCATAATTGCTTCATCATCAGAATTTTAATTAATACAAATAAGGAATTAAGGAATGGGAGAGAGAGTAAGAGAAAATAATGAGAAAAGGACTAGGCCAGCCTAGGCTTAAGCCTTAAGGGAGAGATGAGTCAGTCTTTTATCAACTCACCACAAGATCCTTCCAAGCAAAACTCTAGTGTTCAGAGAGACCCTCCAGTATAGCTCAGGAAGCTGAACTAAGTTCAGCCACCGAGAGAGAGACCAGCCTCTGATTCAGCTCAATAGCTGAATCACCTTCAGATGCCTTTCTGTCCTCCTTTTAAAGAGAATTTTCTCCTATGTCACCTCCCCTAAGTTTCTGTGTCTACCAATCACAGTAGACATTTTCCAAAGGACTGAACATTCTTAATTCACACCTGAGTAGATGCTTTTTCCTAGGACTGTCCATTCTTAGTTTTTAGTTCTCACCTTCTCTGGGTAGATTATATCTTCTGAGTACTTTACATCTTTTTTTTGTTAAGCTTGTCCCTTGCAAGTTTGCAAGTTGCCTGACCTTTTCGTGATTACTTTGACCTTCATAGGTACTTAGCACCCTTTTGTATTAGATCTAAAAATAGACCTAGCTTAAGGGTTTTAACTTCACTTTAAGTATGGGTTGAGTACTTTTCATTGTTCAATAAGGAATTTACAACTTTATCTTCCCCTAAAGTATGCCTAAATATGGGTGGAGTAATGTAAAGTTCTCACATTCCTGATCATCATTGTTAAAAATGGGGAATGTTCTTAACCAAATGTTCTAAGGTAGAGTCTGAGAATTTTAACATTCACAAGTCTGAGAAATTTTAAGATTCACACCCCCTCTTTTGAATTTGTTGAGATAGAAACCATTCCCTCTATGATGGTATCTTCTGGGAATGACTTTAGTACAGATGCATTTTCCCCTGTATCACTGAGATCTGTGTATTCATTCTTTCCCACTTTATTCCATACATATGGTTCAGATGTTTGAGTTGTTAGTGAATCAACTGTCATGTTGTTGATTTGCATTGCCCCTACATCAACTGTTTTCTATATGGTTGGACTAATTAAAATTTCTTAGTTTAATTCATTTCCTGATTGATCTCCATTAATACTCTGTTCTGTAAGGTGTTTTCACTGACTGAGAAAATGAATCAAAACCATGAATAGCTGCCTCACTCAGAGGATCAGACATGTATCCTGTATTTAGAACTTTGAGTTCATGCTGGCTGTTTGAACACTGAGCCACCTTGGCAGTTGCTATGTCCTGCATTCCATTCATACTTGCAAATTTTCTGTTGCATATTCTGATAATGATGTCAACCTGTCAAGAATTTGAATTTGATTTGTACTATCAATCCCTTACCCAGATGCATAATCACCTAAATTTGAATTTTCTTTGTTATACTGTAATGGATGAAATATTTTAGTTTCAGGGTTCAAACTAGTCCTTTTTTCTATAGGAGTTTTGCATTAAGCAGCCTTTTGTCCTTTCAATTAGTCCCAGTTGGAATTTGTTCACTTCTGTGAAAGTATTGCCTTTGTATTCAGTTTCTACAGTTATAGTTGTTTTAGTAACAGTTATCTCTGCTTTCACATTGCTGACTTGGTTTAGAGAATTGTGATTTTGTTTCCTTTTTGCTGATGTCAACTTATGGTGTTGTTGATGCTAGTTTTTATAACATTTTCTTCTCTGATCAATCCCTAAACCAAATCTGCACTGAAAGAAATTCTCCAGATATGTTTTAATTTGTTCTCTGGTTTTCTTTTGTTCAGTTACTATGCTCCCTTTTTCTGAACTTTCTACATCTTGTTTCATCTCTGCAATTGTATTTCTAATCTCTGTTTCCATCTCCATAACTTCTCTCTGCTTTTTACTAATGTTTTGTTTTGATTCTTCAGGGGAACTTCTCAAAAAACCTATATTCATTTGTCACCCTTTTAACATCATCTCCCTTTTTATATTTTAATTTCAATCCCTTTTGTTCTTGTTGACACTAGTCCAATTATCTCTCCCATACACAATCTTTTGCATTAACAACTTAAAAGTCCTGGCTTCATGCTGTATATCTCCCCTTTGCCACAACATCAGAGTAGTGTGGTTTTGCACCTTTTTGTATAGCTTTCTGCATAGATTTTAAATTTTAAATCTGGTGTTTCTTTAAGTGAGCAATGCAAGCAGCAAGTGGTAGTATTCCTTAATAAGTCTTACTCTGGTTATTTGCCTGGTTTCTTGTGTTTCTGTTATTATCCTGTTCCTATTTCCTTTTTAAATAGCAATCTCTGACTATGTGACTGACCCTATTGCATAAAAAGCATTTCCTTGTTTCTCTCTGACCTCTTTGATTTTGGTAAGAAGGTCTAGAAGATGTTTTGATTGTATTTAGGATTTTTACCCCCTCAATTTCCTTTATTAGCTTGTCTTCGTTACTTTGCAGTTTTTGTTTAAGCTCCTCTTTCTCCCTCTCGTGCTCTTTCTGATTTTCATAGAGATGCATTACTGTGTCCCTTAGTTCAGAAATAGAGATGTTGTCATACTTAGGGAAGAAATTTCTTAATTGTATATTGCATCCCTTCAAAAACTGCCTTCTGATATGGGTCACTGATTCTTGTGAGTCCTGGCTAATTCCCATAATGGATTCTATGTTTCCTGTTAATCTGTCAATGTAAGTGGCAGAGTGCTTATTCTTTTCCTGTACCATCCTGTCAAATTTGTTCCAAGCATTTGGTCTAGAGCAAAATGACTTTATTGCTTGCAGGAGGTCTTCTCTTCATCTCTTAAGATATATGAAATTAGCTCGTCTAGTGAAAGTGAAATCCTCATGTTTGTGTGCCCTAGGCCAGTCTGTCAAGTTCTCATCCTGCCTTGTCTTTTCTACAAACTGTCTCTGTTCATGGAGTCTGAATACCTCTCCCATAATAAGATCAATATTGTCAAAATCAGGCTCATAAACTTTGAATGCCTATTTCAGCTCTGAGACACTTGTAGGACTCGGGTATGAATTTTGGGAATCATTTTTTCTGCGAGTTCAAGTCTTGGGTAGTGAAAGACTTGTGTACTTTTGAGTGTAAAATGCCAGCTCCATCAGTGATTTTTGTCATATCACAAAGAGGCAGGATTTTATGAGCCCCTGTGACCTCAGTTTTGTTTTCCTATTTGCTATTGTCCTTTGTATTGTCAGAAACCTTTTCCTTAACCATGGTGTCATTTGTCTTGCCTTTATCATTTCCTAAATCAACTTTATCCCCAACCATATCCTTAGTTGTTTCAGCTATTTCCCTACCATTGTTCTTTTCCTTTCTTGCCAAGTATTCGTTACACATTTTCTGTACCAAGTCTTCTTATTTATTGTCTAGTACTAGTATCTGTGCAGACTTCCTTAGTGATAGAATCCTTAGAACAGATCTTAGGTAAGACAGCATTTGTATGGTGGCCATGAGGATCACATAGATTTGTGTCACCACTTTCCAAACTATGAAATTGGAGAACGGTATCATGGTGATGAATGAAGTGGTGTTAGCTATTAGTTCTATTGTATCCATCATGACACTTATAACAGTATTGTAGATTTTACAATACGCCCAATAAATAGCTAGGGCCATGAGCACAGATGCCCAGAAAATAAGTTGCAGCTTTATGGTTTCTTTTCAAAACTCCTCTGACCTAGCTCTTCAAAATGGCTACCCTAGTTTTGGGGTTCCAACTGACAATGCTCCTTTCAATTGCCTGGGATGGATTCTGACTTTCCTGGGGTGCCAAGTTGTAATAGCAAGGAGGACTTAGAAAAGGAAGGAACCACTGAACGGCTGTTAGAGGATTGAATTCTATGTGGTAATTCCTCTTTCTTTCATTGAGCTGGGTTGTTATCAATGGAGTCAGGCAGTTTAGATTATAGGGTAAATCCCACAGCCTCCTTCTTTCCGGATAGATTGAAATTCCCCTCCAACAACATAAACTTCGAATCAATCTCAAGGTGTCTAATTTATTGGAATATAGGGTTGTTGAAAGAAGAGGAAAGGAAGAGAAATGACAGAGGGAAAGAAGAAGATCCCTAATATTTCTTTCCTAATATAACTCTTGAGGATTTGATCAAGTAAAATTCTTCAGAGCTAAGCTCTGGTTCCCCTAAGGGAAAAAGTGTCTTTATCCCAAAATTAGTTTCAGTAGATAATTGAGATCTTCATTCAATTCAAGAAAAAGGATTTTGAGATTGGTATTTCTTCCACCCAGCTCCACAGAGACCCAGATAAGATTTTTTTCTCTCTGGCTACAACTGCTTTTTGAAACCTGATGGAACTCTCCCAATCCCCTCCGTTCTTGAGAAGGTTCCATTTGCTCTTCTTCTGAAGCATCTCCTTCAAACTTCATATTTTCTTTGCTCTTGTTCATCCCTTATTCACATAGGGGAATGCTGCTTATCAATAAAAGGGGTTAGGGGTTTGCTTCTATTAATGTACAGAACAAGAACAGACAGGCATCATGATTGTTAATGGAGCTGGGAAAATTAGGGACACTATGATTGATTTGAATAATGAATAATAATGGGCCAGCAATGACCCACCCCTCCTTTTCTCCTCAGTCAAAAAAAAAATTATTCTTTTTTGAGTGCAACACCAAGGCCCTGACTTTGGACAGCAAACCTGTCATCTTTGAGCGATGAGTCAGTGGTGTAAAAATACTAGATGTGACTCCCTGGGACTCACCAGAATCTTCCAAGGTCACCTGTGAAGATTAAATTTAACTCTTCCTTAATTGTGAAAATGAAATTAATTAAATCTCCCCTGATTGTGAAGATTAAATTGTAACTCCTGCCTATTTTTAGATTTAATCACCAAAAGTGTAAACACCCTACTTAAAGTTGAGTGGGAAGCTATGCCCATTTTTAGATCTAATCACCAAAAGTGTAAGCATCCCACTTAATCATTAAATGGGAGGTCTGTGACCCATGTGTATGATAGTGGGTGACGAATCAGAATTGACTGACTCCTTCCTAGGCAATCCTAAAACGGGATCAACTGTGATTGGTAGACATAGAATTAGGGGAAGGCACAGGAAGTGACACAAGAGAAAATGCCTTTAAAAGGTAGTGACAACTTCCCGAGTTGAGCTCTACTGGGAGTTCTTTATTCTTTGAAGTGGAGGCTAGTGAAGAATGTACTGACTACACCTGAGACCCTATTTCCTGGTGAGGCTTTTCTAAAATCTCTCCCTTTGAACTGACACATGTGAGTAAAAGGCTTGACTCCTTTCATATTGATTTTTCTGAAGAGACTAACCTCTTGAGAGACCTTTTCCCAGGTCCTCGGCTTTGCTGAGGCCAGATGAAATCAACTCTCCCTGCCCGGGTTGAGCCAGGGCCTATAAGTAAATTACTCAGTGCTTAGGCTAGATATCTTATGCTATCCGCTTTCTGATTTTCTTAATTCACTCTTTCTACAGTTTGTAAACAAATTGTAAATAAATCTCCTTGGAGTTAATTAAATTCCTGGTGACCACACTCTTAAATAATCCAGGACAACTTTTTATTTAAAAAAACAACCCTATTTTCCCCTTACACACTGTGAAGATTGGATTTAGCTATTTCCTGATTTTAATAATGAAGATACTTAGTCTAACAAAATCAGGGGGGATTGTGAACATTAAATTGCTCCACCCTACTTAAATCTTACCTTATGGGGAAGATAAAGATGTATTCTCCAGATTGAACAATGAAGTACTTAGCTCTTACCTTATAGTGAAGCTAGAACTTTAAGCTAAATCTATTTTAAGATCTTAATACAAAAAGGTGTTAAGTAACTGTAAAGGTTAAGTTAATCACAAAAAGGTTAAGTAACTCACAAAAGGTGAACTTAACAAAGAAGTGTTAAGTAACTCTAAAGATATAATGTAATCAAAAAAGATGAGAACTAAAGAATGGGCATTTAGAGGAGGAGGCAAGAGTAAAAGGACTATATATTTGACTCACTGGCCCTCTCCAGAAGAACCTTTTGGCTCTTTCCTTGGAGAAGTGGTTCTGGCTGGTCACTTCCTGTGAGCAGGCCTGGGCTCCAGTTCAAGCCTGGAGGAGCTTCCTTAGACAGCTTCCTTGAGATGGTCATGTGGTGAGTGATAAGACTGATTCCCTTTTCCTTTGACTCTCAGGGGAGGCCCCCTTGGCCAAGGCCTTGAACTCTTTCTCGACTCAGCCTGAGCTGGAGCAGTTTAAATGAACTCTTTCCCTCTCTCTATTTCTTAATTTCTTTCCTCTATATTAATTAAAACGACCATAAATTTCTAGCTGACTTGGGTATTATATTTGGGATTTTTCCCTGGAGACCAATTAATTTAGATTTTAAGTCACAACTATAAAATTATCCTTACAACACCTAATACCTTGAAATGAGACTAGAATGGTGATTAATTGCCAAGAGCTGGATTTTGTACTTCACCTATTATAGGTAGATAGAATATTAAGCCAAGTCAGGAGACAGAGAACCATGACTTGGAAAATTTCCAGGCAAAAGCAGTTAATGATTAATAGGATCCATGAGTAAATGATACAAGGTCAGCTCAGCCTTTTCAGAGGATAGGTCAACCTGGGCTGCATCCTGAGTTCCAACATTCTCTGGAACATATTCTTTAATTTCATGGATTTCGAATAGTCTGGTATTATTCCAGTATCCTTTCCATTGTTTTTGAAGGTCTTTCTTTTGAGGGCTTGTAGCACTTTTTGTTTCTGACTTGAACTGTTCCATGGTAACCACTTACAGTCTTGGAATTGTTACCCTTGCAGTTTATTTCTTTCTGAAGACAATCTATAAATTCTTTCCATTGCAATTTTGTTTTGTATGGTCCTGAAGTTCTGGCCAATGCTCTTGGATTGTTATTGTCATATATGTGTTCATTTTTTTTTCCTTTCTTTACCAGTTGTCTTCTGGGTGGCCTGTGATGTTTAGGTTGTCTGTGTTCCTTCTGTGCTTGAGATGAGGATGTTTGACATTGGAAGTGGGAAGATTTTCTTTTACCTTTGTTGACTTTTCTTTTGCATTTCTGCTCCCACAGTTCTTTTTCTGGAGGTGGATAGCATTCTTACTCTAAGTCCCTCAGAATTGTCCTGGGTCATTGCATTGCTGCTGGTAGAGAAGTCCATTACATTTGATTGTGCCATAATGTATCAGTCTCTGTGTACAACGTTCTCCTGGTTTTGCTTTGGCTTCAAGTGGATAGAAAACAAACTCCCTCCTTGTCTCAATAGAGATCACAAGCCAGAGGAATTTGGAGCTTCCAGATCTCTCAGAAACAGGAAACCCAAAGCCCCTTGAACCTCTCTGTGTCTCCTTTTCTGATCCCCCTGCATTCCAGATCCAACTGTTGAGAACCATCAAACCCTCACTGGCTGAGAAAGTCACACTTTGGGAAATGAAAATGAGGCCCCCACTGATCCCTCTCTGTGACTTCTCTCTCTCTTTAAGTTTCCTCGTTAATGGACCATTATTGTTCTCTCTCCAGTACAAAATAAATAATATAAGAGCAAAGTGTGATAATTAAAATGTTTTGGGAGCAAGGGAAATATATAACAATTATGACCGCTGAAATATGTTTTCTACTGTGTCTTGGTTTTATATAAATATAAGATGGTCGCCAGGGAATATATTCCCAATTTATGAATATGCCCAAGCCAACTGGGTTTTATAGAGAAATTTAATTTATAATACACTGATTAATCAATAGAAAAAGAGAGAAAGGAAGAAAGGAATAAGAATGAATAAATCAGTCAGTTGATTTTATCACTCACCCAAGATCTCTCTAGGTAAGGCTTCTCATGCCAACCTCAGGCTCCACCTTCAAGAGAGCCTCCTTTCAAGAAATGTTCTAGAGAATTCTCCTCCTGACTCCTCCTGACTCCTCCTGAGTTCTCCTTCCACAGCCTCCTTCAAGACCTCTCCAGGAGCTCTCCCTCCAGGACCTCTCTCCTCTCAGACTCCTCCAGAGCAAAAACCTCTCAGAGCAAAACCTCTCAGAGCAAAAAACTCTCCTCCTCTCTGTCCTCAGACCCCGCTATCTTTAAGGAAACCATCTAAGTTCCCTCCCCTCAGTTCTCACATCTACCAATCACTGTCCATGTCTCCCTTGTGCCAATGGTGGCTCTAGTTTAACCCAGGACCACCCAGAGGTCTCTCCCCTTTGCACATGTCTGTTGAAGGTCATATTCTCAAATAATTAAATCTTGATCTTGCTGCAGCCCTTCCTAAATCCTGTTACTCTAAGTAGGGTGGAGATTGTATTTTCCAAGACCTGGTTCTGTCATTCCAAGTATCTCTATTGTATCAATTCTAAAATCAATCATGACTCAAAGAACTTCCTGTTCTATGCTTAAGCATAGGTCAAAGCCCTTTCCATTGTTTAGCAAAAGGTTTCTGTCCTAAAGTAGTCTTAAGTAGGGAGGAGAAGGATCCTCCCATGCCAAGGGGTTTAACATTCCAATAGAGTTCTTACTATCAGTAGGAAATTTTTTCCAAGTATGAAATTTCCCAATGGTGAAATTTCCAATATTCATAGGTCTAAGAAATTTTAAGGTTTACAAAAGACTCATAGAATAAACATATATCCCACCTTAATCCCCCCAGATATAATAATATATTATTACCCTAAAAGATTACATTCATAGAATTAAAACCTAAACATCATTACCCATTACCCACCTCCTTTCCCTCTTCTCAGAGTTACATTCACTCCCATTATAAGCCAGGCAAGTCAAGAGCATCAAATCACCTTCAAGACACACTCCACTATAGACAGAAACCAGGCAATATTGCCAGGTGCTTTAAAGTAACACAGGAAAAATGGAACTTGAAAATTGAGGAAAACCCCAAATCTGGTCTGTCTGAAATTACCTTCTAACTATATACCTACCTACGAAATATTTTGTTATCCGTCTCCTAAGTAATTGTGATTGATTGTGAAAGCTGACCAAAAGTAACAGTGATTCTCCTTAGGTCAGGGAGAACTAACCTCTACATCACCATGTTTATGTCATCTTTTGCTATGCTAAATGCTATTTCTATCACATAATCCAAACTGTCAATATAGATCTTTGAAACTGAACATTCTATCTCATAAATCTAAGTTTTCACAACAATTTAACTGCACATTTCTATTTTACAGAATCCTTAGATATATATTTATACAGATGTATGTTACATATGTATATACATACATACATATATGTACAGATTTGTAAAACCTTTTTGCATTATAGCAACTATGGACAGTGAATTTACAAATCTTACTTACATTTACAGAATATACGTTATCATATATACATATATGTATGTATACTTTCTATATTACAATTATGTACTCTGTTACAAGCATATATGCACAAATTTATTGACATATATATGTAATGTGTACTGCATGTGACCACGTTTTTGTGAATCTTAAATCCTAATCTTTCTATAAATCCTATTATGTTTGCTGTTATTAGCTCAATAGAATATCTGAAATCACAGTTTCTATTTAGTTAAGACCTTATTGAAACTAATATATATAACTAATCTATTTTACTGTTATAGGAAACCATTTCTAAAATATCCATTTATCTACATGGATAGTTGTTAATAAAGATCTTATAATAGTGAGTAATGTATCCTTGATGTGTATGTTGCATGTAACCATACCTACAAAAATCTTTGGCTTCATCTCTTGTTGTCTGATGGTTCCCTTCTTTTTTCTCAGTTCTCAATAGCTATATAGTATTGCACGTAACTAACGTGGAAATGTGTTATGTTTAATGACGCAGTATCTCACAGTCTTGTGTCCATTCTTTGTCTGCTCCTCTTTGCAAAAATCTTGTACTGTCCCTGTTATCCTTTTGGTTTCCAGTTAACTGATTTCTTTCTGGATCTGCTTCTGTCGTCATCTGTTTTCCTATGCTGTAATCCTCTTCCTCTTTGCATCTCCTCTTCCATTGTGTTTGTCCTCTCCTTATGGAACTTACTGATGGTAGTCTCATTTGCCTTATGAATCTCTCAGCTCTCCTCTATGTAACTTTTTTCTATCTCCTCCTTCTCCTTTTCCTATATCTATTTCTATATCTCCTTCTCTAGCCTCTCTGTGAGCAAGTTTGATGTATGAGTGATGTAGCCATGATTCTTTCTCTAGGACCTTTACTGCTGAAGGTGAAGTTAGAATAACATTGAAAGGACCAACCCAATTCTCATGTGTGGCAGATGTTTTTGCATAGTTCTTACTATAAAGTGAATCTCCTGGTTTTACATTGTGCAAAGAATAATCCAGAGGACCAGACTGGATTAACAATTTCATGTCATTTTATTTTTTCTTGTAAAGCATCTATGTAGGAATAGATCTGTGTATCCCCACCTAACATTGAAATGTAAGCAGTTTAGAAAGTTTTGGCTTTCAAAGGTGGAAGTCCAAATAGCATTTAGTAAGGTGATATATGTAAATCAGCATGAGGCCTAATTCTTATATAAGAAAGTACTATTGGGAGAATTGCTGGCCATTTAAATGAGTCTCTGTACAAAGTTTTCTTACCATAGTTTTTACCCTCCCCCCCCCCATTTAGTCTGTCCAGAGCTTTGTGGATGGTAAGGCACATGAAATTTAGCTTTTATCCCTACATTTTCATACACTTGCTGTAATATCTCATTTGAAGATGGGATCCCCCATTTGTGTCTATGGATAATGGAACTCCAAATCTAGGAATAATCTCCCTTAGCAAAACTTTCACTAAAAACCCTTCTGTGTTTGTGGAAGAAGGAAATGCCTCAGTCCATCATGTTAGCTTATCCACCAGTACCAAGCTCAACTTGTATTTCCTTGCTTTAGGCATGCTAGTATAATCTACCTACAAATTTTCAAATGAGTAGTATACTAATATCTGCCTCCTAAACATTTTTCAATATTCCTTGGTTGAATTTTTGACAGAACAACTACTGCAGACTCTGTTTGCAACAGTTCTGATTCCTGGTGCATTCCAAGTTCATTTTTATGGAATCTACTAATGCTTGAGTGCCAAAGTGACCTTTTTTATGGATGGCATGACATTTATGATTACAAAATTCTTTTGGCAAGATTGGTTTTATGTGTGCCTCAAATATAATTTAGCTCTCCAACCTCAAACTTTTCTTTCCATGATTGAATTTCAGAGTTTAAAGAAGCTCTCTGACTATCTGTTGTTTCCATTATGCAAGGATTCATAATAAAGACTGGAGCTTTTCTGGCCGCATATTTTGAGGTTATATTGGCACTGTAATTTCCTTTAGATACTGGGCCCCTGTGCTCTGCAGTGAATTCCTGTTATTTGTTTTGGCTTCTGGGTAGCTTCTTATAACTCTAATATTATGTTAGCATGTGAGATTTACTTTTCCCCCAGATGTTAAAAACCCATGGTTTTTCCAAATTGCACCTGTTGCATGGCATATTGAGAATGAATTTTTTGAGTCTGTGTACACATTAGCTGTTTTGCCCTCTGCAAGAATGCAGGCCTCTTTCAATGCAACCAGTTCAGCTCCGTGAGCTCTAACGTTTCTGGGTAATGAAGCATACCAGAGTCTCAAATTCTGTGAATACTGCAGCTCCCATGTAGCAGATATCATTATGGATGTAGGAAGAACCATCTGTGAATAATGCTAGGTCAGGATTTTTAATCCTGCCCCAGTTGTTCCACGACTTTAAGTACTTCCTCACAGCGATGCAATGGTTCCCCACTAGTTGGTAAGTCCAGTAACAGTGTAGCTGGATTTAATACACTACTCCTTTTTAGTTCTGTTTTTACTATATAGGAAAATAAGTTCTAATAATAATAATAATTTTGCCCAGGTTCTATCTCCATTTCCTTTCTTGCTTTCTTATTATAATCCTCCATTTGATCCAGTTGTACTTTCATTGCCATGACAAGTGGCCTTAACTCATTGTCAGCTAAGCTCACGCATGCACTATTCTTTATCTTGTGTTTTAAAGCAATAACTAATTGGTAGTATTGATACCTGAAGCCTAGGAAGAACAATAGTATTGGGACATAAGAGAGAATTTTTTGTAAGGAGAAATGCAGGACAGGACTTATGGCATTAGATCCTAGAATGTGACAACACTGTTCTGGTATTTCGACTAGTAAAAAGCAATACAGCTTTGTATTGTAGTTGTACAACATGTCCCTTCTTGTCAGCATCCCTATTATGAAGCTCTTATTATGTGTTGGTATTATCAGGAAAATTTATTTAGGTGTACTGCCCATTTAAATTTCAAAGTGCACTTCAGAGAAAAAAAAATCTCAGGCTTGAATGGCTGGTAATTGTCAGCTTGACTGTTATAATCTATCAGTTTCCAAACATTCTATTGTTCCTCACTAAGAGTTCTAAAAAAAAAATGGCCACCTTGAACTGATGTTCAGTGACCTACTTCTGCACAGACTTCGCCTATGTACATGAGCCTGAAAACTGCCACTAGGCCCAAATGGTAGTTTTGGCCCAGAAAAGTCCCCAAAAGTTATATATCTTTTCTTTACTAGCTCTGCCAATTGAAATAAGGTATATAGTCTACACTGTTGATAGGACTGTGATTTCAAGGTTTGTTCTTTTCTTGATACCCCAAAGTGAGGAGAGGCCTTCAAGCCATTCCCCAGGCCCAGTGTGCTTATCTGACACTTAGACCAGGTTTAAAAAACAAAGACGGCGTCTTTTAACTATAAGCAGAATGGGAAAATTAGAGATAGGATACCCTAAATCTACAAATACTAGCTACAACTCCCCCCTTCCTATAGTTCCTGCAAAGAATCATCTTCTGTTCTTGTAACTGCTTAGATCCCTACACTGGCTATCTACGCTTTCCCCAGCTATGTTACTACCTGACTAAAGTCCTCCCATATATGGTCTGGCAAGATATATAGTTCTTTAATTCAAGTAGGTTGACCTTTTATTTCAGGGATCAAACCCAGGCTGGTTAAGCCCAAGATGGCTATAGGCCATCTGGTCTTCCTTCATTACGGGCCTAACACAGATCTTATAGCAGTTGGTTATAATCTCTCAAGAGGCTGGAACATAAGTAGATGACAGGGTAGGATGGATGTCATCACTCAGGATACTAGAGCTTGTGGCTTTGGCTTCAAGTGGATAGGAAACAAACACCCTCCTTGACCTTTTAGAGATCACAAGGCAAAGGAAGTTGGAAAAACAGGAAACCCAAAGCCCCTTGCACCTCTGTTGTGTCCCCTTTTCTAGTTTTCATGTATTCCAGAATCCAGTCTATACTGTTCAATGTCATGGAGTAAATACAGCACACTGATCTCTGCAAAATCCTTTCTCTTTTCTGATTGCACCTATTTCTCTGCTTTTCTCCTTACAGTGCCTTTACTTACTGTAATTTTTACCATAGAAGCACTTTGTAATTTGTAGTTTTTTTCTTTTGAGGTGATACTGTGGTTTGGAATGTCTGGGGTTTTGAAAACTAATTATGTCATTTTCCTAATTTATTGCTGGTATGAATCCTATGTGATCCTGATGAATGATTTCTTTGACAATTTGATTTTTTTTGGATAATATTTTGTTTGAAATTAATGAGACGACGATCAGGAGTGATACTGGCTTATAGTTTACTTTCTGTATTTTTACTTCCCCTGGTTTAAGTATCAGTTCTTTATTTGAATCCTAAAGAGACTTTTGTGGACACTTTCTAATTTTAGGAACTTTGGGTATCTAGTACTTGTTACAAATTTTAAACACTTCTCCTGTCTTCCAATAGTTGGAAAATTTCAAATTTTGAGAAGTATTCCCTTATTATTTTTAGGTTCCAGGTTTTATTAGCATAAAACTACAGGATATGTTCTGATTATCTTTTTCATTTCTCATGGGTATTTGTGTCATTTTGCTATTTTAATGCTTTGATTTTCTGTTCACTTTCATTACTGCAAGGAATTAAAATGAAGGGTCTGACTAAAATATATGAAAATTATGCATATGCTGGTTGCTAATTTCAAATACTATAGGTCAAGTCAAAATGATTTTCAATAGTTTTTATTTTCAAAATATGTGGAGAGAGTGGAAGTTGAGAAATACCAAAAGAGGGTAGAGCCGATATTTAACCTATCATACTATATATTGCTGCAGTGCTCATCTTGGCCTGGCACGATTTGATAACCCTTTACCCGAATTAATCTCTTTCCAGAAGTCAGGAAAGGAAAGCCAACTATTCACTCCAAGAGACAGTTTGATCTGAAGAGAACAGACAACTCATGAAACTGACCTCTAGTTCCAGTAATTCAGGGCTTAATAGTGATTTCTTGTCCCTTCCTCTCTTCACAGGGGCCAGTCACAGCTTTCAAATTGTATAGTACTGCCCAGGGGGATCCACTTCTCATCCTCTGGAGGTGTAAATTCTTATCAAAAGGATTCACAATTTCCTGACTGATTGAGTTGTTATCCACTTTAGCAAATGACTTTCAGAACACTCTTAAAGAAACTCTTGATTCACAATTCACAGTCTGGTGGGTTATTAAGTAGGGGTACTTAAGTTAGTGTTAAACAAGTGTTAACTCAAAATAGACTAATAGAATAAAGAATTACGTTTAACATTACATTACCTATGAGTTTATCAGTTGGTTTGTTTTTTTTCAGAGTCAGATTTTAGTTTCATTCATCATTTTTATGATTTTTGGTTTCCAATTTTGTGGGGTGGAATTCTGGGGTGGCTGATTCCCCCATGAATCAATCTAATAAATGACCCGGAGACTTTATGCTGGCACAATTCATGTGACTTTATTATTTCAATCTATGATTAATAAAACTAAACCAAAACAAAAGCGGGAATTATAATTGCAGGTTGCAAAAGGGGAAATAAATGGAATTTTGCAAGAAGAGTTGAGTGACAGCAAAGATAGTTGGAAACAGGATGCTTGGAAAGAAGAGGAGATTTAGCAAAGATCTGTGGAGAATTCTTGGCTTCTCAGAGCATTTCGTTGCTGGGGGATTTTTCCAAGAGCCAAATAGAAGTTTCAACTGCTACTAAGTCATTCCAGCAAAATCATACTTCCAGAAAACATCTCACCTGAGTTACAAGACTCTTCTGATCTAGGAGGGTCGTGGACTTGTTGCTTGGGGACCTGGCTCTCCTGTTGTGTTTTGATTATTCTTTAGCTCGATAGTATAAAAATTAGGAGTGAGGGAATTAGCTGGGTTTGGTAAGGAGAAGCTCAGATTTTGGCTTGAAATCTGTCTTGAGTGAAAGACCCTGTAAAACATAAATCAGGGACTCTATCTCCCTCTTTTCAACCCCCCTATATATTATTTATAAACCATTGCCTATTGAACCCTTCTTAATCACAGTCAGATCTTTCTTTGGTTTATTATCTCGAGCTGAGGGAAAGTAATTTGCTGCAGCTATAGACTCAGGTGAGGTTTGTCTCCCTGATCTCTCTGTGCCAGGGAATTTGAGGTTATATATTATTTTATCTGATAGAGGAGATTTTCCTTCAACTTCCCATCACCTTCATGTAACTCAGAATCCCCTATTTCCTGTGTGGCACCCCTAAAAGCATCATCCAAGAGGAGTGAAGGAGAGTAAGAGGAAACCCATCAAGGCTCCTATCTCATAACACTGCTGCCTTTCACAACAAGCTCCCTTTAACACATCTCTTACCATCATTATAATAACACCAAAAATATAGTTAATATAAAATCCTTATAAGAAGCAGTAGGTTAGAGATAGAGATGGCTCCTCCAAATTTGAAGGATATTTTCAGATCTGGCCAATCTCATCTTTATATTATCCGTCAGTAACACTCTTAGCCCATTATTTTGACTCTAGTTCTTTGAAGTTCTGGAGTTCTTGGGGTATGTTTAAATCTTTTCTTTCTCATAAAGAAAGTGGCAACATTTTTTCTTCTGAGTAAGCACAAACAAAACACAAATTCATTAACTAATGCTTTTTTTTTTTAATTCAATGAAGGAACTCTTCCCTTCTCCATCATAGTGAAGTAGGTGGGAAGAACAAGGGGTATAAACAAGTGTAACTGCGAAAATGAGGGTTTCAAGACTGAATTGTCAAACTGTAACGATAATTTTTAGTGTCTTGATTTAAAATAAAAAATAAGTGGTCGCCATGGGAAAAATTCCCAAATATGAAAATACCCAAGTCAGCTGGGTTTTATGGAGATTTTAATTAATACAAATGAAGGAATTAAGGAAAGGGAGAGGGAGAGAATAAGAGAAAATAGTATGAAGGGCTTAGGCTTGAGCCTTAAGAGAGACTAGTCAGTCTTTAATCAAAACTCACCACAAGATTGTCCCAAGCAAAACTCCAGTCCTTCACTGAAATCTTCAACTCCTGAGCTCAGTTCAGAGAGCCAGCTCCTCCAACTAACTCCATACTCCAAGTTCAGAGAGCCAGCTCCTCCAAACTAACTCCAAACTCTCCCCTCCACGGCAAACTCCAACTAACTCAAATTCAATAAGTCCCTTCCTTTTAAAAGAAATTTTCTCTTATGTCACCTCCCCTAAATTTTCACATCTACCAATCACAGTAGATGTTTTTTTCCAGGACTGCCCATTCTTAGTTCTCACCACTCTTTAATTCTCACCTACTCTGGGTAGACTAAAACTTCATACCTCTTTTGTTAATCTTGCATTTCATAAGTTGCTTGACCTTTTAGTGATTTATTTAACCTTTATAGATACTTAGCACCCTTTTGTATTAGATCTAAAAATAGACCTAGCTTATGGTTCTAGCTTTACTATAAGTATGAGTTAGGGACTTTTCATTGTTCCATCAGGAGTTTACAACTCTATCTTCCCCTAAGGCACTGTCTGAGCAGGGTGGAGTAATTTTAAAGTTCTCAATACATTCCTGATCAAGTATCTCCATTGTTACAAATAGGGGAATAGCTTAATCAAATCTTCTGAAGTAGAGTCTGAGCAGTTTTTTTTTTTTTTAATAACCCTTACCTTCTGTCTTGGAGCCAATACTGTGTGGTAAGGGCTAGGCAATGGGGGTCAAGTGACTTGCCCAGGGTCACACAGCTAGGAAGTGGCTGAGACCAGATTTGAACCTAGGACCTCCCATCTCTAGGACTGGCTCTCAATCCACTGAGCTACCCAGCTGCCCCCTAGTCTGAGCAGTTTTAAGATTCACACAAGATCATAATAAATTAACCGGTTATTTAAGCTGAGGGGAAAAGAGGGAAGGGAATGGGAAGAACCTATCTTAAATCCAAATCAGAAAACTAACTACCACTAACTCCTTTATAATTAACTATTCTAATTAACTCCTTAATAACTATATTAAGACTAAGGGATGACTTGTAGGGACAGGAGCAAGGGCCAAAGTAAATCTCACAAACTGGAGTCCTCTTGGGGTCTGGCTGGAATCCCAGTAGAAAATCACAGCAGCTGGCAGGATCAGGAAAGGGAGAAAATTGTTCCTTTCACACAGTCCCGCTGTGTGGAGTGTTAACCCTCTCTCTATCACTTTCAGAAGATGAATGCTTGTCTGAAGGAAAGTCTCAGTATCCTGGCAGCTTAGAAGTCTCCTTCTCCAGAGAACAACTCCACCACTCCCTGTATCCTGGAGAGTAGAAACCAACTGCCCTGTATTTTCAGAGTTCCAGAATCTTTCAGCTTTGAAGGATTTCCTGCTTTGTAGGGTGTCCTGCTTTTAGAAAGGAGCTGATCCTTACAACAAAAGCCAGTCTTATTTTTGTGTAATGAAGTATAAATAAGAAATAGATGCTGAATACAAATGGAAGCAATCGTGAAACAAAAGATTTTCACTGTGACCCATCCTACCAAGAACCTCAAGGTCTGAATGTAACAACAGACAATTCTCCTTCACTTGACTGAAAACCATCTCAGATCACTCCTTTCTTTAGAAACCTCCTGCTTTCATCCAGATGAGACTCCATTTCAGTCATGAGGAAAACAAAAGATGTCTTTTCCTCAACTTTGTTCTTTTTTGAGGTATCACCTGAAACTCTCTTCCCTCCAGAGTGCAACACACTTGCAAGATTCTCATAAACTGTTCACAGATTTCATGTGAGGACATATCATTTATAAGTTCTGGGAAGCAAGATCTTTGTTCTCTCTTTTCTCCTCCATCTATCCACACAACTGCCAGAGAGCACAGACTCTCTCCATGATTTCATAGGGAGATCCTTCGGTAGTTAGATACTCCTCAGCTTTATTCCAGTGAGAGTGGTTTTCTCAAAATTTTATCAGGCTCTTAAAGACTATGGTTTTGAGGGTTGACCCTGACACTAATAAAGAGTTGGAGGCCAGCCCTTCTGTGTGCTTCTGTTTCCTCATGTAACTGATGAGAGTTGGATTATTAATCCTGACATGGCTTTAAATCCTCTGTCCTCTGACTTTTGATGGTTAGGTGGTGGTAACATTCAAGGATGTGGCTGTGGACTTCACCCAGGAGGAGTGGCGTCTCTTGACCCCTCCCCAGAAGGTGCTCTACAGGGAGGTGATGCTGGAGAATGCCCAGAACCTGCTCTCTGTGGGTAAGAAACCCTCTCTGCTGCCTGAGTCTGCCATCGAAGGGAATATCTCCATTAGTAGTTGGTAGGATTTGGAATGTTTACCAGTCATGAAGAAGGGAAAATGCTATAGTCCGAATCCAAGAGATATGCCCCTCTGCTGCCTAATTTTCCTACAAAGGACTTTACATTGTGTAATGGGACCTTGAGGGTTCCTTTTGGTGCTCCTGAAGTCTGAGATCTAATCCATGTGGAAGAATCAGGAAGTAATCTCACAGATGGTTCCCTCTCTCCTCTACCTAACCTGGAATTGTGCCTCCCAAACCCATCTCAGAAGACTGCTCAGGCATGTTTTCCTTCCAACAACTCCCTCTCTAGGGGGGCATTTATTATTTGGAATAGTTTTTCTTTAAAGAACATAAACTTGTAGTTCACAGCTCCTAGGTGTCCAGAATAGAGCAGGCTTATCCTTTTTCTTTCTTCTTCTTGCCCTAAACCTCCAGTACACACAGCTGATGATAGAGAGAAGGGAATAAGCATTTATAAAGACCTGCCAGATACTCTGCCAAGGTTTTTCTTTAAATTATGTCACTTCTTTCTCACTTTAATCTTCCCACATGATTATACCCATTTTACAGTTGAGGAAATAGAGATTAGATTCAGAGGCTTGTTCTGAGACACACACATAATAATCATTTGTGGCCAGATTGAAGCTGAGGCCTTCTGCACTCTAACCTCAGGTCTCTGTCCACTACCCTTCTAGCTGCCTCTAATTCTGTGAAAATGGAAAACTGTGGAATGAGTCCATCCTTCTACAAAGAAAATGCACCAGAACCAAATTTTCTAATTCCAAATTGGTTTCATGATCCTGTTTCCCTTCTTCTAACCAAAAATAAATGCTTTGGAAACTTCTTCAGGAGTCCTTGTAAGCATCTTGCTGTCACTGCTTGCATTCCTCTGTCACTGTCAGGACTGATTGAGTGGCTGAGAAACAGAATTGGGAACATGAGGATTGGTTGAGTTCCACAGTGGAAGAGGCACAGAGTAACCAAAGTGGACATTCCAAAGGATTATAGGAGGTTTAGAGAGTGAGGAGCAGGTAGTGCGATAGGACAAGAGCTGATCCCTCAAGGTCTCATGTCTGGGACTTCAGATTGATCCAGAAAAATAACCCTCTTCCCCAGCCTGGGGTTAGTTGTTCCTGCCAAAAGGGAACATGACAGGATTGGCCATGAGGAGTGGGGCAGAGGATTTGGCTGCTGCTCATAACAGGTCCCAGGGCAGAGGAACAGGCACATTTTATCCTGGGTTTCTAACATTGCAAACACATAGGGGTGAGTGCAGACTCATGTGGGGACCCCATGAACCCCTCTCTAAATGGAGTCACTGGATTCACTTGGCTTTCCCTAAAGAGAACTGAATGACAAGTTTCTTTCCATCCTTTTCCCTAACTGAATTCCCCATGCCCAGGGCTTGCACTTCCCAGAGCAGATGTGATCTCTTATTTGGAGCAAAAGGAAGCCCCATGGATGCTGGAGGAAGAAGGCCTGAAGAGCTCCTGTACAGGTTAGTGAGATAAAATGTGGTGTGTGAGAGCCGTGGTTACCAGATGTTTCTCTGTGCTGTAGTGAAGCATGAGAGGGAAGGCTCTGAAGGGAAGGAACACTGGAGGGGTGTAATGGGGGGAAGTGGCCTGGGGCTTCAGGAGAGCCAGACCGAGGATGCTGGGGAAAGTATGGCAGAGAAAACAAGGGAAAGGCATTGGCACAACTCACTGCAAATGGCCTTCTTAGCAGTTTAGCCCAGAATCTGAGGACAGACATTGGATGGTATCTCGTGGGGATGTAGAGATCTAGTGAGAGTGTTTGGAGAACTTAAAGCTTCCTCAGAGGGGAGAGAAGCTTTAAGGTAGAAAGATAGAGACAAGATAGAAGTTTTAGATACCACGAGGGGGATGACAGAGTCAAATTAGAGATATGAGGTGGCAGGAATGAGTCTTTATTAATTTTCCATGAGCCACAGCTAAGCTCTGATCAAAGGACCCTTCCGAAGGCTTTTACCAGTCCAGAGATCCACATTTAATACCACACAGGTCGGAGAGATGAAAGAGAGATAGAGAAGGTTTAAAGATGGAGCTTGGCCCCTGCCAGGACAGCCATCAGCTAGCCTGAAAGAGAGAGAGGGAGAGAGGCGGAGCTTGCTGGGCTATATATAATCTTTGATATGCAAATATACACAGTACATAGAGATGATTCTCATTGGTTAATGACAAGGTATAGGTGTGGTTTCTCTTAACCAGGTGAGCACAAAGAAACCTGTGTTCCCACCAAACCTGGGGGAAGCTGGGGTCAAGGGTCAGAGGCTTTCCCAGCCACGTGCAATACTGAGCATGCTCTCTTCTAAGGCAATCTGTACGTACCAACTGTTTCCCTTGCCCATAGCTAGGGGTGGACTGCTACAGAAGTAAAGAGAAATGGTTTCTTGGTTACAATAAGAAAAGAGCCATGAGTTCATTAGTGTAGGCAAGACTGAAAATTAAGGAAAAATATGAAGACCAGAGGAAGGAATAAATGCAATTGAGATGAGGGATGGGATAGGATTCTTTGCACATGGAAAGAGATTTTCTTTAGCTAGGAGAGGAATGACCTTTTTCTCTGATGCTTAGGCCAAACAGGAAAAGTAGACAGCTGAGTTGGTTGAGATGTGGAGGATAAGAGAGCTCTGTAGAGAGGTTCAGCTTTTGTTCAGTGAAATATGAGGCCACATTCTCAGCTCAGAAGGTATGGACAGGGGTGGAAGGATGCCATGAGAGAGAACTGGAGACCAGGGAAATCTTTGGAAGGCTGCTGTGGTGGGTGGCAAAGGGAATCCATGAGAGAGACATTACAGAATTGCCTTGCCATGGTGAGGACCCAGCTGAGATCAGGGAGCCTCAGTGTAGAGTGGAGCCATGTAGCTGGTTTCCTGGTTTTCCTTCTCTCCATTGACCAGCACATGAGGAGGCATGAGGACTGCTGTCTTCCTTGGAAGCAATCCAAGGCTAAGCTTTGTCTAAATCATCAGCCCCAGGCCCTCTCCTGGTCTCTGGGCATCTATCTTTGTCATGTTTTTGGAGAAGCAGGTGACCACACCGCCTTAGTTTAGGCAGATGAGAGCCTAGAAAGAAGCCTCTGGGATCTTCAGGATTGGGTCTGCTCAGGATCCAACAGAGTTACTGTTGACTGGTGAGAAAATAAGGGTCAGAAAGAGAGAGAAACATAGCTGAGGCCAGAGCATGCATTTTCTTCCAGGAGAGAGACCAGAATGCAAGGACCCTGGTAGAGCCTGAGTCTTACATAAGTCCTGGGCGCAGCCAGTAAACATGGATTAAATATAAAATAGGTTGTAGGAACTGTGCTAATAAATCCTGAGCATATAAAAGGGAGAACCAAGACAGTTTGGGCTGCCCTGGAACTCCCAGTCTGGGATCCCACCATGGAGGTGGTTTAAAAAGATGATCCAGGGAGAAAAGTGTGTTGGGGAATGGAAATGCATTCATTGAACAGGGAAATGAGGAAATAGAGGAATGAAGACAATGACAGTTTATGAAGAAAAGTAATCAAAGGAGGAAATAATCAGAATTATAATGATAAAATAAAAGCCACCATTTGCATATGGCACCTACTATGTGTCACACACTTTGTAAATATTTTCTTGTTTGATCCTCATATGTACCTTAGGAGTTACTTGATCTTATTATGCTCATTTTAGAGTTGAGGAGAAGGTAGGCAGAGCTCCTGTGAAGTTCTAGCAAGTTTATGAGGTAGTCCTAGCAAATTTCTGAGGTAGAACAAGAATGCACCACCACCAAAATTATGATTTTTAAGAATATCATGAAAATGTTGGTATCTATATGAGGTGGAAAATAGGAAGGGACTTGTACAAGTTTTCTTGCTGAGGGATAAAATTTCTTTTTTTGGTTTTACCACTCTAACATGTAAACAACATACAAAATTGCCAATTATCCCATGAATGATTGTTTTTTTTCCTAAATGAGAACTGTACTTGGAGATCAATGGCTTATATTATTTTCTTTTGTTTTTTTTAAAGTAATTAAAAAATTTTATTTCATCAATTTAGAACATTATTCCTTGGTTATAAGAATCATATTCTTTCCCTCCCTCCCCTCCCCCCATCCTTCCCATAGCCGATGTGCAATTCCACTGGGTTTTACATGTGTCCTTAATCAGAACCTATTTCCATGTTGTTCATGTTTGCACTAGGATGATCATTTAGAGTTTATATCTCCAATCATATTCCCAAAGACTCATGTAAAAGGAGTTGTTTTTCTTCTGTATTTCTGCTGTGAACCTTAAAATTTCTCAGACTCTACTTCAGAAGATTTGATTAAGCTATTCCCCATTTTAAACAATGCAGGTACTTGGTCAGGAATGTATTGAGAACTTTAAAGTTACTCCACCCATACTTTTGGGGGAAGATAAAGTTGTAAAACTCCTTACTGAACAATGAAAAGTCCCCAACCCATACTTATAATGAAGCTAGAACCTTTAACTAGGTCTATTTTTAGATCTAATACAAAAGGGTGCTAAGTACCTATAAAGGTTAAATTAATCACTAAAAGGTCAAGCAACTTACAAAAGGCAAGCTTAACAAAAGAGGCGTGAAGTTTTAGTCTACTCAGAGAAGGTGATAAAAAAAGATGTGAACTAAGAATGGTCAGTCCTGGGGAAAACATCTACTGTGATTGGTAGATATGAAAATTTAGGGGAGGTGACATAAGAGAAATTTCTCTTTAAAAGGAGCTGGCTCTCTCAACTTAGGGGGGAGTTCAGACTAAGTTGGGAGGAGCTGTCTCTCTGAACTTAGAGTGAGAGTTTTGGAGTAGTTGGAATTTGTAGTTGGAGATGGAGTTCGGAGGTTTGGAGTTTTGCTTGGGACAAATCTTGTGGTGAGTGGATGAAAGAATGACTAGACTCTCTTAAAGCTCAGGCCTAGGCCATGACCTAGGCCCTTTCCTACTATTTCCGCTTACTCTGTGTCTCTCTCCCTTCCCTTAATTCCTCCATTTGTATTAATTAAAATTTCCATAAAACCCAGCTGACTTGGGTATTTTCATATTGGAATTTTCCCATGGTGACCACTTATTTTTAACATAAAATCAAGACACTAAAAATTATCTTTACAGTTTGGCCGAAACCTTTACAGTTTTGGCAGTTCACAGTCTTGAAACCCACATTTTTTGCGGTCACACTGCTCCCACAGTTTTCCCTCTGAATGTGGAGAGTGTTCTTTGTCTTGGATCCCTCCAAGTTGTTCAGGATCATTGCATTGCTGCTAGTTGAGAAGTCTATTACATTTGATTGTACCACAGTGTATCTGTCTCTGTGTACAATGTTCTCCTGGTTCTGCTCCTTTCTCTCTGCATCAATACCTGGAGGTATTTCCAGTTCACATGGAGTCCCTCCAGTTCATTATTCCTTTGAGCACAATAGTATTCCATCACCAACATATACCACAATTTGTTCAGCCATTCCCCAATTGAAGGGCGTCCCCTCATGTTCTAATTTTTTGCCACCACAAAGAGCGCAGCTATGAATATTCTTGTACAAGTCTTTTTCCTTATTATCTCTTTGGGGTACAAACCCAGCAGTGGTATGACTGGATCAAAGGGCAGACTGTCTTTTAGCACCCTTTGGGCATAGTTCCAAATTGCCCTCCAGAATGGTTGGATCCATTCACAACTCCACCAGCAGTGCATTAATGTCCCAATTTTGCCACACCCCCTCCATCATTCATTACTTTCCTTTGCTGTCATGTTAGCCAATCTGCTAGGTGTGAGGTGATACCTCAGAGTTGTTTTGATTTGCATTTCTCTGATTATAAGAAATTTAGAACACTTTTTCGTGTGCTTCTTAATGGTTTTGATTTCTTTGACTGAAAATTGCCTATTCATGTCCCTTGCCCATTTATCATTTGGGGAATGGCTTGATTTTTTTGTACAATTGGTTTAGTTCTTTATAAATTTGAGTAATTAGACCTTTGTCAGAGGTTTCTGTTATGAAGATTGTTTCCCAATTGGTTGCTTCCCTTCTAATTTTGGTTGCATTGGCTTTGATTGTACAAAACCTTTTTAATTTAATGTAATCAAAATTAGGTATTTTAGATTTTGTGATTTTTTTTCTAACTCTTGCTTGGTCTTAAAATCTTTCCTTTCCCAGAGATCTGACATGTATACTATTCTGTGATCACCTAATTTACTTATAGTTTCCTTCTTCATATTCACGTCATTCACCCATTCTGAGTTTAACTTGGTGTAGGGTGTGAGGTACTTATCCAACCCCAATCTCTCCCATACTACCTTCCAATTTTCCCAGCAGTTTTTATCAAATTTGGGTTCATCATAGACTGTCTTGCTGGGGTCACTTATCCCAAGTCTATTCTACTGATCCTCCTTTCTGCCTCTTAGCCAGTACCATATTATTTTGATGACCACTGCTTAATAGTACAGTTTAAGATCTGGTCCTGCTAGGCCACCTTCCACAAAAGGTGGAACAATGTGAACATTGTTTTTCATTATTTCCCAGGACATCCTTGAACTTTTGTTCTTCAAAATGAGCTTTATGTTTTTTTCTAATTCAGAAAAAAATTTTTGGTAGTTTGATGATTATGGCACTAAATAAGTAAATAAGTTTGGATAGGATTGTCATTTTTATTATGTTAGCTTGTCCTAACCACGAGCAGTTAATGTTTTTCCAATTGTTTAGATCTAGTTTTAATTATTTGGAAAGTGTTTTGTAGTTGTGTTCATATAGATCCTGTGTTTTTCTTGGTAAATAGATTCCTAAGTATTTTATATCGTCTAGGGGGATTTCAAATGGAATTTCTCTTTCTAATTCTTGCTGCTGCGATGTGTTGGAGATATATATATATATAGAAATGCTGATGACTCGTGTTGGTTTATTTTGTATCCTGCAAGTTTGCTAAAGTTGTTGATTATTTCCACTAGCTTTTTAGTTCATTCTCTAGGATTCTTTAAGTAGACCATCATATCATCTGCATGAAGTGATAGCTTGGGCTTGTCATTGCTATTTTAATACCTTCAATTTCTTTTTCTTCTCTAATTGCTACAGCTAGTATTTCTAATACATTGCTAAATAATAGAGGTGATAATGGGCATCCTTGTTTCACTCCCTTCTAAGGCCCTTCTATTCCTATGCTTTCTAGTGTTTTCAATAGGAAGGAGTGTTGTATGTTGGGGTTTTAAAAAAATGTTTATATACAAAACCACCTTTGTAAAGGTAGGTTTTTGTCTACCACTGGTAAATTGGCTACACTCTCACTGAAATCACTTGATGACTAACCCGAGTTACCAAATAATTCCTTTAAGATACTTCCAGATAGGAAAATGAAAACATAAATAGAGGTAAGTTCAAATCAGAAAACAACTGTAGCATTGCACTGAGTGGTCAGAGAAAGTCTCCTGTTGTAAAAATGCGGTCAGTGATAGTTTCGTAACAGCCTCCTCTCTGCCTGTCTAGTGACCTGGGTTTGCAATGACTCTGCTGTCTCTGATGCAAGAATGCAAACCCAAGTAACATCTCAATCTTATGATTACATTTTTAGTTGGTGACCCAACCAGGAGTCTGACTAATCCTTTTAAAATCTTCTGATCATTTCCCTTACTTTTTACTGAAACTATCCCTCTTACATTGAATTCCTTCAGTTAATTGTTACAACCCTTGATCCTTTATGTTAAATAGCACCATCTACTGACAGAAAGTAGAACTGCAAACAAAATTAACAAAGATTAAATGTGATATTTAGTAGTCTAGTTCAGATTAGGACGCTGTTTCTTGTCTATTTAAAATGCCTCATTATCCAACAGAATATTTCACAGTGGCTTTATATAGCACTGTTCTGAGCCATACTTATATTGATAAGAGGTTTGCCATTCTGCATATTCCTCCTCAGGAAGAAACAGAATAGGGGGCAGCTGGGTAGATCAGTGGATTGAGAGCCAGGCCTAGAGATGGGAGGTCCTGGGTTCAAATCTGGCCTCAGACACTTCCCAGCTGTGTGACCCTGGGCAAGTCACTTGACCCCCATTGCCTAGCCCTTACCACTCTTCTGCCTTGGCCTTGGAGCCAATACACAGTATTGACTCCAAGACGGAAGGTAAGGGTTTTAATAAACAAACAAACAAAATAAACAGAATAATAGTTTGTTTGACCTACAAGCTGAAGTAAAAGCTCACATTGAAGCAAAACTAGAAAATAAATCAAATGACATTGAAAAGAAACTGTAGGAGATTCTGGGGGATCTCAAGGCTGATCTAAAAAGCATTGAGAGAACTGTAAAATCCCCAGAGTAAGAAGAGAGATTTATTATCTCTCAACACTCCCTCATCATTACAGCCGACTCAAGTTTCTGTCCAGTACTGCTCTATGCATTTCTGCTCATACTCCAACCATTTCAACTTCTCGTCCTTTTCTAACTATCTCTAAATCTACACAAATTCCTCCTTGTCCTGTTCTAACAATCTCTAAATCTACTCAAACTTCTCCTCATCCTGTTCTAACTATAATATACTGAATATAAATTAATTGGTCGCCAGGGATTTAATTTCTAAATCCCAATAAAAATAGTCAAGTCAGTTTGGAAATTTTATGGTGGTTTAATATAGAGGGAAGGAATTAAGAAGAGAGAGGAAAAGGGTATGAGATTTTTCTGGCCTAGTCTGAGCCAAGGGGAGTTCAGAAACCTTCCAGCCACAAGGCCTCCTCTGAGATGAGGGGCCTCCTAGGAGGATGGTGTTTTTTTTTTAAACATTATTTTATTTGGTCATTTCCAAACATTATTCATTGGAAACAAAAGTCATTTTATTTTCCTCCCCCTCTCCCACCACCTCTCCCATAGCCGGCGCATGATTCCACTGGGTATCACATGTGTTCTTGACTCGAACCCATTTCCGTGTTGTTGGTATTTGCTCTAGAGTGTTCATTTAGAGTCTCTCCTCAGTCATATCCCCTCCACCCCTGTAGTCAAGGAGGATGGTGTTTTTAGGAAAGGTAAAGGGAAAAAAAGGAATCAGCCTAAACTCTGAGAGAGCTCAGGGAAGTTTGGCTCACTGCCAAGGTGCCAAAATGCTGCCATGAGCCAAACCCGGACAAGAGTTGTAAGGCACGCCAAGAGGCCCAGCACATTGCCACCAGCTATGTCTCCTCTGCAAAAGAGAACCAGAGCCACCTCTCTGTGAAAAGAGCCCGGAGAGAGGAAGTGACACGAAATATATAGACCCTTTTTTATATTACTTCCTGCTTCTCACATGTACCAATGTTAGCTTAAGCTTGACTTAAGACAGCACAGGGTATCTGTCAGTTGTTTCTTGTGACAAGGAAATCACTTTAAAAGACTGATATATATTAATTTAAGGTTGCCAAGGAATCAGCTATGTAATTCCTAAATGAAAACTTAAGTCAGCAGTCAATCTTTTATGGAGTTTAATTACAATAGGAGGAAGTAATTAAAGAGAGAGAGAGAGAGAAAAGGGAGAGAAGGGAATAGGGCTTAAATACCCCTTCTGTTTAGGCTGGGCCAAAAGACCCAAGCCCTTAGGTAGCTGGGGCAAAGAAAAGAGATCAGTCCCTATTACTCACGTGACCAAAATGGAGAAACAGTCTCCGGGGCCCCCACTTTCAGCTTCCTTCAGAGCAAGCTTCTTAGAGAACACACCAACCACACCAACCAACTTCTCAACCACCACCCCCGAGCCTTCTCACCCCCCTATCCTTAAGGAAACCCTCCAAGTTGCCTCCCCTCAGTTCTCACATCTACCAATCACTGTCCATCAATTTCCCTGTGCCAATGGAGGCTCTAGCTTAACCCAGGACCGCCCAGAGGCTTTGCACATGTCTGTTGAAGGTCATATTTTCAAATAATTAAATCTTTGATCCTTTGCTACAGCCCTTTCTAAATCCTGTTAACCTGAGTAGGGTAGAGATTGGAATAATTAAATTTTGATCTAGGCTGCAGCCCTTACTCAATCCTGTTAGGACTGAATAGGGTGGAGATTGATTCCAAGTATCTCCATTGTATCAATTCTAAAATCAATCATGACTCAAAGACATTCCTGTTCTATGCTTAAGCATAGGTCAAAGTCCTTTCCATTGTTCAGCAAAAGGTTTTTGTCCTAAAGTAATCTTAAGAAGGGAGGAGAAGGAACCTCCCATGCCAATGGGGTTCACATTCCAATAGTCAAGACCCACTATCAATAGGAAATTTTTCAAGTATGAAATTTCCCAATGGTGAAATTTCCAACATTTATAAGTCTAAGAAATTTTGAGGTTTACATTCTGATTTGTCATTTGCTAGTACATGTCTGTCATAGGCCATCCTTCTCAATACTGGATCCTTAAGTAGGGGTGTAAACATTCCAGTTTGTTAGGGTTTTTAAAACTAATCAGGGTGTAGAAAATCTAAAATTCACACCAGGAGAATAATTTAATACTTAGAAATTCTTTGATCTCAGTAAGCTTTAGTACAAAATTTCCTCATTAGTGCTTCTGTTTGATGTGAACAGTATATAGTCAATGGACATCCCAAAATTAAATATGCTAGCTTCTGGACCAACATAGCAGCAGAAACTACACCCCTTAGACAAGGAACAGTATTTGCAGCTATTGGATTAAGCTGACAACTATAATATCCAATAGGATGATAACTTTGTCCCAAAGTCTGTGTTAATACACCAGGATCAATTCCCTTGGTTTCATTTACAAATAGTTGGAAAGGTTTTTAGTAGTCTGGGATACCCAAAGCAGGTAACAGAGAACATGGCTTCTTTAAACTTAGGGCTTGCGGATGTTCTGGCTTAAGTTTTAGAGGTTCAGGTTCCGTGTTCTGGGTCAGATCTGGTCAGATCTGTAAGACATTTTGTTATTTCAAAGTACTCAGGTTTCTGCTGTCTGGAGAACCCAGTTGTTCAAAGAACAGCTCTGAGTTTCTTTTTGGTCCTTGGAGCAGTCAGTTTCTGGATATCCGCTATTCTTTTCTGTGTAATACTCCTTGAACCCTCTGATAACACAAAACCTAGATATTGCACTCTAGGCAAAACCCACTGTAATTTTGCCTTGGAGATCTTGTGCCCATGCTTGTACATTTCTAGCAAAAGAATCTTTTTTAATTGAGAATTTTACTTAATTAATTTAGAATATTTTTCCACATTTACATGATTCATGTTCTTTCCCTCCCCTTCCCCCCATAGCCGACTTGAAATTCTATTGGGTTTTACATGTATCATTGATCAAGACATATTTCCATATTATTGATATTTGCACTAGGGTGATCATTTAGGGTCTACATTCCCAGTCATATCCCCATCTAACCAAGTGATCAAGTAAATGTTTTCTGTGTTTCTACTCTCACAGTTCTTCCTCTAAATGTGGATTGTGTTCTTTCTCATAAGTCCCTCAGAATTGTCCTGGATCATTGCATTGCTGCTGGTGGAGAAGTGTATTACATTTGATTGTACCTCTCTGCATATTGTTTTCCTGATTCTTCTCCTTTCATTCTGAATGAATTCCTGGAGGTTGTTCCAGTTCACATGGAAAATCTCCAATTCATTATTTCTTTGAGCACAAATAGTGTTAAATTTTTATGGTTGGACTCAGAATATTATTGGTGGTCATCAGGGATTTAATTTCAAAATCCCAAAGTGAATTACTAAAGTAAAATGTAATTTATGGTAGTTTATTTTACAATAGAGGGAAGATCTTAAAGGGAGAGAGAAAAGGGTAGAGAGAGGGAGGGAGGGAGAGAGAGAGGAGGGAAGAGAGAGGAAGGGAGGGAGAGGGGGAGGAGAGAGAGAGAGAGAGACAGAGAGAGAGAGAGACAGAGAGAGAGAGAGAGAGAGAGAGAGAGAGAAAGAGAGAGAGAGAGAAAGAGAGAGAGAGAGAGAGAGAGAGAGAGAGAGAGAGAGAGAGAGAGAGAGAGAGAGAGAGAGATCTGAGTCAGAGGATCCATCTCTGGCCTCTGTGGTTCTCTATTTAAAGATCTTTTTCTCGTGTCACCTCCCCTAAATTTTACATCTACCAATTACAGCAGACGCTCCTTTCCAGGACTGCCCACTCTTTCACATGTGGGTCACAGATCTCCCACTCAACACATGAAATTGGTGTTCACAATTTTTTTTGGTTAGATCACACCTTTAGTAGTAAGTTTGCACCTTTTTTGTAGTTAAAATGGGTAGATCTACTTTAAAGGGATTAAAATCTAAAAATAGACTGGGGATTACAATTCAATCTTTCCAATAAAGGAAGAGCTAAGTACATTCATTGTTACAATCAGAGGATTGCAAATTTAATCTTCACAATAGTATTCCATCACCAACAGGTACCACAATTTGTTCAGCCATTCCCCAATTGAAGGGCATCCTCTCATTTTCCAATGGAATTTTTTCTTTACAGAATCTACTCATATGCTCAAGTCCTTTCCTTCCTTATAAAAGAACTATGTGACAGACCACAAGATCTCAAAGGCAAAAGTTCAGTGGTGTCTCCCCGAAGTGGAATATTTAGGGTTTATTTTAACTGCTAGTGCCTGCATCATTTTGCCTAGGCACATCAATGATATTCAGAAATTAAGCGCTCCCTCTACTAAGAAATATTTGAGAGCAATTTGAAGAGTAGCAGGGTTTTGTAGATAGTGGGTTCCTTACTATGGGGAAACCACTAAACCCTTATGGCACTGAACAAAAATTTAGTCACTGAACAAGCTATCCTGCCTGCTCCTATTCTGGGCATCCCAGATTACCAAAAGTCATTCACTTTATATGTACACAAACAGAGAGGGTTGGCTTCTGGTGTTTTCAATCAAACCTTACCAACTGTTTAGTGTCCAGTTGTTTACTACTTTACCCAGCTGGACCCAGTAGCTTCTGGAGTACCATATTTATTAATAACTAAATCTGCTGATTTAGTATTGGGATGCCTCTAACAATAATGAAATTGAAGCATTGCTGCTAAGGCGTAGAACATGGATATTTTCTGAGCAAAGACTCAAGATACAAAGTTACCTTGTTGGACAATGAAAATATCACCTTAAAAGGCTGCACAACACTGAACCTTGCCACATTGCTTCCGGATACGCCAGTTACAGGAGAACCATTATATAATTGTGGATTTTTAGTAGCCATGACTGAAAAATCTCCTGGACACTCCTTTCGACAGCACAGATGTAATGTTATTCACTGATGGTACTTTCATGAGGAATGGCATACGCTACACTGGAGCTTCTTTAGTCACAGAATTTGCAACTCTGGTCAGCTTCACTGCCCTCAAATATAAGTGCTCGTGGTATAGAACCATAGATTTAAAACACGCCTGTAATATTGCTAAAGAAAGCAACAAATTACATTGATTCTAGCAACTAAATACCAACCACCAACCCAGCGCACTCCGTCCAGCTACTGCTTGTGCCTGTCAGCAATTGATTTCCTCTCCTTACCTACTGACACAGGCCCTTTTGTTTTTTTATTTTGTTTTTAAATGCAATGGGGGTTAAGTGACTTGCCCAGGGTCACATAGCTGGGAAGTGTCTGAGGACAAATTTGAATGTAGGACCTCCCATCTCTAGGCCTGACATTCAATTCACATAGCCACACAGCTGCCCCTAAGCTGGCCCTTTTATTTCCCCTTCTTACCTCACTTCCTGTCTCTTACTTTCACTATGGACTTGTTAATCCCTACAGATCTCTTATGGCAAAAGGGCCTCCAGGTCACTTGGAGAAAGGGATTAAGAATTCCCTTTACATACCCAAGGAAATAGGATATAAAGCAACTTATGTTCTGATAGTGGAGCAAAGGTGATATGGTTATATATGTGGATGTGTAACTATCTTTTAGTGTTATTTTCTTTCAGAAGAAGAGATCAGACCTGAAATGAAAGTGACTCCAAAAGAAGTGAGCCTTTCTTTGGAATATAGTGACCAACAGAAATTCATGAGTGATGGTCTGGATGAATTACCTTGGAGAGAATTATGTGTCAAATTTCAAAATTCGTCCTTTATTGAACATCAAAGTATGCACATTGAGAAAAAAATCTAATGAATGTCTTCAGTGTGGAAAGACTTTTATGCATGGGGCCAGTCTTGCTGGACAGTGTAGAATCCACAGTGGGGAGAAACCTTATGAATGCAAGCAGTGTGGAAAGAAATTCAGTCACAGATCCAACCTTGATACACATCAGAGAATCCACAGTGGGGAGAAACCTTATAAATGCAAACAGTGTGGAAAGACATTCAGACTTAGCTTTTCTTTTGTTATACATCAAAGAATCCACCATGGGGGGAAATTTTATGAATGCAAACAATGTGGAAAGACATTCAGTTGTAGCTCTTATCTTGCTATACATCAGAGAATCCACCGTGGGGAGAAACCTTATGAATGCAAGCAGTGTGGAAAGGCATTCAGGCAAAGAGCCCACCTTGATACACATCAGAGAATGCACAGTGGTGAGAAACCTTATGAATGCAAACAATGTGGAAAGACATTCAGTCAGAGAGCCCACCTTGATACACATCAGAGAATCCACAGTGGTGAGAAACCTTATGAATGCAAGCAATGTGGAAAGACATTCAGTTGTAGCTCTTATTGGGCTGTACATCAGAGAATCCATAGTGGAGAGAAACCTTATGAATGCAAGCAATGTGGAAAGGCATTCAGTCGTAGATCTTATCTGGCTGTACATCAGAGATTTCACAGTGGGGAGAAACCTTATAAATGCAAGCAATGTGGAAAGACATTCAGTCAGAGATCCGACCTTGATAGACATGAAAGAATCCACAGTGGGTTGAAACCTTATGAATGCAAGCAATGTGGAAAGACATTTAGTCAGAGATCCCACCTTGATAGACATAAGAGAATCCACAAGGGGTAGAAACCATATGAATGGAAACAATGCGAAAAGATACTCAATTGTAGCTTTTATCTGGCTGTGCATCAGAGAATCCACAGTGGGGAAACATCAGTTGAGTGCAACCAGTGTGGAGAGACATTCAGTCACAGATCCAACCTTGATACAGATCAGAAAATCCACAGTGGGGAGAAAACTTATGAATACAATCACTGTGGAAAGACATTTAGTTATAATTTTGATCTTAAAAAAAACAAAACAAACCAGAATCTCCACAGTGTGGAGAAACCTTAAGAATGCAAGTGGTTTTGGGACATTCATTTGGTGCTTTTATCTTTTCCAACATTAGAGAATACACTATCCTGAGGAATTCTATGAATGCACATGTTAAAGAGATGTCCTTAATCTCTCCTGTGTCAAGTGGCTATAAAGGAAACTTTCTAAGAAAAATCTGAACTGAGAGTCAATGAGCCAGAGCTGAAGATTCTATTATAAAGGAGATCAGGACTGAGGAGATGAAGTAGACTGCCATCTGAAAGGAAGTGAGGGGGGTCAGTTGATCAATGAAGAGAAGAAGGAAGTATCTATGGACAGTTGAGGGTATTTTGCCACTGGGATATCTTGAGAACAAGAGGTCTGTCTCTTGAGGCAAAGGGCTACTGGCAGTTGGGCTTCTATAGAAAATTGAATGAGTATTCACTGTTGCTTTAAGGAGTTAGGGAGTTGGTGAACAATTTGTAGACTAAAATAGATTAGTCCTGGTGTGTCAGGCAGAACCTATACTGAGAGTTTAGTTTTTAGAGAATTTTAAGAAATATTAAGAATTTCAGTTATATTTATTTGGTGTAGGTATGGTATAGGACTATGATATATGAGTAGCAATCTCTCTTCTATCTACCTGTATTTCTTTTTTAAATTAAAGAAAGTTTCTGTTAAACTGCTTGCCTCACTTTGTTGAAATCCTTAATTTAACCCTCATAAAATATGTGGTAAGCCAGTTAGGAATTTGTTATTATCTGTTTCTAGATTTTCATAGGCAGTTCAGTATGGTGTTTACATTATGGCAAATGTAGTGAAAGAGGAGTTTCCAGCCAAACTCAAATCCCACTCCCTGAGAGTATTGATGTGGCACAGCTCCCAGTTTCCACTTTTTTCAGGTTGTTATCATTTTGGGTAGTATTTTTCTGATGTACCAAATTTACCAAATAATTTTCCTAGGTCTCTTTAAGAAGAAACAATGTGAGACAGAATAATTGGCACTCAATTTGCATACAGTTTGAAACAATTTGAATACCTTGAGGAATGTATCTCTCAAATGCCCCAATTATTTTTCAGCTTACTTAAACTATCTGTTACTCTAATTAACCTGTTTCTCCTACTTTTCCTACTTCCTCTACCAACTCCATGGCAACTCAAGCAGAAACCCAATTGAAAGAAGCAAGAAATAGTAAAACTATAGCCCTACTCCCCTTAAGAGAAGTGCCACCCTTTAATCCTAAAGAAGAGTTAGCTACCACAAGACCTCAAAAATAATTTACCCTAGAGGATATTGAGATTTAAGTAGAGCACTCATTCATTTGCGGATGAGCCCATGGCTGTTATCAAAAGGCTGGACAGCATATCTCAAAACCTTGATTCAACCTTGATTGATTTTAAACATATTTTAGAGGTCTTGACAATAAAAAGGGAGAAAGATAAGGTTCTTATTAGTGAGGCTTGGGGAAGAGAAACAGTTCATTGGCTTCCAAAAGGTGCCAAATGAGGTTTTAACATTTAAGCTGACTACACTAGTTTGTGGCAGTCTAGAGAGTCAGTACTCAAAGCCATTAGGGCATATTTTGGCAGATCAGATATCTGGGCAAAATTTGACAAACTCAGACAGGAGAATGTTGAAAATCCTTCCCAGTTCATAGACAAACTCATACCTGGTATGGAGATATATAAACCTAGATTTGGCTATAGAAAGGATTGTTAGACAATTGAGAAGGCAGATTGTGAAAAACAGTTGCAGTGTGGACAAGGATTATTTCAAAACCAACTTTCTAGCTGGGTGAGTATGGACCTTGATGGGTTGAGGAGAGCAGCAGTATATGTATATAATGGTCATGAAAAGAAAGATGACAAAGATGGTGATTTAGTGGGAATGTTAAAGAAGATAAAAGTATTAAAGGAAAGCTTAAAGAAGATATACAAATTATGGGGTAGCCATTGTCCCTTTGGAAGAATCTACAAATCAAAGACAAACATTACTTATGAGGAAAAGGGTGATATTTAATGTTAAATTGCAGAAGATGGACTCAGGTATTTAACAATTTTAGATTTCTGGGTAAATAAGGAGGTAGTCTAGATGTTGGATTCTTCCTCTCCTCACCACCTACTGATATAGGCTACTTCAATATGGCCAAAAAACACAAACTCATATGAATGAATGGATTCTACTGAAGGGTACAGCATTGAAAGTAAGTGGCATTTGGGTATTTGCACACAATAAGGGAATGAGAAAGCTTCCAGCAAAATGCAAGCTGATCAACCATCCCCCACCTTTCAGAGCCAGCACAAGCTAGAATCAGTGAGTGAGGGACACCCCGAGGTCCTTGGTAGCTGAGTAAGACCACCAAATATCTATCCCTGAGAGCACCTAGACCTGAGTCCCCAGCAGGCTGAAGAGCAGAGACCTTGGGAACCTTCAGGGAGATCGTGTAGAGAAGGGCAGTAAACAGTAGATTCTGCAGAGACTTGAGAGGTGGCTTTAGCCAAAAACCACACTCCTTAGCTCCATACATAGCCTGCCCTCCTTACTCAGATTTCTAATGGGAAAGGGAAGGAAAAATCACCATAGTGATATCAAACAGTGCCCAGAAAAAAAAAATGACTTCCCATCACTAAGAAAAACAAGAAGACTTTGACCCTAGGAATTTTATGGAGGAAAAATCCAGTCTACCAAGTTAATAGCAGAAAAGGACATACAAATAATGCATCCAAACCTTCCAAAAAATGGGAATTGGCCAGAAGCTCTTGAAGAATTTAAATCAGAGCTCATGAGGAAGATGGGAGTATCGATTCTAGCAAGAAAAGTGGGAAAGAGTTCAAAAGAAAAATGAGTTTAATGTACAGAAATGTCCAATTGGAGAAACAGCTGTAAGTCATGAAAAGCAGGATAGACCAAAGAGAAAAGGAAAACCAGTCTTTAAAGACCAGAATTAGGCAATTGGATCTTGCAAAACAGCAAGAATTAATAAAGCAAAGCCAAAAAAAGTCATAAAATAGAAGAAAACATAAAATGTCTCACTGACAAGATGACAGATCAGGAAAACCAATCATGAAGAGACAATTTGAGAATTATAAAGATAATTTTAGAGTTGTGACCTAATCTAAATTAATTTTTGGTCACCAGGGAATATCCCAAATAAAAATACCCAAGTCAGCTGGAAATTTATGGTGATTTAACTAATATAGAGGAAAGGAATTAAGAAATGAGAGAGAGAGAAAACTCTGGTTTCTAGTTAGAATTTCTAAGTTCCAGCCAGGGGAAGAGAGTCTCAAGAAGTTTGGCCATTCCTGGAGGCTTCATGCCTCCAGAAAGGTGGGGTCACTAAGTCAGATTTTCACTCCCCAATGGTGACAGTCTTAAAGAAGTCTGGAAGTTGGTCTTCCAGTTGCTCCTCTGAGTCAATGCTTGAACTGTCCAAATGAATGTTTATTCTCAAAATGAATGTCCCAATCTGAACTTTTCATTCTCTTTTATAGATCTTTTACTCTTGTGTCCCCTCCTCTAAATTTTCACATCTTCCAATCACATCAGTTGCTTTTCTCTAGGACTGCCCATTCTTTAGTTCTCATCATCTTTGCTTAGATTATATCTTTTAAGTTACTTAACACTTCTTTGTTAAGTTCACCTTTTATAGTTACTTAACACCTTTTTGTAGTAAGATCTAAAAATAGATTGTAGTTTAAAGTTCTAGCTTCACTATAAAGTTAAGAGCTAAGTACCTTCATTGTTACAATCAGGAGATTTCAATTTTATCTTCACCATAAAGTAAGATCTAAGTATCTTCATTGTTAGGCAATAGCTAAATCCAATCTTCACAGAATCATTAGTTTACCTGAAAACGCAGAAATAGAAATGTTGATATCATACTGCAAGAAATCATCCAAGAAAACTGCATTGATATTCTTGAACAAGGGGGCAAAATAGACATTGAAAGAGTTCACAGAACAGCCTCTACACTACATCCTCAAAAGACAACCTCCAGAAATGTAATTGCCTTCCAAGAGCTTCCAAGCTACGGAGAAAATTTTACAAGGAATTTCTGTCCAACAGAAATTCATGAGTGATGGTCCGGATAAATTACCTTGGAGAGAATTCTGTGTCGAATTTCAAAATTCGTCCTTTATTAAACATCAAAGAATGCACATTGAGAAAAAATCTAATGAATGTAATCAGTGTGGAAAGACTTTTATGCACAGGACCAGTCTTGCTGGACACTGGAGAGTCCACATTGGGGAGAAATCTTGTGAATGCAAGCAGTGTGGAAAGAAATTCAGTCACAGATCCCACCTTGATACACATCAAAGAATCCACAGTGGGGACAAGCATTATGAATGCAAGCAGTGTGAAAAGACATTCAGACATAGCTGTTCTTTTGCTATACATCAAAGAATGCACAGTAGAGAGAAACCTTATGAGTGCAATCAATGTGGAAAGACATTCAGTCAGAAATCCCACCTTGATACACATCAAAGAATCCACAGTGGGGAGAAGCCTTATGAGTGCAATCAGTGTGAAAAGACATTCAGTCAGAGATCCCACCTTGATACACATCAGAGTATCCATAGTGGGGAGAAGCCTTATAAATGCAAGCAGTGTGGAAAGACATTCAGACTTAGTTTTTCTTTTGCTATACATCAAAGGACCCACAGTGGGGAGAAACCTTATGAGTGCAATCAGTGTGAAAAGACATTCAGTGAGAAATTTGACCTTAAACATCAGCGCATCTACAGTATGGAGAAACCTTATGGATGCAAGTTATGTAGAAAGATATTCAATCAGAGAACCCACTTTGATACACATCAGAGAATCCATAGTGGGGAGAAACCTTATGCATGCAAACAGTTTGGAAAGACATTCAGTCAGAAATCTGACCTTGATACAACATCAAAGAATCCATAGTGGGGAGAAACCTTATGAATGCAAGCCGTGTGGAAAGACATTCAGTCAGAGCTCCAGTCTTGCTGTACATCACACAATCCACAGTGGGGAGAAACCTTGAGTGCAACCAGCATGTAAAGACGTTCACTAGGAAATCTTACCTTGATACACATCGGAGAATCCACAGTGGGGAGAAACTTTATGAATGCTGTGATATTAAAATCACTTTTAAAGACCGATAGATATTAATTTAAGGTTGCCAAGGAATTCACTTGTGAAATTCCTTAAATGAAACACTCAAGTCAGAATGGAGTTTTATGGTGGTTTAATTACAACGGGAGTAAGAAAGAAGGAGAGGGAGAGAAGGAAAGAAGGGGAAAAGGAAAAAGGTTAACTCAACCTTCTGGCAGAGCCAGAGGGAGTTTAGGCCTGGAAGGCCAAGGTAGAGAAGAGAATCAGTCCCATGACTCATGTGACTGATCTGAAGGAAAGCTGCCTGTGGGCCTCCTCCTTGCTCAAGCTCCTAGAATGAACTGGCACCTAGCCCTGCCCACAGGAAGCGAGTGAACTCCAGAGGCTGTTCTCTACCTCACTTCCTGTATCTCACAAGTGCCAATGGTGGCTCAAGGTTGGCTTAGGACAGCCCAGATGGGCAGTTAGTTATTTCTGATTTGCCATTGACTAGCACATGTATAGTGTGGGTATGCACAATTTTGGGTGCTAGACCAAGCAAGATAGAGATTTAAAAATCACAATGCAAGCAGTGTGGCAAGCCATTCAGTTAGAGATCCCACTTTGGTAGACATCAGAGAATCCATAGTAGGAAGAAACCTCATGAATGCAGCAGTGTCAAAAGACATTCAGTTGTAGCTCCAGTCTTGCTGTACATCAGAGGATCCACAGGGTGGAGAAACCTCATGAATGCAAGTAGTTTTGAGAGACATTTATTTGGTGCTTTCATCTTTCTCAACACTAGAGATATCACTATCCTGAGGAATTGTGTGAATGCAAATGTTAAATCAATGTCCTTAGTCTGTCCAGTGAGAAATGGCTGGAGAAGATTTCTAAGAAAATCTGAACTGAGAGTCAGTGACCCAGAGCTGAAGATTCTATTACAAGGGAGACCAGGACTGAGGAGATGAGGTAGACTTCCATTTAAAAGGAAATGGGGGAGTGGTGGCAGTTGATCAGTGAAGAGATAAAGGAAGCATCCATGCACAGTTGAGGGTCTTTTGCCTCTGAGATCTCTTGAGAACAAGAAGTCTGTCTTAGGGAAGGGGATACTGGCAGTTGGGCATCTATAGAAAATTGAATGAGTGTTGGCTGTCTGTTATTTTAAGGAGTTAGGGAGTTCATGAACAATTTAGAGACTCAGATAAATTAGACCTGGTATGCCAGGAAGAACCTGTACTGAGAATATGTTGTTTAGGGAATGTTAAGAAATATTAGGAGTTTCTGGTATATTTACATGGTATAGGATTAGCAACCTTTCCTTACTCTCCTCTCTACCTGTATTTCTTAAATTAAAGGAAGTTTCTGCTAAACTGCTTGCCTCACTTTGCTGATATCCTTAATTTAACCCTTACAGTGTTAGTGTTACAGTGCCAGTTAAGAGTTTGATTAACATATTAGTAACCTGTTCCTAAAGTATCATAGGCAATTCAATATGATGTTAATTAAACATTATGGCTCATGTAGTGAAGGAGTAGTTTCCAGGCTAACTCAAGCAATTCCCACTCCCTGAGAGTATTGATGTGGCACAACTTCCAGTTTCTAATTTTTTTCAGGTTGTTATCAAATGGGGGAGTATTTTTCTGATGTACCAAATTTACCAAATGATTTACCTACTTCCCACACAAGAAACAATATAAAGATTAATTGCATTCAATGTGCATACAGTGAGAAACAATTTGCATACCTTGAAGAATGTATCTCTCAAACACCCCCAAATTATTTTTCAACTTACTTAAACTACCTACCTATTTAATCAACCTGTTTTTCCTACTTTTCCTACTTCCTCCACTAACTTCATGGCAGCTCAAGCAGAAAGCCAAGAGAAATAAACAACAAGAAATAGTAAAGATACAGGCCTACTCCCTGTAAGAGAAATACCGTCCTTTAATCCTAAATAGTTACCACAAGACCTCAGAAATCATTTACCCAAGAGGATATTGAAAGATTCAAGCAGAGCACTCATTCTTTTGAGGGTGAATCTACAGTTGTTATCAAGAGGCTGGAAAGCATATGTTAAATGTTTGATCCAACCTGGATTGATTTTGAACATTTTTTAGAAGAGTTGTCAGTAAAAAGGGAGAAGATAAGGTTATCTTGCTTACTAATGAGGCTTGGGGTAGAGGAGCAGTTCATTGGCTTCTAAAAGATGCCAAATATGACATTAACATTGAAGCTGAATACTCAAATTTGTGTCAGGCTAGGGAGTCAGTACTCAAAGCCATTAGGGCATGTTCTGACAGATCAGGTAGCTGGAAAAGGTATGCCAAATTCAGATAGGAGAATGTTGAAAATCCTTCCCAGTTGATGGACAGATTGGGAGAACTGGGAGATATATAGACCTAGATTTGACCAGAGAAAGGGATGTTAGTTAGACAGTTGAGAAGGCAGATTGTGAAAAACTGTTTCAGGGTGGACAAGAAGTATTTCAAAACCAGATTTCCTAGCTGGCTCAATATGGACCTTGATGAATGGAGGACAGCAGCATTATTTGTTTATAATGTGCATGAAAAGAAAGATGACAATGATGGTGATTTAGTAGGAGTATTAAAGGGCAAAAGTTTTAAAGGGAAAGCTTTAAAAAAGGGATACAAATTTTTGTGTAGCTATGGCTCTTTGGAAGAATCTACAAACCAAAGGCCAACATGTTACTCATGTGGAAAAAGGGGACATTTAATGTTAAATTGCAGAAGCTGGACTCAAGTATTTTGCAATTTTAGACTTCTGGGTAAATATGGTGGTAGTCTAGATGTAGGATTCTTCCTCTCCTCACCACCTACTGATATAGACTACCTCAACAGGCCAAAAAAACCAAGTTCGAATTTCTGAAGGGACTTTACAGTAGGGTACAACATTGAAAGTAAGTGGGATTTGGGCATTTCCACACAATAAGAGGGGTGAGAAAGCTTCCACCAAAGCTCAAGCTGATCAACCCTCCCCCACATAACCTACAGAGCTAGAGTCAGAGCCAGCACAAGCTAGAATCAGTGAGTGAGTGAGGGGCACCCCTAGGTCCTTGGCAGCTAAGACCACCAAAGTCCTATCCATGAGAGCAGCTAGACCTGAGTCCCCAGCAGGCTGAAGAGCAGAGATCTTGGGAACCTGCAGGGAGATAGCACAGATAAGGGCAGTAAACAGTAGTAGCTGCAAAGACTCAAGAGCTGGCCTCAGGCAAAAACCACACTCCTTAGCTCCATATATAGAGAGCCTGCCCTCCTCACTCAGATTTCTGATGGGAAAGGGAATGAAAAACCACCATAGTGATGGCAAATGGTGCCCAGGAAAAATGACTTCCCATCACTAAGAAAAACAAGAAGAAGGCTTTGACCCTAGAAATTTTATGGAGGAAAAATCCAGTCTACAAAGGAAATAGCAGAAAGGGACATACAAATAATGCATCCAGGCCTTCCAAAAAATGGGAATTGGCCAGAAGCTCTCAAAGAATTTAAATCAGAGCTTATGAAGAAGAAGGAAGGATTCTAGCAAGAAAAGTGGGAAATAGTTCAAAAGAAAAATGAGAGTTTGAAGTACAGAAATGCCCAATTGGAGAAACAGTTAGAAGCTATGAAAAGCGGGATAGACTAAAGCGAAAAGGAAAACCAATCTTTAAAGACCAGAGTTAGGCAATTGGAAGCCAATGATCTTGCAAAACAGCAAGAATTAATAAAGCAAAGTCAAAAACCTCACAAAATAGAAGAAAACAATATATTTCACCGACAGGATGACAGATGGGGACAACCAATCATAACGAGACAATTTGAGAACCATTGGTCTGCCTGAAAACCCAGAAATAAACAGAAATCTTGATATCATACTACAAGAAATTATCCAAGAAAACTGCCCTGTTCTTGAACCAGGGGACGAAATAGACATTGAAAGAGTTCATAGAACACCCTCTACACTAAATCCTCAAAAGACAACTCCCAGGAATGTAATTGCCAAATTCAAGAGCATCCAATATAAGGAGAAAATTTTACAAGAAGCTGAAAAGAGTCAATTCAGAAATCAAGTAGCATCAATCAGAATTACACAAGATCTGGCAACTTCCACACTGAAGCACCACAAGGCTTGGAATATGATATTCAGAAAGGCAAGAGAATTGAGTCTTCAACTTAGGATCACCTACCTATTAAAACTGACTATATACTTCCAGGTGGAAGTATGGGCATTCAACAAAATAGAAGATTTTCAAGTATTTGTAAAGAAAAGACCAGAGCTAAGTGGAAAGTTTGATATCCAAACACAAAAATCAAGAGAAACATGAAATGGTAAATAAGAAAGAGAGTGGAAAGGGTAAATGTGTTTTTGTTATTCAACCTTCTTTAAAGGCTTCAATAAGATCAAATTGTTTATATTCATATATATGGAAAAATGTTATTTGTAACTCAAAAAGTATATTCATGATTATAGTAAATTAGAAGAATCATTTACAGGAAGAGATTCTATCTTACACTACAGGGAAAGTGAGAAGGGAAAACTAAGGGGGGAGTAAAGGGGAATACAAAAAGGGAGGGAAAGAGTGGGGAGGGAACTTAACAGACCCTAATAAAATAATAAGGGATCAAAAGGTAGGGGGCAGAAAGGGAAGCATATCAAGTATTTGATAATTTTGGAAATAATGGAAATTTTGAACATCTAGCAACAACAATTATCCAAGAAAGTAGAGAAATAATTATAGAAATTACAATAACAGGAATGATTGTAGAAAAAGATTATAGAAATTATGCTAATGATAGAACCAATAATCAAAATGAGGCAAATGAATATATCTGAAATGGGGCCTGTCCACGCAATAGCCAAAATGTAAGTCCTCCTTAATGAGAGGAATCTGAGAGGTGCACATGGACCTTTCTGAAGGTTTCAGAGGGGAGAAAGCACTCTGGAATCAAAGATGAAGACATTTGATTTTCCAGACACTGATATAATCACCCCAGTCATCCCAATCCATCCCCCCCCCAAATAGTGATGAATCACAGTAAGAATAATATAGATCTGTATCTGTGGATCTAGCCAGATATCCAACCCTACCCATTAGCTTCATGTTACACATACTGAATAAGGAAATGAAAGGTTGAGCCAGCAAAGGAGGGCAGAGAGGAAAGGGGGAGAGAGGGAAGAGGGAAGAAGAAAACCAAAGAATTGAACAGTCATGCAGGCTTTTCAATACCACCATCAGTGCCAACCTGCAGTGATGGAAGGTCAAAGTCAGCTAGAATGAGTAGCCATGGATTGTTGGGCTGTTACCAGCATCATTTCAGCACAGCTTGGAAACAATTTTTACAGCAAAACCACTACAATAAACTTTTTAACACAACCTATAACTTTAAGACAAATACCCAATTAATTTTAAACATTGGCATAAAATTTGGTTTAAACAATTATAAAAAGGAAAAATGCCACTATATGCACTCTATTGTGCAATAAACCTCTCTCTTATACTCTCATTTCACTTTGAAGTCCAATGGCATTCCAAATTAATATCCATTTCTATTTTTTTAAAACCTTTACCTTCCGTCTTGGAATCAATACTGTGTATTGGTTCCAAGGCAGAAGAGTGCTAAGGGCTAGACAATGGGGTTTAAATGCCCAAGGTCACACAGCTGGGAAGTGTCTGAGGCCAGATTTGAACCTAGGACCTCCTGTTTCTAGGCCTCACTCAATACACTGAGCTCCCTAGCTGCCCCCCAAAATAATATCCATTTCTAATGGTTATTTTGCCACATCTGGTATGGAGACAATACAGTCTCCTCTGAAAAACCCTGTATGCAGCTCTTTTAGTGTCTTAAAAGAATCTTAAAGCTGGGACTAGTAAAATCCACAGATATTCACTCTTGCATTTAAGAACTTTGAAAACTGTTTAAAAAAAAACAAAAACAGGGCAGGAACTTAAATCTGAGACTAAATGTAAAAGTCAGATTTGGTGGTTCTCAGTGAATGACAATGGGGAGTTTGGGGGGTCTGGGGAGAAGTGGGATGGTCAGACATGGATTCTCTTGTTGGCTTTGATGTCTCTCACTAGTTTTCATCTTCCATATCCTGCAGCACTTCTTTATTCTGTTCTTCACCATCACCCTGCATATCTGAAGTCCACAGAGTCAGGTTATCATGTAACAACTGCATTATAAGTGTCACGTCCTCATCGCTTTCTTCAATCAGTGTATCGAGTTCTGCAATTGCATCATTGAAGGCTGCTTTTGCCAACCTGCAGGCATGGTCAGGGAAATTAATAATTTCCTAGTAGAATACAGAAAAGTTGTGAGCAAGACCTAAGCAGATGGAGTGCACTGGTGGAAGTTCTGTCACTACAACATCACTAGAAGCTTTATAAACCACCAGCGTATTCTCTATAGCCTACTTTAAGTCATTTCCTGTGACAAATTCAGCCAGATACCTGAGACAGGCTACTTTCATTTTATAATAGAAAACCTTGCCTTTAAGAACTTTGCAAACTGTTTAAAAAAAAAAAACAAAAAACCTCACCTACCTTCCCATCATCCAGTGACACTGATATCCTTCCTGTTCCTCACACATGACACTCCATCTTTCCACCTCATGCCTTTACATTGACTCTATACCATGCCTCCATTGTTTTCCTTCCTCAACTCCACCTCCTTGTTCCCCTAAATGGCTTCAAGACTCAGTTCAAATCTCACTTTCTGCAAGAAGTCTTTCTCAGTTGCCTCCACTTTAAAGCTTTCCATCTAAAATCATTTTTAATTTTCACTGCACGTAGCTGGTTCATTTATCTTCCTCTTTAGACTGAGAGGTTCTCAAGCAAAGCACTGTCTTCATCTTTCTTTGTATCTCTGATGATTGGCAAGAGTCTGGCACAAAGAACCAGATAAGTAAATGTATATTGCTGCTACTGCTGGTGATGGTGCTTGATGAGTTGTTATTACTGTACTGATGGCATTTCTCTCTTTTTTAAGCTGGTTACCACTAAGGCTACTTCTGAATAGGGGAAGAGTATAGATATATTTACAAATCGAAGTGATATAAAAGATAAAAGAAAACTAAGTATATCGAACTTTATATTTTATTTTCCCTTAGTTATATGTAAAAACAATTTTTAACATTCAGGTTTTTTTAAATTTTGTGTTGCAAATTCTTCTTTCTAATTTTTTTCTTCACCCCAGCCCCCTGGCAAACAATCTGATATACATTTTACATGTGCAATCATGTAAAAAATATTCCACATTAGTCATTTTGTCGAAGAGGTCTCCAAAGAAAAAAGAAGAAAGAATGTGATTTGAGTATATTTTGTTCTACATTCAGACTATCAATTCCTTCTCTGGAGGCAGATGGCATTTTTCCTCAGGAGCCTCTGGCATTGTCCTTGATCACTGAATTGCGGAGAGTAACTAGGTCATTCACAGTTGTTCATCAGAATATAACACATGGTCTTCTGGTTCTGCTTGCTTCACTTTGCATCACTTCATGTAAATCTTTCCAAATTTTTCCAGTCATCCTGCTCATCCTTTCTTATGCTAGCATAATAGTATACCATCACAATATGATACCACAACTTGTTCAGCTATTCCCAAATAGATGGGCATTCCTTCAATTTACAATTCTTTGCTACTACAAAAAGAGCTATTATATTTTTGCATATATACATCCTGTTTTGTCTTTCAAAAAATATCTTGAGAGCGGGACAGCTGGGTAGCTCAGTGGATTGAAAGTTTGGCCTAGAGACAGGAGGTTAATGGAACATAGGTGGGGCTACACTCACTCCCTAAAGATAATTCTAGCTATCTAAATCCTGACTAGCGGGTGCACTAAAAAATAGAAACAGCACACAGTTTGTGAGGTGAAGATGGCTAGAGGCCAGAGGTCTGAGCCAAGTTGGTCGGGCTCATCTTCAGGATAGAGTTGCTGGATCTCTGCTGCTCATACATATACACAGAATGTCAGGATGAGGAAAGATGTCACAGCTCCCAGAAACAGACATTTCTTGCTACCAGGAACCGCCAAGATTTTATCAGGAAATCTCAGCTATGTCCTTCAGCCAGATACAAAATGGCCACCGGAAGTAACCCTCGGCCCTCCGCTGTGTCCATTAATCAACAGACCCCCTTGTGTCTCCTTTTAAGCAGTCCTCCCATTCCAGAATGGGGTTCATAGAGTTCTGTGCATGTGCCAGGCTCTGCGGAGTCACACACAAACCCTTGCAAATCTCTCATCTGCCTCCTTCTGTACTGCAGTTCTAATCTGCCTCAGACGCTTCCTAGCTGTATGACCCCTGGACGATGGCCTTAGTCCTTACCACAATGCCACCTTGGAACTACTACATATTATTGACTCTAAAATGTTAAGTCAAGGTTTGGGGCTGTTTTTTATTTTTAATCTCCGGGGGCAGAACCAAGATGGCGGTGTAGTAGCAGGGAAATCCTGAAGCTGCTCTGAATGTCCTTCCAAACTGATCTTTAAAAAGCATCTCAAAAGGACAGAAGTCAACGCAGGACAAGCAAAGGGGCTCTCCCATTGGACACAGCATGAAAGGTAGACAGAGAGAAGGGATTTCCATGTCATAAGGGAGCAACATGGCACCAAGGAAAAGCACCCCGTTCCACCTACCCCACCAGGACCTGGGCAATCTCTGAATTCTAGGAAGTGGACAGCACTAAAGAAAAAGCACTTCAGAATGGTAAACTGAAAAAAAAACATGGAACAATTAAACAGGCAGAAAAGCCATGCTGCCCCAGCCTTAACCCCAACCTCTGGCTCACAGCTAATGGGCCATTGGTATAGGAAAGGGTGGGAAGGGGCAGCAATCGCCCAAGAGAAAAGGCAGGAAGTGGGGGGGGGGCGGTCCAGAGGCTGAGGGCCTGGCCTGTGGAAAGGGAGGGGGAGGGAGATTGGCAGAGACCAGGGAGAATGGACCTGCCATGAGGGGCTCAGGTCTGGAGCCCCTTTTTCCCAGGGTTTTGGGGGACAGACCAACTCCCACATGGGCCAGTTTGGGGCCAGTTTGTGGACACACCCAGATTCCCCCAAAGTTAGAGCCCTTCAGGAACCCTGAGGCAGGAGCAAAGTAGAGAAAACCCCACAATCCCAGGCATGCCCAGGAAGCCTGCAGGGAGTTAGACAAAAACCATATTCCTAGTGTCAACATGCAATCTAGAAACCCCAGACTTGTAGCCTAGTAAGATCTGATCAACCCCAAGTTTTGGGTCTAGCTTGTAAGTTGGAGATCCCAAAGCGTGTACTGGTTCCCTGTTCCTGTGAGAATCCCCTCTGAAGCATGGCAGGCCAGCAGTTTCAGACTGAATAATAGACCCTGCGGTAAATGGCGATCCCAGGTAGGTGGAGCTAAGCATATGCTCAGTACCTTTTTGTCTTAGGTCGTCTTCCCCTAGTGTATCCTTTCCCAAGAAGACCCCCCTCCTGGGCAGGGACCAGCCTTTTAGTCCCCATCGGAAGCAGCCCCTTCCCTTAGACCCCAGCCTCAGGCTATGATTCCTTTCCCAAGCTTGGCTGTGCCCTGTCAGTACAGTTTGAACTCTCCCATTTCCTTAGAGCTGTGGTCATGTCAGTCTTCTTTCCCTGCCCCTGGAGCTCCCCAAACGGTCTAGAGGCTCCCCCAATTCTTTTGCTCCCCGGAGTTGTCAGTCTAGCCAGGTTGGCTCTCCCAGAAATCAGCGACCAGAGCATCCGGAGTTCAGTCCTCTGACTCTGTTTTCTGTTAGCGCAGCTCTATGTGGAGGCCTAAGTTAGCACTAAAGCCCTTTCCTCAGATAGTGGTTTTTCTAGTAGGTCTGTTTTTTATGGTTAACACGAGGGGGCGCCTGCGAGGCTCCCGGAACCTGCAGCTTTCCCAGGGACTTGGACACATTCCAGCCTAGGCTTGAAGTTAGGGCTGCAGGGAAGGGCTGCTTGGACAGCATTCGAATGTACTTCTCCTGCTTCCTCAAGGCCAGCGGTAATAAAGGTTCCTAAACTTCCCATCTGGGTGCCTGTTCGTGCTGCATTCGTACGATCCACAGTGGGAGCTAGGCGGGTCTGCCTGGGATCCCCAAAGGACCAGGGGCAGGAGCCGAACCAGGCAAGCTGCACCTGGATGACACCTCGCTGGGGTGGGGATTTTGGGCTGCCGGCTTCCCCTTTGGGCTTCTCTTTCCTGCTAAGACGAAGGGACCAGCATGAGATCCGATCGTAACACAGTTGTGAGGATCCTGGTGTCCTGCCTCCTGCTCTGAGGTCGCCCCTGGACCCCAGACACCCAAATTTCTGCTCTGCTGCTCGCACTTCTTCCCCCCAGCAGAATCCCAGGCAGGATGATGCCTCCGAGCCTTGGGCTTCCCCCGGTCATTGGGGCAAGTGTGAACAAGGGGATGACCAGGATCAAAGAGAAATTTGAATTTTGAAGAGATGCTGAGACTCAACTCCAAGACAGCTGCGGAGCAGCTCTTAGACTTCCCAGCACACCTCTGCGGTAGGGCGGCCTTGGAGGGAGTGCTAACTGGAACAGTAGCAGCAGAAGTGGAGTCAAGGTGGGGGAAAAGCAGCAGGGGTGGGGTGGGGCACAGGAAAAAAAGAAACAAAATGTCGGGAAGGCAGGCTTAACACAATTTATCTCAGCTATCTTAAATCTTATCCAGTCCTCGTAAGCCAGGAATATGAGTTTTAAAATTAATAGCCAATATTCCAAGTATTCTATTTAATAAGATTTACTAATAATAACTAACACAAAAAAAGTAGAGGGAAAAGGTGCTAGCTAACCTAGCCTGGCTCATGGAGAAGAGAGAGAACCAGGCACAGCCTCAGAACTTATAACCCATATGTGAAGATGCAAATGTGGACAAAGAGAAAAGCATTCTGGGTAATAGAGAAAGGAATTTGGGGTCCTGTAAAAATAGAGACTTGAATCCAGGACTTCAATCCCCAGAAATCCTTGCTCCGCTTCTCCAGAATGCTTTGCAATCTCACTGGATTCTCACCTGGGCTGAGAGCAGATTATGATTCAAAGGGTCTCCCAGTCTCTTCTTTTTCCTGTTGCAGCTTCCAAGCAGACGGGTCTCTTTTCGTAATGTAGGTGAGGTTGTCTAGGCCTCTGGGCCTAGACATGTGCTTTCTTATCCTGTATTTTCTTTAATCCTTAATCTTCAATAAACCTCTAAAAATACAATACTCCTTGCAGAGAGAAACTAATTTCTAACTGCCTCAGTTCTAAATTTTAATCTTTACAGTCGTTAGTGCAAAGTACAAAATCTCCGGGTATACATGGGTGATTTTCTCTCATTCACATAACTGTGAACAGTTATGATTACTAACTGTGTGTTTCCCTCTATCTTAATTTCCCCTGTTTCTCCTTTTCTTCCTCTCCTTTCAGCCTTTCCCTGTACATAAATATTCTTGTTTCTGACCACCAGCTCCCCAAGTTCACCCAACCTTTTTGTCCAGCCCCCACTTTTCTCATTCCCTCTCCCCTTGTTATTTCCTTGTATGATAAGATGGGTTTCTGAAGTTCATTGTGTGTGGATATTATTCCCTCTTTGCACCACTTCCAATAAGAGAAAAGTTCAAGCACTGCCCTCTCACCACCGCCATTTTCCCTTCTACTGTATTGCTTCTTACTCACCTCCTCATGTGAGATAATTTACTCCCAGGTTTCTCTTCTTTTCTCTTTTCCCAGTGTATTCCTGTCTTTATGCCTTCATTTCGTTTTGCATTTTTGTTTGTTTGTTTTGGATATCATCCCATCATATTTGAACTTCCTCCCTGTTCTTTGTCTAGGTATGTTCCTATTCTTTACTTAGCATTTTAAGGGCACAGTTCTTCCCTTGGTGGAGAGGATAAAGAGAAGAAATGAGTTCCTGAAGGGCTTAGAAGAATTTTCTTCTCCAATAAGGGGAGAAGAGGTACTGAAGAACACATTCAGTTCTTGCAAAGAGGCATCAGGCTCAAAGGCAGAGGTATGATGTAAGTATAAGAAAATGGAGTGATTTATATTCTTTCCCAAATCCACTACCTAGAACAGCGGTTCTCAACCTCTCAATTTGAGGCAATGAGAATACATAATGCATATCAGGTATTTACATTCTGAATCAGAACTGTAGCAAAATTACAGTTTTGAAGTAGCCACCAAAATAATGTTTTGGTTTGGGGTCACTGCAACATGAGGAACTGTATTGCGGGGTCACGGCATTAGAAAGGTTGAGAACCACTGGTCTACAGCAACAAGAAAAAGAAAGAGGAGATCAAAGAATTGAACATGCAACTAAAAAGCTAGGAAAAGAACAAATTAAAAAATTCTTAGATAAAGAACAAATTGGAAATTGTAAAAATCAAAGTAGAAATTAATTAAATTGAAAGTAAAAGAACTAACTAAAAAATAAGACTAGGAGCTGGTATTGTGAAAAGATAAATAAAATACATGAAGTATTCATTAATCTAATTTTTAAAAAGAAAGAAGAGAATCAATTTAGCAGTATCAGGAATGAAAAGAGTGATTACACCTGTAATGTAGAGGAAATTAAGGCAATTTTAAGAGCTATTTTGGTGTCTGTAATGCAGGAGCCCAGGTTAGGATGTGCCTGTTACCCTGCTGTGGGGCCTGGAATAAGCAACAACCCCCCTCCACTAGATTAAAATTAATATCCAATAACTCCAAGCATTATATTTTACAAGCTTTATTAATAATCACTTGAAGTAGAGAATGAAAAAGAAGAAAACTAAAAACCTGAATAAAGAAAGCTTTCCCTACCAAGTATGTTGGAAAAGAGAGAGAGGCAGGGTCACACAGAAACTTTATCTCCAAAACCTAAGGACATAACAGGAGGAGGAACATGGGAAGCTGGGATTTAGAATCCTGGGAAATAGATTCTAATTAGACCTGCCCTTCCCATCCTGTTCAGGTCCATTCTGGCAGAAACTCCCAAAGTGTGTCTGAGGGTCAGTGTTCTGGGTCAGGCTGAAGCCCCAGACACAGGGACCTGGAGGGATCAGCTTTTGTCCTGCCATCCTGCCTGCTCCTCCTTACCAGACACCTCTCTGAGACTCCTGGACTGTTCTCTCTGGGAGTCTCTGCCTTTGCTCCTGGGGAACTCTACAATCCTCCTTGGCCCAATGCAGTCTCTCAGCCAGTCCATTTGAAGTGGGACACTTCACAAATGAGTTCAAACACATAGAATTTCGATTATTGGAACCGTAATTTATTACTAAAAGAGAGAAATAAAGAATCTACCAGCTGGGGCAGAATTCCCTAATGGAAAACTGTGTCAGACTGACATTACAGGATAACTTATATAGGTACAGAGTTATCCAGGTTCTTATCTGACAACACAGGAATGCCAGGTTGGAGACAAGAAGCCCATCCTGGGGCTGTTATCCAAGGAGTGTTTATCCTTACTTAGTCAAAAGTTAGTTTGCTGACCCTTTGATATTCCTGAAATTCCTCTTTTGTCTCCTGGCCCCCTCCCCAAGCTAAGCAGAAACCAGTTTATCTGATTAAACAGCCAGGTCTGTTCTCTAAAAATAGGGACAGGGGCTTATCTCTTTTTCATTTTTCCATCTTTGGTCTTTTTGGGGCTACTTCACATTCACCCTGACAATGACAGAGGGGTGCAAGCAGGGCCTACAGGAGGATCCCAGGGCCTCCTGGAGGAGAGTCTCCCCAGCATTTAGTGTGGGGAGAAGGGGTTGAAGGTCGGGGAACCAGTCTGGACCAGAACGTTTGGTTCTTGGCATTTTCTTCAAAGAGGGCTGGACTCTGTCCATAATTTTCCCTTATGTGGAAACAGGAGGCAGCTGGAAGGGGAGCAGAGGAGCTGGCAGGGACCTGGGCAGAGAGGCAGGGAGGCCTCAGTTCCAATGTGGCCACAAAGAGCTCCACTGTGTGACGTGGCTCAGACTGGAGGCACAGAAGAGAGATGCGGGAGGATAGAACAGGGAGAAGGTCACCCAGAGGTTCAGGGAACAGAGGGCAGCGCAAAGGCCTCTGGGAAACAGGAAGTCCAGATCCTGCCCAGTGCTCCTCCCCCCTCCTCCCCTTCCAAAGATTTTCCTGCTGGGGCTCCTTAGGGAGAGCTACTGTGCATACTCACCCCACCCGCCTGGGCAGAGTGAGGCCCGCACATTGCTCTTCCCCCAACAGGTGTCTAAAACCTCGGGGTGTCCTCAAGGGCTCCTGACAGGCCCTGGCCCCTGGGATTCCCTTCGTTATTCAGAGCCAGTGTGGGAGCCGCCGGAACCCACGTGTCTAGGAAGGTGCTTTGCCTGGCCCTGGTTGCTGTGGTAACCTGGTTGGGTAAATGTCTGAGGACAGGGGCGTGTCCAAAGATCCTGAGCGAAAGGGCGTGGCTAGAGCCAGCAGCTGAAGAGGGGCGGGGCCTTCTCCTTCCTTCTTCCTGTGGCTCTTTTCTCCTGCAGACCCCCAATAAGTCTCACTCCTCTGCCTTGGCTAAGGAGACTAACCCTAATCCTCGGGATCCTCTTCCCCCTCCTTTTCTGCAAGAGTGCGGAGGAGGAGAAGAGAGTATTTTTGTGTCTCCCCCATCCAGCCCCGGAACCACGGGCAGCGCAGAGGCCTCTGGGAAGCAGGAAGCCGGAAGTCACGATTGTGCCCAGTCGTCCCCACCTCCTGGGCTTCCAAAGATTTTCCCGCCTTGTTTCTGTATCCCCCGCGGATCCTCCCGCGCACCCCACGGAATGAACGGGTAAGTACTTTGTGAACTGGTGGAGGGGGGACAGCGGGAAAGGGGGCGGCGATCACACGGGGACCAAAAAGAGGCCCAGAGTGGGAGGAGCCGGATGGAGAGGATCCTGACTCCTGCGGGGGCCGGGAGAGACAGCAGAGGACATTATTCTCTTCCCCACAGGTTAGAGCCGGGAGCCCCAGGCAGCGTGGACCCCCGGGTGGGCCCGAGTCCGAATTCTTCTTTTTGCCAGTCTCTTTGGGGCAGACCAACTCTCTGTGCCTCCTTGAGGCTAATTCCTGGAGACTGCAGATCAGCCCAAAGTCGGGAGCCCCTCCCCCAGGTTCTGTGGCTCTGGAGGTGGGCGGGGCTGGCTGGGGTCCGGAAAGGAGGTGGGGCCGGAGCAGAGCCTGACAGGCCTTGCCTGCCTGTGAATTTCCCATCCTTTAGGCTGCTCTACTCTCAGATGGGGGTCGACTGCGGTTTCTCGCTTTCCCTTTGGGATCTTTCCTGCTAAAACGGCCTACCTGGAGGGGTGGCCATGAGATGAGAACAGGGTGCCATTTTACCGCCCCCTGTAAGGACCCAGGAGTCCTGCCTCCCTGGCCCAGGGCCAATCACCCAGCTCTTGCTCCCCTGCCCCCCATCCTCCCTCTCCTTCAGAGTGCCCCCCCCCCCCTCACCGGACCCCATGCAGGGTAGCAGAATCCCAGGCAAGATGCTGTCTGAATCTCAGGTCTGCCTTGATCAGACCCTGCCCCTGTGGGAGCAGCCCTTGTGCCCTCTGGAACCTCCCTACCCCTGGCTCCTCTGGCCTCCTCACATCTTCGCCCCACCTCCCTGTTGCCTCCCCTCCTGTCCTGGCAGGGGGATCACTCCTGCACCCCAGTCTTGGGTGGGGACCTCAGATTGCAATTCCTCCACCCCGTGCACGTCCCTTGTTGCCCCTTGGGCAGCCTCTGCTTCAGTCACCTCAAGTCTGCCCTATTGCAGAGGCAGGGCAGAGAGCCAAGAGGAGTTCAGGAGGGCTTCCTGGAGGAGGAGAGATTGTCCTTTGGACTGTAGGGAAGCCAGGGAGGGCAGTGGTCTGAGCTGGGGAAGGAGAGCCAGAGAAGGTGCTCCTGGCCAAGAGCTGGAGGTGCTCTTCATCGACCTCTCAGGAGGCTGGTGTGTCCCAGGGCAGAGGATGAGGGGGGGGGGTCATTAGGGCTGGGTCTGCCAAGGAGCATCTTAGGGGATTGAGGAGGAGGGAGGCTCGGCCTGAAAGTTGGAAAAAGAAAACACTTAATTCCTTCAGGTCTTTCCCTCCTTTCCTTCTACCTCAGACAGGAGAGAGTCTGAGTCTGAGTGACTGCCAACTGCCAGACACCAACTGCCACCCCCGGAGAGCGTAACTGTCACAGCAAACCGGCCAGCCTCGAAGCTGACAGTCTCAGCTCTGTCTGAAACTCCAATTCTTTCTCAAGCCAGCTTCTCTACTTCTCTCTAAACTAATGTAAGGAGTGCTGTTTTCTGTCATCATCCTTATCAGCTGGAGGAGCTGTTTTTGGACTCCCCCCCCCCCTAGATAAAGCCCAGGGAGGCGGGGGATGGGGTCATTAGGGCTGGGGGTGCCAAAGAACATCATGGGTGATTTGATGGGGGTCCCCCACCCTCTGACAGGGCAAACTGGAAGGGAGGATAGTCACCTCAAGGGCTGGATGGAGGCTGGCAGGAAGGGGGAAGAGAGCCCTGGAGGCCAACAGAGTACCAGGAAGGCCCTGCAGGCAGGGATGTGGGGCTCAGGGGAGGAGGAGTGCCTTCTTACAGGGAGGACTATCCTCTGGCCAAGGGAACCCCAACTGTGCTGCCTGGGTGCACAGGGGAGAGTGCCAGACCCAGAGTGGGCAAGACCTGGGTTCCAATCTGACCTCAGACACTTCCTCTGAAATCTCTTCACACCATGTGCCTGGCCCTTTGCCCACTTCTGCCTCAGATTCTTAGTACTGATCCTAAGTCACTCATTTTGGGTATACAGAGTGGCCAGAAAGGCTGTGCTTTTCGTGGGTCTAGGCTGTATTCGAGGACACAGGACAAGCCACTTCTCTTCTTGGCAGCACCCTGTTTTGTCTTTGTCCCCTGAGCCTGGCCTGGGCCACTTGCTGCTGGCTTCCTGGCTGGAGGAGCTCCTCCTGGAGCACTGGGAGGGACCTCAGTGACACTCCTCCAGTCCAAGGGAGCCTCCAGGAAGGAGCAGAAGGGCTCCTCCAGCAGGTACTTGAGTCCTCCTGCAGCCCCTTCCTGCCCTCCCCCAGAGCAGGAGTTTGACTTTGGTCGACTCTAGTATTTTGTTAAATTGGGCCCAAATTGACCTCTTGACCACATACAGGCCACCGCCTTGGCCCTGCCAAGTAGCCATACACAGCCCATAGGACACAGGGAAGGTCACTGTGGGTTATTGGAGGCCTCCTTTCATAGGAGAAAGATGGGACACTCAGAGTCACAGCTGTGAAAAACTCCTCCCAGCAGTCTTCAGACAGAACCCAGGGCCTTTCAGTGAGTTCCCTGGGCACTAGAGATGAGGTCCAGGCCTGCTCCATTTCCCCCATCGCTGCCTTCCCTAGGGTATGCCTAGAAGAGAGCAAAATGAGACCCAAAGTTACTCTGGGGGGTCAGCTTATTATTAGTTCCCTTTTACATTGGGGTGTGCTTGCCCCCCTTCCCTGGACAAACAGAGAGGATCATGGGTAATGACCTCAGTGCCTTGGGAATGACAGGGCTACCAGCACCAAACAAGTCAGTGATCAGGATAGAAAGCTTTCCCGAAAACTCCAAGGCCTCTCTGGCTAGGCCTTGCCATCTCCAGGGCTGTCTCATTGCCTGAGTCATTGATTCTTTGGACAAGACCCAAATCTTAGTGCCCCTCCATCCCCCCGTTTCAGCTTCAGGCATTTCCTAGCTGTGTGACCCTGGGCAAGTCACTTAACGTGTCCTGCTGCAGCTCCTCATCTGTAACATGGGTTGGAGGTGTGACCCTACAAACTCAGAGAATGATGATGGGAGTTCTAATACTCGGGGCAAGTGATGGGGTGATGGAGAACTCTGCACATAAGCCCCCCCTGGAGGCCACTCCAGTCTCAGCAGACCTCAGCCCTGGGAGAGAGTTGCTGGGACCTTTCTCTGATCTCCAGACACTGGGGGTCTGCAGAGCTTTAGGACATGGTGGGGAGGACAACATCTGAGTGAATTCCCTGAAGGCCACTGCCTGGGGTGGGTCAGAGTGACGGCAATAGAACAACAGGATCTCAGGTGGCTTCTGGGTTAAATGTCTTCCTGGTCTCCATCCTGGGGAAGAAGGCAAGGCCAGGGCAGAGTTCCTTCAGTCTCTGTGTGTAGGAGGAGCTGGGCTGGCTGGAGGAGATCTCTGCTTCTTCAGCCTCGATTGTCCTCCTTCCAGTTCAGGCCTCCTCGTCCTGGGAAGGAGACAAGACCAGATCCTGCTCCCCTCGGGGTGCTCCCAGTTCTTGGTTTGACCTCTGGGAGAGTCAGGCAGAGGATTAACTCAGATGGCCCAAGGAAATGGCAAAGAACTCCAGTCTCTGCCCAGAAAACCTCGAAGGAGGGAAAAAAATTACTAACGCAAGAACAGGTGGGTTTATTGTGGAGGGGGGTTCCAGGAGGGCGGAGGGCTCTGCCTCAGGAGCCCTGGAGGCTCTGCCTAGGCTCATCCCACATGGGATCCCAAGACCCTGCTTCCTCTTGGGGGTCTGGGAGGATGGGAGAAGGTGTCAGAAGAGGAGTGGGGGTTGCCTCATGTGCCCCTTCAGACCCTCTTCTCTTCCCAAGCTGCCCCCCTCCATCCCTCTGTAGTTAGAAGGCTCTCCCCTGACGTATGCCTGGCTTTTGGTAACTCCTGTGGCCTTTCACCCCTTGCAGTTCCCTGGGGCAGCCTTGGACCTGGGCAGGGAAGAGCAAACCTCTGCCCCTCTGGGTCCCTTCTTCATCTCTAGCTCAGGGTTCAGAGGCCAGGGCCTGGCCCAAGGAGGGATCAGGACAGCTTTTTTCTCAGGTTCAATTAAGAGCAATTGGCCCAGAGAGTGAGGCCAAAGACAGTAAGGAAAAAGGACTTTTCTATTCTGGGGGAAAGCTGGGAAGGACTGCACTGGGGTTCCAGGCCAGCTCCTGCTACTCATCAGTGCAGACAAGTCAGACATTCCCTGGGCCAAGGGATGCCTGTTAGGAAGAGCTTTGGCTGGAGCTCCATTCAGGGGGCCAAGAAGTGGGGTGAGGTGGGGCCAGGGAGGCAGGACCCTGAGTGGGGAGACAAGGCTTGGAAAAGATGGAGGAGCTTCACCACATGGACTCACTGGGGCTACTTTGCTGCCTCTACAGGTAGCCTGGAGTCCCAGGGAATGGCTTTTGAAAGGAACAGACTCCCAGCCCAGGTAAGTGCATTCCAGCCCCAGATTGGAGCCCCATCAGCCAATGATGCCCTTCCCTGGCTCTTGACACCAAAGCTGCTCCCTTCCTCCTGCTGGGTCATTTCTGTACCCTCATCCAAGGCAGGAGCAACAAAACTTCCTGGCTCTCTTCTTGGGGTTTTCAAGTGATTCCTTGGCCCTTGGGCAGCTCAGAACCCAATAGTTCCCCCTAAGTGCTGCTTCCAATGTTGGATTTCTCCCCATCACAAGTGAGTGCCCAGGATGACCATTCAGTCCTTTGTCTTTCCTTACACACTCTCTCTCACCTCTCTCTCTCTCTCTCTCTCTCTCTCTCTCTCTCTCTCTCTCTCTCTTTCTCTCTCTCTCTCTCTCTCTCTCTCTCTCTCTCTCTCTGTCTGTCTCCCTTCCTCCCTCCCTCCCTCCCTCCATCTCTCCTTCCCTCCCTCCCTTCCCAACTATCAGCAAAGAGACTATGTCCTGGGTCAGAGAAGGAGGAGGAATGTGTGAGGAGATAGGAAGGAGCTGGAAGGTCCTTATATGCCACTAGATCCTCTTGCGGGAATGATCAGAGTCCTTGCTAGTGACAGCCAGAATCAGGCAGCTGGGGAGGAATCCTGAGAGCTATCCTATGGCTTTTGCATCCATTCCAGAGTGTGCACCCACCCCAGGCCTTCTGCTACTGAGCTCCCTAACCCAGAAAGTGTCAGAGGAGTTTGGGGTGAGCTCAGGAAGGGACCTTACACAGAAATGGATCCTTTTTCTCTGAAGAGGAGCTTTGAGTGCTCTTCAAGAGAGCTGTTTGTATCAGAACTGGGAGTTTGAAACATTCCTTCTCTGTTCAGTAAAAGTCCTCACTGGTCTAGTCCTTCCCTTGTTGGAGAAGCTGAAGAGAAAGAGTCGAGTTTCTGGAAGGCCTGGGAGTTTGCTGTGCAAATAGGGTTAGCTAGGTCCTGAGGGAGACATCCTGGTCTTGTCACAAAGGCATCTGGCTCAGTGGCAAAGAAAGGGATACAGCCAGACTGGAATGTTTATGTTCTCCTAAAAATATTCTTTCAGCAATCTTTATAATAACCATCTGAGGTGAATGTTCCTATTTTCATTATTTCACAATTGAAGAAATTGAGGCAAACAGAGGTTATGTGACTTTTCAGAGTCGCATAGCATGTAAGTGTCTGAGGTGGGATTGGAAATCAGATCTTCATGAATTTCTTCCATTTTATAACTACTATCACTATGTTTGTGTGCCTGCCCTCCCCAAACCCCCTGCAACACTGATGGTTTCCTAGCTTTTTTTGGCAATCTGCAGGGTATGATATGAAGCCTCAGCCGTGTTTTGGTTCCTGTTTCTTTTGATTAGTGACTTAGACCATTTTCCATGAGGCCATGGATCCTCAGCACTTCTTTTGAAAATTCTGTTCAGAACCCTGATTGTCTATTGGAGAGTGGCTTTTGGCCCTTTTTTGGCAAATTCTCTTGGATACCAGACTCTTTGGATCCCAAAGTTATTCTCATTCACTCAATTTCTTTCTTATCCTGGATGCATGGGTATTTTCTGTGCAGAAGTCTTTCTGTTTTAAGTAATCAAACTTCTATAATTGCCTTAATCTCAATTTTGGCTAAGAATTTGTGTCCTAGAACTGCAAAGTAAAACTCCTCTGATGTACCATCTCATGCCTGTCAAATTTGCCATTGTGCCAGAAAAAGAAAATGATCAATTTGGAGATGTGTGAAAGCTGGGACACTCATGCACTGTTGGTAGAGTTGTGAATTGATTTACCATTTGGGGGAGCCATTTGGAACTGCCCCAGAACCTTAAAACTGTGCATATCCTTTAACCTAGGCACGTGTCCCAGAGAGATCCTCAAGAGAGGAAAAGAACCTATTTATATAAATATATTTATATAGCAGATCTTTTTGTAATATCAAAGAATTATAAATGGAGGGATATTCATTAATTGGGGAATGGTCGAACAAGTTGTGGTGTGTGATTATAATGTAATCCTGTTGTACCATGAGAAATAACAGGCAGGATCATTTCAGAGAAACCTGGGAAGACTTCCATGAACTGATGCAAAGACTGAGCAGAATCAGGTGAACATTTTATATGATCACAGCAATGTTGTGTAGTCAGTTGCTGTGAACGACTCAGCTCTTGTCAGCAATACAGTGTTCTAAGACAATCCCAAAGAATTGATTAAAAAAAATTTAATTAGAATATTTTTCCATCGTTACATAATTCATGCTCTTTCTTTCCCCTACTCCCAACAGTCTCCCTCTTAGCCAACAAGGAATTCCACTGGCCATAATGTTGTTTCTTGTGAGATTCCTGAAACTATTAGGTAATATCTTCATGGTATACCCTCCCTCTCTTCTTTCCCCTGTAGAGGTTGGTTTTTAAGGGGAGGATGAGTGATATGGGTAAAAATCTCAATAATAATATATTTTAAGAGATTTATTAACGATCATTAGAAATCAAGGAATAAAGAAGATACAAAATAAAGACCATGTGCCCATGGCTGATTAGCCATTTTTAGCCATCCCCACTCACCACCATCACTGCTGATTCTACATCAGAGAGAAGGAGCCTCCAAAGCCCACGTCCTTTATCCTCTGTCTACAAGAAGTATGTAATGACAGGAAGTCAATGGGCTCTTGGGATATGTAGTTCTTTTTTTAGGGTAACAGATTTTCAATCATACAGTTCTCATCTGTCAGTTGGCTTTAAATGCCTTTGATAACAGATTAATGGTGTCATCCTGTGTGGGTAAAGTGCTTCAATAGCATCTTAGATGTTTCCCATCTTCATTTACTGGGGTCTTTTGGACTTGTCTCAATTATGTAGCTATGGTTTTGTCAATATGAGCTATGGGGATTTTCCTGATTTGATTAAATTTTCTTCTTGGTTCTTATGTCAGATCTTATACCTAGTACTAGCCTGGGTTCTCATAAGGTTTCGTGTTGTATGTTACCCTATGGAACTGAAACTAATCCTGGTCTGAAGTCTTCTCAACAGATGGAATTTGTTATGTTATGATGCTGATGGTTAGAGGAAATAGATGTGATAATATCTATCTCTTCTCCAGTTTGTTCTCTAGTATATTTTTTTCTAATGCATTGTCACTGTCCCCCCTGAAGTCTTTACAAATTCTTCATAACTATTGACTCCAGCAATAGTAAATATTTCCTCTACTGACAAAGAGTTTCCTATGTTTATAATTGCTTCATCATCAGAATCATATTCAGAAAAGCTTTTTTCCGAATCTAGGTGTTCACTATGCCAATTTGTGTCCCACACATCCCCATCTCTGTGAACTTCATCATAAAGCTTGATGTATTCATAGGGTTCTTGTTCTTCATCACTGTTTTGATCAACTATTATTCTACCATTTGGAATTGTGTCATCCAGGTCAGAGTCTGACTCTTGGTCACTGATTTCTATAATCTTCAGATTTTTCAGTGAATTTTTTTCAGTGCCGTGTAATCTTGTGTCAGGTGTTGTTAACTCAGGTTTTATGTCTTGGTCTAACCCTATGTCATTGATTTATATATATCCAAATTCTTTTTTCTAGTTGTTGCCCAGTAATATGCTCTCGATCTGTGTTCTGTGGTGACAGATTTGATATTTGAGGCTTTACTGCTTCCTGAATATATGCTATGCTGTTTCTAAAGTACACAGGTTCTACCATGTCTTTTATCTCAGGTTTTTGTTCATATGCCCCCTCTTTTGAATCTGTAGAGGTAGAAACCATTCCCTCTATGATGTTATCTTCTGGGAATGACTTTAGTATAGCTGCACTTTCCCCTGTATCACTGAGATCTGTGTATTCATTCTATCCCACTTTACTCCATACATATGGTTCAGATGTTTGAGTTGTTAACGAACCAGCCGTCATGTTGATTTGCACTGCCTCTACATCATCTGTTTTCTGTATGGTTGGACTAATTAAAATTTCTTGGTTTAATTCATTTCCTGACTGATCTCCATTAATACTCTGTTCTGTAAGGTGTTTTCACTGACTGAGAAAATGAATCAAAACCATGAATAGCTGCCTCACTCAGAGGATCAGACATGTATCCTGTATTTAGAACTTTGAGTTCATGCTGGCTGTTTGAACACTGAGCCACCTTGGCAGTTGCTATGTCCTGCATTCCATTCATATTTGCAAATTTTCTGTTGCATATTCTGATAATGATGTCAACCTGTCAAGAATTTGAATTTGATTTGTACTATCAATCCCTTACCCAGATGCATAATCACCTAAATTTGAATTTTCTTTGTTATACTGTAATGGATGAAATATTTTAGTTTCAGGGTTCAAACTAGTCCTTTTTTCTACAGGAGTTTTGCATTAAGCAGCCTTTTGTCCTTTCAATTAGTCCCAGTTGGAATTTGTTCATTTCTGTGAAAGTATTGCCTTTGTATTCAGTTTCTACAGTTATAGTTGTTTTAGTAACAGTTATCTCTGCTTTCACATTGCTGACTTGGTTTAGAGAATTGTGATTTTATTTCCTTTTTGCTGATGTCAACTTATGGTGTTGTTGATGCTAGTTTTTATAACATTTTCTTCTCTGATCAACCCCTAAACCAAATCTGCACTGAAAGAAATTCTCCAGATATGTTTTAATTTGTTCTCTGGTTTTCTTTTGTTCAGTTACTATGCTCCCTGTTTCTGACCTTTCTACATCTTGTTTCATCTCTGCAATTGTATTTCTAATCTCTGTTTCCATCTCCATAACTTCTCTCTGATTTTTACTAATGTTTTGCTTTGATTCTTCAGGGGAAACTCTCACAGAACCTATAAATTCATTTCCAGGTACCACCTTTGTAACATCTCTCTTTTTATATTTTAATTTCAATCCCTTTTGTTTCTTCTTGTTGACACTAGTCCAATCATCTCTCCCATACACAATCTTTTGCTTTAACAACTTAGGGTCCTGGTTTCATTCTGTATATCTCCCTTTTGCCACAACATCAGAGTAGCATGGTTTTGTACCTTTTTGTATAGCTTCCTGCATAGATTTTAAGTCTGGCATTTCTTTAAGTGAGCAATGCGATCAGCAAGTGGTAGTATTCCTATAAGTCTCGCTCTTTTTATTTGCCTGATTTCTTGTGTTTCTGTTATTCATATTTCTTTTTTAAATAGCAATCTTTGACTATGTGACCGACCTTGTTGCATAAAAAGCATTTCCTTGTTTCTCTCTGACCCCTTTGATTTTGGTAAGAAGGTCTACAGTATGTTTTGATTGTGTTTAGGCTTTTCACCTCAATTTCCTTTTGTCTCAGCCTGTCTTTGGTATTTTGTAGTTTTTGTTTAAGCTCCTCTTTCTCCCTCTCCTGCTCTTTCTGATTTTCATAGAGGTGTGTTGCTATGTCCCTTAGTTCAGAAATAGAGATGGTGTCATACTTAGGGAAGAAATTCCTGAAGAAATTTCTTAATTGCATATTGCATCCCTTCAAAAACTGCCTTCTGATATGGGCCACTGATTCTTGTGAGTCCTAGCTAATTCCTATAATGGAGTCTATGTTTTCTGTTAGTCTGTCAATGTAAGTGGCAGGGTGCTCATTCATTTCCTATACCATCCTGTCAAATTTGCTCCAAGCCTTCTGTCTAGAGCAAAATGACTTTATTGCTTGCAAGAGGTCTTCTCTTCATCTCTTAAGATATGTGAAATTAGCTAGTCTAGCGAATTTGAAATCCTCATGTTTGTGTGCCATAGGCCAGTCTGTCAAGCTCTCATCTTGCCTGGTCTTTTCTATAAACTGTCTCTAATCATCGGGCCTGAATACCTCTTTCATAATAAGATCAATATCATTAAAATCAGGCTTATAAACTTTGAATGCCCGTTTCAGCTCTTTGAGATACTTGTAGGTTTCAGAATTTCAGAAATCCTTTTTTTAGGTAGTCCAAGTCTTGGGTGGTGAAAGACTTGTGCCCTTTTGAGTATAAAATGCCAGCTCCATCAGTGTTTTTTGTCACATCATGAAAAGGCAGGATTTTATGAGCCCCTATGACCTCAATTGTGTTTTCCTATTTGCTATTGTCCTTTGTATTGTCAGAAACCTTTTCCTTAACCATGGTGTCATTTGTCTTGCCTTTATCATTTCCTAAATCAACTTTATCCCCAACCATATCCTTAGTTGTTTCTGCCATTTCCCTAGCATTATCCTTTTTCTTTCTTGCCAAGTATTCGTTACACATTTTCTGTAACAAGTCTTCTAATTTGTTGTCTAATACTAGTATCTGTGCAGAATTCCTTGGTGATAGCATCCTTAAAACAGATCTTAGGTAAGAGACGGTTTGTATGGTGGCCATGAGGATCATGTCGATTTGGGTCTCCACTTGACAAACTGTATCCATTATGACACTTGTAACAGTATTGTAGATTATACAATACACCCAATAAATAGCTAGTGCCATGAGCACAGATGCCCAGAAAATAAGTTGCAGCATTATGGTTTCTTTTCCAAACTCCTCTGTCCTAGCCCTTCAAAATGGCTACTCTAGTTTTAGGGTTCCAACTGACAGTCTTCCTTTCAATTGCCTGGGATGGATTCTGGCTTTTTCCTGGGGTGCCAAATTATTTTGTTTTTTTTTTAAACCCTTACCTTCAGTCTTGGGGTCAATACTGTGTATTGGCTCCAAGGCAGAAGAGTGGTAAGAGCTAGACAGTGGGGGTTAAGTGACTTGCCCAGGGTCACACAGCTGGGAAGTGTCAGAGGTCAGATTTGAACCTAGGACCTCCCATCTCTGGGCCTGATTCTTAATCCTCTGAGCCATTTAGCTGCCCTCCCCCCCACCCCCCGGGGGGGTGTGTGCCAAATTGTAATAGCTAGGGAGACTTAGAAAAAGGAAGGAAACACTCAACAGCTGTTAGAGGACTGAATTCTATGTGGCACTTCTTTCTTTCACTGAGCTGGGTTGTTATCAATGGAGTCAGGCAGTTTAGACTACAGGATAAGTCTGTTCTCCTACAGCCTCCTTCTTAACTGATTGATTTAAATTCCCTTCCTACTACATAAACTCTGAATCAATCTCTGGTATAACTCAAGGTGTCTAATTTATTGGAATATAGGGTTGTTGAAAGAAGAGGAAAGGAAGAGAAATGGCAGAGGGAAAGAGGAAGATCCCTAATATTTCTATCCTAATATAACTCTTGAGGATTTCATAAAAAAAGTCTTTATCCCAAAATTAGCTTCAGTAGATAATTGAGATCTTCATTCAATTCAAGCAAAAGGATTTTGAGATTGGCACTTTTTCTACCCAGCTCCACAGAGGCCCAGAGAAGAAGATTTTTTTCTCTCTGGCTCCAACTTCATTTCAACCTTGATGGAACTCTTCCATCCCCCGCACGTCTTGTGAAGGTTCCATTTGCACTTCTTCTGAAGCATCTTCTTCAAACTTCATATTTCTCTTTGCTCTTGGACATCCCCTTATTCACATAGGGGAATGCTGCTTATCAATAAAAGGGATCAGTGGTTTGCCTCTATTAATGTACCAAACAAGAAGAGACAGGCAACATGATTGGTAATGGAGCTGAGATAATTGCAGACACTATGATTGATTGGAATAATGAATAATAAGGGATCAGCAATGTCCCACCCCTCCTTTTCTCCATAGACGAAAAAGTGATTCTTTTTTGAATGCAAGACCAAGGCACTGACTTTGGATAGCAAACCTGGCCTCTTTGAGAGATGGGTCAGTGGTGTAAAAATACTAGACATGACTCCCTGGGACTTGCCAGAATCTTCCAAGGTCACCTGTGAAGATTAAATTGAACTCTCCAGTGATTGTGAAAATGCAAATAATTAACTCTCCCCTGATTGTGAAGATTAAATTGTAACCCCTGCCTATTTTTAGATTTAACCACCAAAAGTGTAAACACCCTACTTAAAGCTGAGTGGGAAAATCTTCCCATTTTTGGATCTATTCACCAAAAGTGTAAACATCCCACTTAATCATTAAGTGAGAGGTATGTAACCCTTATGTGTGATAGTGAGTGATGAATCAGAATTGACTGACTGCCTCCTGGGCAGACCTAAAGCAGGGCTTCAACTGTGATTGGTAGACATAGAATTAGGGGAAGGCACAGGAAGTGACGCAAGAGAAAGTGTCTTTAAAGGGGAGTAACAACTTCCTGAGTGGAGCTGTACTGGCATTTCTTCATTTTTTGAAGTGGAGGCTGGTGAAGAATGTGCTGACCTGGTTCCTGGTGAGGCTATTCTAAAATCTCTTCCTTTGAACTGACACATGGTGAGTGAAAGGCTGACTCCTTTCATATTGGATTTTCTGAATAGACTAGCATCTTGAGAGATTTTTCCCCAGAGAGAGAGAGATATCACAATTGTGAACCTCAAGTCATACTAGTCTTCCCAAGTCTCTCTCTGTCTCCTTCCTCTTTAACATTTCTTTGGTTTAGTTAGTCAGTATGTAGAAAAGCCCTACTCTGTGCCAGGCACTATTCGAAACAAAGAAAGAAGAAACATTTCATGCCTTCCAGATCCCCTCTCAGTCAGATGGAATAAATAAATCTATAGCTGTGTGTTTTTAAACAAGCTTTCTGAAACATTTATGGGAGGTTTTGTGAGAGGGAAGGCTTTGACCAAGAATCATTTGTTTAGAAAGTGGAAATTTAGCAGAGAATTGAAGAATGCTTAGAGGCCACAAAGATTGAGAACATTCTGATTGTAGGAGACAGCCAATGGAAGGGAAGAGAATAAAATCTCAAAGATTAGTCCAGACTGTATTTTCATCTGTCTGAATCAATTAGTGCTGGTGGGCCATCGAGAGGAATGATCTCCCTCAAGAGCACCTTAGCAACAAAAGCCGCTATGTCTCGGGCACTAGGAAATGCTTTCAACCATTTGGTCAGCTGATCCACTATGACCAGATAAACTTTGTTATGTCCAGCTTTAGGCAAAGTAATAAAATCAATTTGTAAATGCTCAAAAGGTATATAAGCCAGAGGACATCCACCAAAACTTTGCCATGTAAAGCATGTTGGTTGTATGCCTGGCAAGTGAGCAGGCTGCACAGACTTTAGAGATTATGGTGGTTGTATCAGGGGCTATCCAGACCTTTTGAACAGATTCTACGATACCCTTAGTGCCAAAGTGACAGCTCTTTTGAACGGATAAGCATATCTGGTGATAGAAACTCCTGGGTAGTAGGGTTTTTCCTTCAGATGACACCCATACCCCATTGATCTGTTTTGCTTTAAAAATTTCCTCCATTTTTCTACATTCTGTTCATTATAAGAGAGAGATACATTTGAGTCATTTCTAGTTGTCAAATCTAAAATCAACTCCGGTCTTTCTAAAGCAGCAAGCTTTATTGCAGTATCTCTTTGGTGGTTCCCTCTAGAGACAGGGTCAGTAGCGTGAGCAGAACAATGGACTACAGCTAGAGCTTCTGGTATTTGGGGAGTAGAAAGCACTTCATTAATGATCTCTGAGTTTGTGATACATTTTCCAGCAGAGGTTAAAACCCCTCTTTGCAGCTATCACATACCCACTTCATGGCATATTCCAATGGCATATCTAGAGTGTATAAATTATTGCTTTCTTACCTTTGGCAGTCATACAGGTATGTTTTAGAGGTATCAGTTCTGCATGTTGAGCATGTAAGGGTTAAATTAAGGAGTTCAAAGACAAAGGGAGGAGAGCAGTTTAACAAAAATTTTTTTTAATCATAGAAAGAAGTACAGATAGAAAGATAGAAAAGAGGAAAGAGAGATTATTAATCTTACACCCTGTAAATATACCTAAAATTCCCAATACTAACTAAAATTTCCTAAAACCTATCTCTGTCTTCTTAGAACAGGTTCTTCTGCCTGGCACACTGGACCTAATCTATTCTACTCTATCTATAAATGATTGACTAACTCCCTAACTCCCTAAAATAATAGACAACCACCACTCACTCACTCCTTCAATCAGTTTTCTATTAACAGCCCAACTGTCAGCCACCTGCCAGCAGATCCTTGCCTCAGAGATAGACCTCCTGCTCTCTAGAGATCCCAGTGGCAAAAGATCTTCACTAACCTTAACCTTACCCCCTCAGTTCCTACTTCCTCCCCTCAGTTCTGGTCTTCATGGTAACCAAATCTTCTGCTCTGGCTCACTGACTCCTGTCAGTCCTGATCTAGTTAGAAATCAGCCTCTCAAGGAGACAGAGAGATTATGAAAACCCCTTTTAATAAGTACTTAAAAGTCTCCTTCTCCAGAGAACAACTCCACCACTCCCTATATTCTCCAGAGTAGAAACCAACTGCCCCTCTCTTTTCTGAGTTCCGGAATCTTTCAGCTTTGAAGGATTTCCTGCATTGTAAGGTTTCTTGCTTTTAGCAAAGAGCTGATCCTTACAACAATAGCCCCTCTTATTTTTGTGTAATGAAGTATAAATGAGAAATAGATACTGTATACAAATGGAAGCAATTGTGAAACAAAAGATTTTCACTGTGACCCATCCTACCAAGAACCTCAAGGTCTGAATGTAACAACAGACAATTCTCCTTCACTTGACTGAAAACTATCTCAGATCACTCCTTTCTTTAGAAACCTCCTGCTTTCATCCAGATGAGACTCCATTTCAGTCATGAGGAAAACAAAGGATGGCTTTTCTTGAACTTTGTTCTCTTTTGAGGCATCACATAAAACTCTTCCCTCCAGAGTGCATCACACTTACAAGATTCCCACAAACTGTTCGCAGATTTCAGGTGAGAAAGGATCCCTTCTAAGTTCTGGGAAGAAAGAACTTTGCTCTCTCTTTTCTCCTCCACCTATCCATACAATTGCCAGAGAGAGCACAGACTCTCTCCATGATTTCATAGGGAGATCCTTCGGTAGTTAGATGCTCATCAGCTTTATTCCAATGAGGGTGGTTTTCTCAAAATTTGATCAGACTCTGAAAGACTATAGTTTGAGGGTTGACCCTGACACTAATAAAGAGTTGGAGGCCAGCCCTTCTGTGTGCTTCTGTTTCCTCCTGTAACTGATGAGAGTTGGATTATTAATCCTGACATGACTTTCAATCCTCTGTCCTCTGACTTTTGATGGTTAGGTGGTGGTAACATTCAAGGATGTGGCTGTGGACTTCACCCAGGAGGAGTGGCGCCTCTTGACCCCTCCCCAGAAGGAGCTCTACAGGGAGGTGATGCTGGAGAATGTCAGGAACCTGCTCTCTGTGGGTAAGGAGCCCTCTCTCTGCTGCCTGAGTCAGCCATTGAAGGGAATTTCTCCATTAGTAGTTGGCAGGATTTGGAATATTTATCAGTTAAGAGGAAGGGGAAAATGCTAGTATGCGGAGACAGGCCCCTCTGCTGCCTAATTTTCCTACAAAGGACTTTACATTGTGTAATAGGACCTTGAGGGTTCCTTTTGGTGCTCCTAAAGTCTGAGATCTAATCCATGTGGAAGAATCAGGAAGTAATCTCAGAGATGGTTCCCTCTCTCCTCTACCTAACCTGGAATTGTGCCTCCCAAACCCATCTCAGAAGACTGCTCAGGCATGTTTTCCTCCCAACAACTCCCTCTCTAGGGGGCATTTACTATTTGGAATATCTTTTTCTTTAAAGAACATAAACTTGTAGCTCACAGCTCCTAAGTGTCCAGAATAGAGCAGGTTTGTCCTTTTTCTTTCTTCCTTTTGCCCTAAACCTCCAGCATACACAGCTGATGATAAAGAGAAGGAAGGGAATAAGCATTTATAAAGACCTGCCAGATACTCTGCCAAGATTTTTCTTTAAATTATGATTATGTCACTTCTTCCTCACTTTAATTTTCCCACATGATTATATCCATTTTACAGTTGAAGAAATAGAGATTAGATTAAGTGGCTTGTTCTGAGACACACACATAATAATCATTTGTGGTCAAATTGAAGCTGAGGCCTTCTGCACTCTAACCTCAGGTCTCTGTTCTGTGAAAATGGAAAACTGTGGAATGAGTCCATCCTTCTACAAAGAAAATGCACCAGAACCAAATTTTCTAATTCCAAATTTGTTTCATGATCTTGTTTCCCTTCTTCTATCCAAAAATAAATGCTTTGGAAACTTCTTCAGGAGTCCTTGTAAGCATCTTGCTGTCACTGCTTGCATTCCTCTGTCACTGTCAGGACTGATTGAGTGGCTGAGAAACAGAATTGGGAACATGAGGATTGGTTGAGTTCCACAGTGGAAGAGGCACAGAGTAACCAAAGTAGACATTCCAAAGGTTTATAGGAGGTTCAGGAAGTGAGGAGCAGGTAGGGCGATGGGACAAGAGCTGATCCCTCAAGGTCTCATGTCTGGGACTTCAGATTGATCCAGAAAAATAACCCTCTTCCCCAGCCTGGGGTTAGTTGTTCCTGCCAAAAGGGAACATGACAGGATTGGCCTGTCATGTTGAGGAGTGGGGCAGAGGATTTGGCTGCTGCTCATGACAGGTCCCAGGGCAGAGGAACAGGCACATTTTATCCTGGGTTTCTAACATTGCAAACACATAGGGGTGAGTGCAGACTCATGTGGGGACCCCATGAACCCCTCTCTAAATGGATTCACTGGATTTGCTTGGATTTCTCTAAAGAGAACTGAATGACAAGTTTCTTTCCATCCTTCTCCCTAACTGAATTCCCCATGCCCAGGGCTTGCAGTTCCCAGAGTAGATGTGATCTCTTATTTGGAGCGAAGGGAAGCCCCATGGATGCTGGAGGAAGAAGGCCTGAGGAGCTCCTGTACAGGTGAGTGAGATGAAAAGTGGTGTGTGAGAGCCATAGTTACCAGAAGTTTCTCTGTGCTGTAGTGAAGCATGAGAGGGAAGGCTCTGAAGGGAAGGAACACTAGAGAAGTCTAATGGGGGGACGTGGCCTGGGGCTTCAGGAGAACCAGACTGAGGATGCTGGGGGAAAGTATGGCAGAGAAAACAAGGGTAAGGCATTGGCACAACTCACTGCAAATGGCCTTCTCTAGCAGTTTAGCCTAGAATCTGAGGACAGACATTGGATGATATCTCATGGGGATGTAGAGATCTAGTGAGAGTGTTTGGAGAAGTAAAGAGAAATGGTTTTTGGTTACAATAAGAAAAGAGCCATGAGTTCATTAGTGTGGGCAAGACTGAAAATTAAGAAAAAATATGAAGACCAGAGGAAGGAATAAATGCATTTGAGATGAGGGATGGGGTGGGATTCTTTGCATATGGAAAGAGATTTTCTTTAGCTAGGAGAGGAATGACCTTTTTCTCTGATGCTCAGGCCAAACAGGAAAAGTAGACAGCTGAGTTGGTTGAGATGTGGAGGATAAGAGAGCTCTGCAAAGAGGTTCAACTTTTGTTCAGTGAAATATGAGGCCACGTTGTCAGTTTAGAAGGTGTGGACATGGGTGGAAGGATGCCATGAGGGAGAGCTGGACACCAGAGAAATCTTTGGAAGGCTGCTGTGGTGAGTGGCAAAGGGAATCCATGAGAGAGACCTCACAGAGTTGCCTTGCCATGGTGAGGACCCAGCTGAGATCAGGGAGCATCAATGTAGAGTGAATGGAGTCAGGCAGCTGGTTTCCTGGTTTTCCTTCTCTCTATTGACCTGCAGCACATGAGGAGGCATGAGGACTGCTGTCTTCCTTGGAAGCAATCCAAGGCCAAGCTTTGTCTAAATCATCTGCCTCAGGCCCTCTCCTGGTCTCTGGGCATCTATCTTTGTCATGTTTTTGGAGAAGCAGGTGATCAACACCCCCTTAGTTTAGGGAGATGAGAGCCTAGAAAGAAGCCTCTGGGATCTTCAGGATTGGGTCTGCTCAGGATCCAACAGAGGTACTGTTGACTGTTGACTGTGAGAAAATTAGGACCAGAAAGAGAGAAACATGGCTGAGGCCAGAGCATCCATTTTCTTTCTTTTTCTTTTTTTTTAAATTTTAATTTATTTTGTCAATTTAGAACATTATTCCTTGGTTACAAAAATCACATTATTTCCCTATCTTCCCTCCCCCCAGTGTCTTGGGCCTGATATAAACTCTGGGCCCAGCCAGTAAACATGGATTAAACATAAAATAGGTTTTAGGTGGTTTAAAAAGATGATCCAGGGAGAAAAGTGTGTTGGGGAATGTAAATGTATTCATTAAACAGGGAAATGAGGAAATAGAGGAATGAAGACAATGTCAGTTTAAGAAGACATGTAATTAAAGGAGGAAATAATTAGAATTATAGTGATAAAATAAAAGCCACCATTTGCATATGGCACCTACTATGTGTCACACACTTTGTAAATATTTTCTCACTTGTTCTTCATAGGAACCCTGGGAGTTACTTGAGCTTCTTATGCCCATGTTATAGTTGAGGAGAGGGAGGCACAATTCCTGTGAAGTCTAGCATACTAGGCATATTGGCATCTGGGAAGCTAGCCCAATGTGATTAATGGTTTGTTCTGAGTCTGACAATTACCTATTAAGACTTCAAACTTTACCTGTGCCAAATAATTTCTCAAAGGGCATGGGCACATGAATTTCCTTATGATTGTTAGCTTGTTCCTTGCATAACTTTTGAAATAAGCAGTTTTTAAATGAAGAAATCTTCCACCATAAGCTTAGTTTCAGTTGATATCAATGATCTGGCCTTAGAGATTGCTGGCTTATCTAGCCCAGCAATCCTTAGTGAAAGGAGCTTCATTATCATACTGAATTACCATGCTTTAAATCTCTTGAGGAGTCAGGGATTAGGCTGTACCAAATTTACTTCTGTACTTTCAGAATTATCTCTAATTTCTGTTGGAGAAACAGTTTACCTGCTTTCTTCTACAAATTTAAAATGATTGTAATACTGCATTAAGTTGTCGTGGAGGCAGAGTTTGAAATTGAGGAGTGGGGGGGGAAGGGGGTAAAGATAAGAGTGACTGTCTGATCCTGCAGTAGCTGACGGTGGGGATTAGGGCATGGAGAGATAGTCAGATAGAGCCAAAAGGTTGAAAGAGGAATTCAGTTAAGTATTAATGAAAGTACTCTGAGCTGAGGCAGCATGGACCTGAGGCAGTGTGGCCTCTGTCAAGGCCCAGCCCATGAATTTGCCCATCCTTTGCTAGTCCCTTGGCCTATCCCTTTCCATACAATGACCATCAAGAGGTCGGACCATGTGTCTGGTAATACAATATCAATACATCAATCACTTCCCAGATGCCAACATGCCTGGTATGCTACAAAGTCCTAGCTAGTTTCTGAGATAGAATGAAAATGCACCACCACCAAAATTGTGATTTTTATAAATATCATCAAAATGTTGGTATCTTTATTAGGTGGAAAATAGGAAGGGACTTGTACAAGTTTTCTTGCTGAGGGATAAAAATTCTTGTTTTGGTTTTACCACTCTAACCTGTCAACAACATGCAGAATTGCCAACTATCCTGTGAAAGATTTGTTTTTCCTAAGTGATAACTAAACTTGGAGATCAGTGGCATATATCTTTTTTTTAAACAATGTTTATATACAAAACCATCTTTGTAAGGAGAGGTTTTTGTCTACCACTGGTAAGTTGGCTATACTCTCACTGAAATCACTTGATGACTAACCCAAGTTAGCAAACAATCTCTTGATACTCCCAGATAGAAGAATGGAAACATAAATAGAGGTAAGTTCAAATCAAAAAACAACTGTAGCATTGCAGTGGTCTGAGAAAGTCTCCTTTTGTAAAAATGTTGTGGTCAATGATGGTTTCAAAACAGCCTCCTCTCTGCCTGTCTAGTGACCTGGGTTTGCAAAGACTACTGACTCTGCTGCAAGGATGCAAACCCAAATAATATCTTGATCTTGTAATTATAAAGTTGATGAAATGCAATTGCAGGGTAACCGAGGAATGGGACTATTATGTTAGTGTGTAGCGGCAGCCAAGGAGAGTCTCTGGATGCCTGTGAGCATGAATGGCCAAACTTTCTGGGAGTTTGGAAAGAATTTGATGTCAAATTAGAAAACTTAGAAGAATGTGTTACACTTGGTGAGAAACAGTCAGTTTGAGGTTGTCATTGAATGTGCCCCAAGAGCATCCTATACCTGATTATAATCATTTGGAATTTCTGTAGGAAAAAAAGCCCATTACATTTGAAATACTTGTTGTCAAAGAGGAAAAATATTGTTATAGCAACATTGGGCCCTTATTTACTACTTAAGATGCCAGTAACGAATTTTTAGCTCAAATCTATTTGAACATTATCTCACAAATGTAAAGGGCTTATGAACCACTAATTGGGAAGGGCGTGAAAGGACTAATATTGAAGCATGCAATCCATTTCCTTCTAAAGGGTGATGGACTCAAGTTACTATATAAGACATTTTTTAAAATGGGAACTGCCATTTCTCTGCTTAAATGTATTTAGTAGAAGAATTTTATTTTAGGGAAAAGAGGCATCTCTTTTATCTTTTTTTTTAAATGAAAACTCTTACCTTCCATCTTGAAATCAATACTGTGTATTGGCTCCGAGGCAGAAGAGTGGTAAGGGCTAGGCAATGGGGGTTAAGTGACTTGCCCAGGGTCACACAGCTGAGAAGTGTCTGAGGCCAGATTTGAACCTAGGACCTCTCTCTAGGACTGACTCAATCCACTGAGCTACCCAGCTGCTCCCTCTTTTATCTTTTAAGACTTGGATAAATAGAAAAAAAGAGCACTGATAATTTCCTTTGATTTCAGATAATACAACAAAAAAAGTTTGAAAGCAATCACAAAAAAATTAAATAATGCTTTGAAATGAGCTAGATTTTGAGATAAGTATATGTTGTATTCATGCTCTCAGTGGTATCATACCATGAAGATAGGCAATGAAAATAAAAGCAAAAAGGAAAGATTGGAAGTGAATTCTCTAGTACTAATAACAGAGCATGTCCTATCTCAAGGATGGTCTCAGCTGCCAGGATTTGAGTCAGTGAGCAAGGTTACACAAGACTGCCAGTCTAGAGAGGAATTATTAACCTCATTGAGAGTTTGCTCTGATAGGCCTGGTATATGCATGCAATGTGAAAATCTTAAATGACAACTGGATGAAATTCTGTTACAATTTACAGATAGACTTATTGAGCTGGTAGGTAGATATATAGACCTGGATCTTGCCAGTGAATTGGCCAAAGACCTTTATGATGGTCTGAAAGGGGAAAAGGACTCTGGAATCAGCGAGTGAAACCTTTGGTTTCTGACACTAACATCTTAGCACCAGTTATCTCAGCCCATACATATTATGATTGCCTCTTAGATATTGGTGCTTCCAGATAATGTTGATGAATACACTTGATTCTGATTCTGATTCCATTGGTTCTCTAAATGTAGTAGGGATGTCAGGAGCAACTCTGAAGGTCCCAAAGCTTTCTCCTCAAATGGTATCTGTGGGACCTCTATCACTACAACATTCTTTTCTATAATGCCTGATTCCCGTATGAATTTGTTACGGAGAGATCTTTTATGTAAACTTAGAGCCACGATAACATTCTCTCAAGACAGTGCTATGATGCTAGAATTGTCTGAGGAATTTTTAAATCTATTCCCTGTACTTCTTTTAGACAGTCAGGAGATAGACAAACCTCCCACTTTTGAAATACCAGCTGGGCCACATCTTCATCCTTATATAGGCTTACTGAAATCAGCTGTTCCTATGCAAATCAAAACAAAAGGTGGCCCACGTTCTTGCAATCCTCTGTATTGTTAAGGGTAAATTTAGGGTTGTTGGCTGAATATATTATACTAGTGGTCACCAAGGATTAAAATTCAATCCCAATAAAATACTCCTCAGTTTGGAATTTTTATGGTAGTTTAATGACAATAGTAGGAAGAAATTAAGAAGAGAGAGAGAAAAAGGAATTGGATTTCTCTTGCAAGTGAGATAGGAGTTTAGAGGCCTAGGCCAAGGGTCCTTCTCAGTCTAGCTCCAGGGTCCTCCTAGGAGGATAGTGCTTTAGGAGGTAAAAGAAAAGAGGAATCAGCCTAAACCACTCACCAAGCACACTAAGAATGCTGCCACAAGCTCCCAATGCTGCAAGAGCCCAAAGTCTCCACAATAGAAAATGAGGGTGAGAGCCCAGCAAGATGAAGTGATGAGAAATATATAGACCATTCTTTACATCACTTTCTGTGTCTCACATGCACCAGTGGTGGCCTAAACTTTGCTTTTGGACAGCCTAGGGGGTTAGTCAGTTGTTTCTGATTTGTCACTTGCTAGCACACAAGGGTCATAGACCATCCTCCTCAACACTTTATCCTTAACTAGGGGTGTATACATTCCTGGTTGCTAGAATTCTAAGACTGAGCAGGGTGGAGAAAATCTAAAATTCAAAGTATCCCCTATCAAAACAGGCAATTGAGAGAATTAATACAGTGATAAATTCTTTAATTGAGCTGAAATGAATAATTCCATGTAAGTCTGAATATATCTAACTTGCCTATTAAAAAGCCAAAATTAGATGTAAATTCAAAATCTGTCTGTCAATTTGTACAAGATTTAATGGCTATAAATAGTCATGTCAACAAAAGACATACTGTGGTTCCAAGCCCATCCACATTATCTCCTCATATTTAACAGTAGTAGATTTGTGTTCAGCATTTTTCTCAGTACCCATTGATGAAGATTCCAGAAATATATTTGCCTTCACCTGGAAAAGTTCCTATGGACATGGTGTCATTTGCACCAAGGGTACATGGAAACCCCACTATTTTCGCAGATTTTAACAAAATATTTAGAAAATATTAAGTTTAAAGAAAGCTGTTTGATACACTTTGTAGATGATTTGCTCTTGACCTCACCAAATGCCATAGCAGGCCAAGAAAATAGCAGACATCTTCATTTGGAACTGAAATATGTAACTAAAATACCAGGGTGGTATGACTGGGTTATTCATTGGTTCAAGGAATGGGTCTAGATGGTTACTTTGAGCTAGTAATAGAAGTCACACTGTTTTGGGAAAGCCAACAGAATGTAGGTGACAGTCTAACAGACCCACTCCAGACAGATATTCTACACTTGATCTTAGCCAAAAGGCCGAGAAGCGATCCAGACAGATATTCTAATTTCACCCTACACCATATAAAATACTTAGGAATCTATCTGCCAAGACTAACAGAAGAATCTTGCTATCTCTTAGACACACTTTTGCATTTGTGACACAAGAATATTGTCCACAGAATGCACCACTTTACTCTCCTTGAATTGTATACTTTTAAGATCTCTATTTAAAATTTTTTTAAATTGACTCTATGAATCTGTGAACCCTTGAGGTAAACGAGTCCAAGTCCATTTTGTCTTTTCCCACATGAAAGCAAAGATCTTTTGAAAATCCTCATTAATAGCAATTGAGAAAAAAACTGAGGATAAGTCTGCCACAGTGAAATATCTTGCCTGGCTTGGAATGGAAGGAATTATAGCAGCTGCACTTGGTACAACAGGATGCGTCTTGATCACATAATCACTTGACAGCCTTTAATTATTGAATAAAAAGATATACAGGTCTGACATTCTCATCCAACTTTGTTTTTTTAATTGGAAAAATAGGTGTGTTAAATTCTGAAAAGCAGGGAATGATAATCTCTTGTTGGATTAGGGATTCTATTGGTCTTATTCCCTCAATTGCTTCTTTAGTCAGGAGTTTTTGAGGTATCCAAGAAAATGGTCCTCCCTTCTTACCCTGACTGTTGTAGCTGATTTCAATAAACTCACATCTGTAGAAGATTTTGATCGAAGATCTTTAGGGACAGCCACAGATATTGGATAAATTGAACTTAAGTCACCTTCTGTACTCACTGAATCTATGAAAAGCATTGGAAAGGCTTTCAGAGATTCTTCTGGAAGATGTATTGACATTTCTCCAGTGGGAGTCTAGTGGATAGTAGACCTTAGTTTACACAACAATTCAGAGATTTATTGGGCATTCTGGCATACAAGGAAATGCATGTTCAACAGATAATGGAAATAAAGTAATAATTTTCGGTTGTAATTTAGCTACTCTTTGAGGTTTTCCAGTAGCTTCTATTACTCCCATTGTACCAACAGCTCTACAGTTCTCAGGAAAACTGCAAAACTGATTTATTGGCTCCCATATCAACCAGAACATCATATATCTGGCCTCCAATAGTCACAGTCACATGTGATTCTGTGCTATTTGGTGGTTGGAATGTCTCCAACACCTGAGCTAACACAGTAACATCAGTACAAAGCTCAGTCATTTCTTGTCCTTCCAAACACACATTTCCTTGAATTGCATGATATTCCCAGGATTTTGCATCTTTATCACCATCATCAGATATACTGTGAATCTTGAAATTTCTCAGACTTGTGAATGTTAAAAAATTCCCCACTGGAGAATTTTTTATTGGGACTATTCCCCATTTTAAACAGTGAAGCTACTTAGATCTAAAATGTGAGAACTCTACTTAGATAAAAAATGGGAAGACCTCTACTCCACCCGTACTTAAGACTGCTTTAAGGGAGAAAACTCCTTGCTGAACAATGAAAAATACTTAAACCCATACTTAAGCCATGCCTATTTTTAGAATTAATACAAAGGGGTGCTAAGTACCTATAAAGGTCAGGCAACTTGTGAACTTACAAGGAGCAAAGAGGAAAAAACTTACTCAGAGATTCTAGCCTACTCAGGTGTGGATTACTAAATGGATTAGTCTACCCAGGTGTGAATTCAGAATGGGCTGTCCTTTGGAAAACATCTACTGTGATTGGTAGATGGAAGAACTTAGGGGAGGTGACATAGGAGAAAACCTCCTATATAAGAAAAGGACAGGCTGTGAGAAAGAGATCTCTGGAGCTCTCAAAAACAGTCTCTTGAGAGACAGGCTCTAAGGAGGTTGTTGAGAGAAGGACAATCTCTAAGGACGTCTCTCAAGGAAGGCTGACTGTCCCCCTGAATCCTCGCTTGAACAGATCTTATGGTGAGTGATTAAGGACTGACTGATCTTTTCTTTTAGGGCTTAGGCCTAGGTTGGCCAAGGCTGCCTGGGCCAGCCTATTCTTTTCTCATTTATTTCCTTTTTTTCTCTCTCTTTCTTTGATTCCTCATTGTATTATTAATTAAATTATCTATAAAACCCAGTTGACTTGGGTATATTCATAATTGGGAATATTTCCCTGGCGACCACCTTAAATATTTGATTTAAAAGAAGACACTGTGGTGAAAAACATATTTCCTGCGGTCACAATTTACTCACCCACTCTTTTATCTACTACAATTTAAGTCTTCAACCACTTTAACTCTTACAGTTTATGAGGCATATACCATTTAACTATCACAAAACCACTACTCTCATTGGTCCCTTTATTAACCTCTACCTTAGTTTCATTGTTCTCATTTTCAATCATATTTTCCTCATCCATTTTATGGCCTTTATTATTTTCTATTATTACATAATCATTAGAATTTTCAACCAATTTTACATCACAATTTTCTTTTTCCTCACATTATTAACATTACATTTCCATTGTATATTATATTATATACATATATATGTGTATATTATTATATAAATAATCACATTATTTACAGATTCATTAACTTTATTCTCATTACATTCAATATCATTAACCTTAAATAGATTTTTTCCATTGATTCATCAAACATTTGGGAACTCCAGGTACATAATGAACATGCCCCTTTGTTTTGATCTCCCTTATGATCACTAAGTACTAGATTATTTTGGTCTTGCTCCTGATTTCACCCAATCTTGCATTGTATTTAGATCTGGTGCTTGAGCTCCTTGGCAGCATGCATTAGAAGAATCATTTGAATTAATCTGTCCTTGATAATATTATTGTGCCATCCATTAAAATTTTGTCTCCATTGTTATTATTATTAATATTATACCCATTCCCCTATTCAGTTTCCTTGAGAACTGTTCCCTATAGCACCATCCTCTCACAAAAGGTCCAACACGATTACATAGATAACATCTCTGATCTCCAGATCTCTCTTCCCTAAAAACATACTGTTTTCTAGGTTGCACTGATTTTAATGCTGTAACAGATTTTACTTTAATTTCACTATGTTTTGCTCTTCCATTGGCCTCTTTCAATTGTCTTCTCAAATCCTCAATTATAAAAATCCTTATCGCCATTTGCTTTAGCTTTATCAGCTGTAAATACATATGTAGCCTTCCTCTTTAGTTCTTCTGGACTCCTTAATTTCCAGTCTGCACAAGTATTTTTGAAAATTGTCTTTACTACAGAGCATGCATTATTAACAAATAACCATTTGATGTGTGCTCTCATTTCCTCTGCAAGCACCTCCAACCCTAGTTGTAATTCCGCTGTGTTAGACAGACTATCAAAAAAAAACTTGATGGTGAGTCTCCAATATCTTGTTTGATCTTTTCAAACCTAGACCATGCATCTGGATGCTTAGAATTTCTCTCCATTACTTCAGTCATAGACTCTCTTCCCTGCTTTAAATTCCTATAATTTGGTACTTACTTTAAATTTATATCATCGTCATATTGTTCAGGCCATGGTGTTAAAAGGTCATTATTTATCGTCTGTTCAATGAGCTGCTACCTTTCTGTTTTTGTAAGCAATTTCTCCATAAGTAAAAAGAAATCTGCATAGTCTGGATCATTTATTCTAACAGCTCTTTAAAATTCTCTTAATACTTTCTTTGGTTCATCAAAAATTTTAAGTGTTCTATGCTTAATGGCTTCCAATTCAGGTGTATATAATTGCTTATGACATTTAAGATGTACAATTCCATGCACTGGAGAAATGAAAGACATTTCTCTTAAAGGGAACAAGGAAGCAGGATTTTTGTTAAGTTCCTCTGTTTCCCTTTCCAATCTATTTGGAGTTTTTGCTTTTATATCACTTCCCTCTGAATTTTCAACACCTAGAAAAGCAACATTCTTATAGTAAAAACCAATATTTTTACCATTAACATTATTATTCTCCAGATTTTCATTAAAACATTTCCCATCATTTCCAGTTTTGCTTCCATTAACAGCATCATTTGTTTCATCCCTGAATCCCTGAATATCCAAGTAAGCACACTCTTGATTTTACTTAGACACAATAATAATACATCTTTATTTATACACAGTTGTAAAAGCCATGAAAGGAATTGGTAAATAGGAACATACACGTTGCATTGATAGTCTCATAAAAGATCTTGAAAAATCACAACCAAGCAATGTATAACAATATCCTGGAGATACTTGAAACACCAGATATGGTATCCACATTAAATAATTATAGAACATTTCCATTATTCCCTGTACCATGTTGACAACCATACAAGAATAATGAGGAAACAACAGTTGATGTAGGAAGGTTTGGGTAAAATTAGAAGCCACAGTGAGAAAGTAAACCTGTGCTTAAGATCTTTTAAATCACTACTCTAGTACTAGAAAATGAACAGAAGTGCTAGCCTTTTAACAGACAGGTGTCAATCAGCTGAACTGGTGAATTTCAGCACTTGCACAGCAGTTGGTGAGATGGACAGCCGACTGTTTCAAGGCTGTGTGACTATAGTGCTGAACTGAACAGCTGTCTTGGTTGTAACTTGACTGACAACTGTATTCTCAAGCAGCCAGGTGCTCCTTTGATTGACATCTCCTGAAAGTTCAACAGCTTGTCAATTCCTTTTCCCTACTGAAACTCAATAACACTAAAGGTCACTCAAACCCAAGGATACAGCCTTACCCAAAACTACCCTAGGTTCACCCTTTTTGGCTCAGCCAACTGAAATATGTAACTAAAATACCAGGTGGTATGAGTGTGTGATTGGTGGGTTCAGGGGATGGGTTTAGATGGTTAATTAGGGCCAGTAACAGAAGTCACACTTTAACAAACACAGGAATTGAACCTATTTTTCACAGACAGATGACTCGGATGGTTCAGGAAGCTCAGTAGATGTATCAATCAGCCAGCAGGAAACAGGATAAAACAGGTACAGGTAGGATGGAAAGATATGGTTGGACAAAAGCCACAGAGAAAAAGTCAATTTCCTTAGGTCCACCCCAGAGAAAGACTAAGGTCTAAACCCAGTAACTGTCTCCCCTTCTCCTGTTCATTCGATAACCTTTCCCTACCTCTACATCTATTCTTTGCAGATCCTGCTCATATACTCAAATCCTCTCCTTCCTTATAACAGTTCCCCCATTTGCACAATGTTTTGGTATTTGTGCACCAATGTAAAGATAATTTTAGGGTTGTGACTTAATATCAAAATTAATTGGTTGCCAAGGGAAAATCCCAAAATAAAATACCCGTCAGTCTGGAAATTTATGGTAATTTTAATTAATATAGAGGGATGGATTTAAGGAGAAAGGGAAGAGGGTATAGGATTTCTCCTGCTTGGCCTGTGCCAGAGGAGGTCAAAATCTCCACCACTAGGTCTCTTAAGGAGATTAGAGGCTTTTAAGAGGATAAAGTTTGGCAAATAAAGGAGGAAAAACTTAGAAACTTACCACGCACTGCCACCAGCCACCCCTCTGCCACAAAAAGGTATCCAAGAAAGGAAGAGACGCCAAATATATAGACCTTTCCTCTTGTGTCTCCTCTAAATTTTCACGTCTACCAATCACATCAAAGGCTTTTCTCCAGGACTGCCCATTCTTTAGTTCTCATCTTCTTTGATTAGATTATATCTTGAGTTACATAACACTTTTTGTTAATTTCACCTTTTGTTAGTTACTTACTTAACCTTTTTGTGATTAATTTACCTTTTATAGTTACTTAACACCTTTTTGTAGTATGATCTAAAAATAGACTTAGCTTAAACTTCTAGCTACAAAGAGTACCTTCATTGTTCATTCAGGAGATTACAACTTTTTCTTCCCCATAAAGTAAGATTTAAGTAGGGCGGAGTAATCTAAATTCCACACTAACAAAGTTATATCCCAACTAAACCAAAATTCTTACCCAAAATAATAAACAGCCTACACTCACGTATCTTAATTATCTAATAATACCTTATTCTAGGGATTGAAATCAAGGAAAGGAAAAAGAGAAAAAATATACAATTAACAGTTACAAAGTTCAAAGTATGAAGTAAACATGCTAAAGCAGAATAAACAGAAAATATCAAAATAGAAATATAAACCCAAAACTTCGTGTCAACATTAAAACTATAAAAATTCTACTCTTACAAAATTATACAGAAAGATTCTATTACTATAGTAATGCATGAATTGAAAACTTAGAAAATTTTGAAAAAGTACAATAAATACAACATTGCATATTGCCCTTATATTTTTTATTTTTTTAAATGCAATGGGGGTTAAGTGACTTGCCTAGTATCACACAGCAGGGCATTATCCAAGACCAAATTTGAACCTAGGACCTCCTGTCACTAGGCCTCTCAATCCACTGAGCTACCCTGCTGCCCTCACACTGGTTTTTTTATGTCCACTTTTTGCCTCACTATCTGTCTCTGGTGTCTACTTACTTTCATTGTGGTCTGGTTAATCCCTACAAATCTCTGGCAAAAGGACCTCCAGTTCCCCAGGTAACTTGGAGAAAGGGATTAAGAATTCCTTTTACATACCCAAGGAAATAGTACATAAAGCAGTTTATGTTCTGACAGTGGAGCAAAGGTGATATGGTTATGGATGTGGATGTGTAACTATCTTTTGTGTGTATTTCTTTCAGAAGACGAGATCAGACCTGAAATGGAAGTGATACCAAAAGATATGAACCTTTCTTTGGAATATAGCGACCAACAAAGATTCATGAGTGGTGATCTAGATAAATTACCTTGGAGAGAATTCTGTGTCGATGTTCAAAATTCATTCCTTACTGAACATCAAAGAATGCATATTGAGAAAAAATCTAATGAATGTAATCAGTGTGGAAAGACTTTTATGCACAGGGCCAGTCTTGCTGGACACTGGAGAATCCACATTGGGGAGAAATCTTGTGAATGTAAGCAATGTGGAAAGACATTCAGTCAGAGATCCCACCTTGATACACATCAAAGAATCCACAGTGGGGAGAAGCATTATGAATGCAAGCAGTGTGAAAAGACATTCAGACATAGCTGTTCTTTTGCTATACATCAAAGAATGCACAGTAGAGAGAAACCTTATAAGTGCAATCAATGTGGAAAGACATTCAGTCAGAAATCCCACCTTGATACACATCAAAGAATCCACAGTGGGGAGAAGCCTTATGAGTGCAATCAGTGTGAAAAGACATTCAGTCAGAGATCCCACCTTGATACACATCAGAGTATCCATAGTGGGGAGAAGCCTTATAAATGCAAGCAGTGTGGAAAGACATTCAGACTTAGTTTTTCTTTTGCTATACATCAAAGGACCCACAGTGGGGAGAAACCTTATGAGTGCAATCAGTGTGGAAAAACATTCAGTCAGAGATCCCACCTTGATACACATCAGAGAATCCATAGTGGGGAGAAACCTTATGAATGCAAGCAATGTGAAAAGACATTCAGTCAGAAATCTGACCTTAATAAACACCAGAGCGTCCATAGTGGGGAGAAACCTTATGCATGCAAGCAATGTAGAAAGACATTCAGTCAGAGATCCCACCTTGATACACATCAGAGAATCCACAGTGGGGAGAAACCTTATGAATGCAGGCAGTGTGGAAAGACGTTCAGGCAGAGCTCCAGTATTGCAGTACATCAGAGAATCCACAGTGGGGAGAAACCTTATGGATGCAATCAATGTGGAAAGACATTCAGTCAGAAATCTGACCTTGATACACATCAGAGAATCCACAGTGGGGAGAAACCTTATGAATGCAAGCAGTGTCAGAAGACATTCAGGCAGGGCTCCAGTCTTGCTGTACATCAGAGAATCCATAGTGGGGAGAAACCTTACAAATGCAAGCAGTGTGGAAAGACATTTAGTCAGAGATCTCACCTTAATACACATCAGAGAATCCACAGTGGGGAGAAACCTTATGAATGCAACCAGTGTGGAAAGACATTCAGTCAGAGCTCTAGTCTTGCTGTACATCAGAGAATCCACAGTGGGGAGAAACCTTATGAGTGCAACCAGTGTGGAAAGACATTCACTAGGAAATCTGACCTTGATACACATCAGAGAATTCACAGTGGGGAGAAACCTTATGAATGCAAGCAGTGTGGAAAGACATTCAGTCAGAGCTCCAGTCTTGCTGTACATCAGAGAATCCACAGTTTGGAGAAACCTTATGAGTGCAACCAGTGTGGAAAGACATTCATACAGAGCTCTTACCTTGCTATACATCAAAGAATCCACAGTGGGGAGAAGCCTCATGAATGCAAGCAATGTGGAAAGGCATTCAGTCATAGATCCCACCTTAATACACATCAAAGAATCCACAGTGGGGAGAAACCTTATGAATGCAAGCAGTGTGGAAAGACATTCAGTTGTAGCTCCAATTTTGCTGTACATCAGAGAAACCACAGTGGGGAGAAACCTTATGAGTGCAAGCAATGTGGAAAGACATTCCGACAGAGATCCCACCTTGGTAAACATCAGAGAATCCATAGTAGGGAGAAACCTTATGAATGCAAGTAGTTTTGAGAGACATTAATTTGGTGCTTTTATCTTTCTCAACAATAGATAAATCACTATCCTGAGGAATTCTAAGAATGCAAATGTTAAATCAATACCCTTAATATGTCCTGTGTGAAGTTGGTGGAGAAGATTTCTATGAAAATCAGAACTGAGAGTCAGTGAGCTAGAGCTGAATATTCTATTACAAGGGAGACCAGGACTGAGGGGATTAGGTAGGCGGCCATCTTAAAGGAAGTGGGGGAGGACAGTTGATCAGTAAAGAGAGAAAGGAAGCATCCATGGTCAGTTAAATGCCTTTTGCCTCTGAAATCTCTTGAAAACAAGAGGTCTTTCTGAGGCAAGGGGCTACTTCCATCTGGGCTTCTATAGAAAATTGAATGAGTGCTGCCTGTCTGTTGTTTTAAGAAGTTAGGGAGTTCAAGGACATTTTATAGACTAAGAAATTAGGCCTGGAATGCCAAGCAGAATCTGCATTGAGAATATGTTGTTTAGGGAATGTTAAGAAGTATTAGGAAGTTCTGGTATATTTACATGGTATAGAATTAGCAATCTCCTTACTCTCCTCTCTACCTGTATTTCTTAAATTAAAGAAAGTTTCTGTTAAACTGCTTGCCTCACTTTGTTGATATCCTTAATTTAACCCTTACAGTGTTAGTGCTACAGTGTTACAGAGCCAGTTAAGAATTTGATTAACATGTTAATAACCTGTTCCTAGACTATCATAGGCAATTCAATATGATGTTAAACATTATGGCTCATGTAGTGAAGGAGGAGTTTCCAGGCTAACTCAAGCAATTCCCACTCCCTGAGAGTATTGATGTGGTACAACTCCCAGTTTCCATTTTTTTCAGGTTATCATTTGAGGGAGTATTTTTCTGATGTACCAAATTTACCAAATAATTTACCTAGTTCTCTCACAAGAAACAATGTAGAGAAAGATCAATTTTCACTCAATTTGCATACCTTGAAGATTGCATCTCTCAAACACCCCATTTTTTAGAGGAGTTGTCAGTAAAAAGGGAGAAAGATAAGATTATCTTGCTTACTAGTGAGGTTTGGGAAAGAGGAGCAGTTTATTGGCTTCCAAAAGATGGAAAATGTGATCTTAACATTGAAGCTAAACACTAGTTTGTGTCAGGCTAGGGAATCAGTACTCAAAGCCATTAGGGCATGTTCTGACAGATCAGGTAGCTGGAAAAGGTTTGACAAACTCAGACAAGAGAATGATGAAAATCCTTCCCAAGTCATGGACAGACTGGGAGAACTGGGAGATATACAGACCTAGATTTGACCAGAGAAAAGGATGTTAGACAGTTGAGAAGGCAGATTGTGAAAAACTTGCAAGGTGGACAAGGACTATTTCAAAACCAGGTTTCCTAGCTGTCTGAATGTGGACCTTGATGAATTGAGAGCAGCAGTATATGTGTATAATGAGCATAAAAAGAAAGATGACAATGATAGTGATTTAGTGGGAGCATTAAGAAAGGAGATAAAAGAAAGGGAAAACTTTTAAAAAGAGATACAATTTGGGGTAGCTATGGCCCCTTTGGAAGAATCTACAAACCAAAAACCAACATGTTACTTATGTGAAAAGGGGGACATTTAATGTTAAATTTTAGAAGTTGGGCTCAAGTATTTAGCAATGTTACACTTCTGGGTAAATATGGTGGTAGTCTAGATGTAGGATTCTTCCCCTCCTCACCATCTACTGATACAGACTACTTCAAAAGTCCCAAAAAACCAAATTCAAATGGATGAAGGGACTTTACAGTAGAGTGCAGCATTAAAAGTAAGTGGGATTTGGGCATTTCCACATTATAAGGGAGTGAGAAAGCTTCCACCAAAGTGCAAGGTGATCAACCCTTCCCCACCTCACCTACAGAGCCACCATGATCTAGAATCAGTGAGTGAGTGAGGGGCATCTCTACAGTGAATGAGGGCTACCCCTAGGTCCTTGGCAGCTCAAACCACCAAAGACCTACCCCTGAGAGCAGCTAGATCTGAGACCCCAGCAAACTGAAGAGCCCAGACCTTGGGCACTCACAGGGAGATAGCACAGATAAGGGCAGTAAACAGTAGTAGCTGCAGAGACTCGAGAACTGGCCTCAGGCAAAAACTGTACTCCTTAGCTCCATACACAGAGAGCCTGCCCTCCTCGCTCCGATTTCTGATAGGAAAGGGAAGGAAAAACAACCATAGTGATGGCAAACATTGCCCCAGAAAATCAACTCCCCAATACCAAGAAAAATAAGAAGGTTTTGACCCTGGAAATTTTATGGAGGCAAAATTCAGATAACAAAGGAAATAGCAGAAAAGGACATACAAACAAATGCATCCAAACCTTCCAAAAAAAAAAATATGGAAATTGGCCAGAAGCTCTCAAAGAATTTAAGTCAGAGCTTATTAAGATAGAAGGATTCTAGCAAGAAAAGTGGGAAATATTTCAAAAGGAAAATAACAAGGGACAGAAATGTCCAACTGGAGAAACAGCTAGAAGCTACAAAAAGCAGGATAGACCAAAGTGAAAAGGAAAACCAGTCTTTAAAGACCAGAACTAGGCAACTGGAAGCCAATGATCTTGCAAAACAGCAAGAATTAGTAAAGCAAAGTAAAAAAACTCACAAAATAGAAGAAAACAAAATATCTCACTGACAAGATGACACATGGGGACAACTGATCATAAGGAGACAATTTGAGAACCATTGGTCTACCTGAAAACCCAGAAATAGAAATCTTGATATCATATTACAAGAAATTATCCAGGAAAACTGCCCTGTTCTTGAACAAGGGGTCAAGATAGACATTGAAAGAGTTCATAGAACATCCTCTACACTAAATCCTCAAAAGGCAACTCCAAGGAATGTAATTGCTAAATTCAAGAGCTTTCAAGCTAAGGAGAAAACTCTATAAGAAGCTAAATAGAGACAATTCAGATATCAAGGAGCATCAATCAGAATTACACAAGATCTGGCAGCTTCCACACTAAAGCACCACAAGGCTTGGAATATGATATTCAGAAAGGCAAGAGAATTGAGTCTTAAACCAAGGATCACCTACATCAAAACTGACTATATATTTCCAGGGGAAAGTATGGGCATTCAGCAAAATAGAAAATTTTCCAATTATTTGTAAAGAAAAGACCAGAGCTAAGTGGAAAATTTGATATCCAAACACAAAAATCAAGAGAAACATGAAAAGGTAAATAAGAAAGAGAGGGTAAAGGGGAAATGTGTTGTTTTTATTCAAACTTTCTTCTTTAAGGGCTTCAATAAGATCAGTTGCTTATATTAATACATGGGAAAATGTTATTTGTAACTCTTAGTTTCACTCTTAGTAATTATAAGAATCATTAACAGGAAGAGTTTGGGGTAATAAATAGTATTAGAAGATATGCAAGAAAAGAAAAAGGGAGGAGGGAATAGAAGATGGTACCAAGAGAACCTTGGAGAAATAAGATAAATAGGATAATCTGTATCACACAAAGAGGCACATGGGAAGGGGAGGGGAATAATACTATTATAAGAAGAAGAGAAAGAGAGTGCTAATAGGTAATACTTAAACCTTACTCTCAGTGAAATCAATTCTGAGAGGGGAGAGCATCTAGATCCATTGGGGTATCGAATTCTATCTTACTCTACAGGGAAAGTGAGAAGGGAAAACTAAGGGAGAGAGTGAGATGGGGAGTAGAAAAAGGGATGGAAAGAGAGGGGGGAGGGAACTTAACAGACCCTAAAAAATAAGAAGGGAACAAAAAGGGAGGGGGTGGAAAGGGAAGTATATCAAGTATTCAATAATTTTAGAAATAATGGAACATCTATTCTAGTAACTATCCAAGAAACGAGAGAAATAATTATAGAAATTACAATTATAGGAACGATTACAGAAAAAATTACAGAAATTATGCTAATGATAGAACCAATAATCAAAATGAGGCAAATGAATATATTTGAAATGGGGCATGTCCACACAATAGCCAAAATGTAAGTCCTCCTCAATGAGAGGAATCTGAGAGGTGCACATGGACCTTTCTGAAGGTTTGAGAGGGGAGAAATCACTCTGGAATCAAAGATTAAAACATTTGATTTTCCAGACACTGATATAATCACACCAGTCATCCCAATCCATCCTCCCCCAAATAGTGATGAACCACAGTAAGATTAATACAGATCTATATCTGGATCTAGTCAGATATCCAACCCTACACATTAGCTTCACGTTACACATACTGAATAAAGAAATGAAAGGTTGAGCCAGCAAAGGAGGGCAGAGAGGAAAGGGGAGAGGGGGTAGAGAGAAGGAGAAAACGAAAGAATTGAACAATCATGCAGGCTTTTCGATGCCAACCTGCAGAGATGGAAGGCCAAAGTCAGAATGAACAGCCATGGATTGTTGGGCTGTTACCAGCATCATTTCAGCACAGCTTGGAAACAATTTTTACAGCAAAACCACTACAATAAACTTTTTAACACAACCTATAACTGTAAGATAAATACCCAATTAATTTTAAACATTGGTATAAAATTTGGTTTAAACAATTATAAAAAGGAAAAATGCCACCATATGCACCCTATTGTGCAATAAACCTGTCTCCTATACTCTCATTTCACTTTGAAGTCTAATGGCATTCCAATGTAATATCCGTTTCTAATGGTTATTTTGCCACATCTGGCATGAAGACAATACAGTTTCCTCTGAAAAACCCTGTATGCAGCTCTGTTAGTGTCCTAAAAGAACCTTAAAGCTGGGACTAGTAAAATCCACAGAAATTCACTCTTGTCTTTAAGAACTTTGAAAACTGTTTAAAAAAAAAAACAAACAGGGCAGGAACTTAAATCTTAGACCAAATGTTTAAGAATTGGAATAATATTTCTACCCAGATATATATTTTATAAAGTTTATTAGGAAGGGTAGACAAACATTCCTATAAGTAACCTGACCTCGTGGTTCCTAGCCTGCCAGTCTCTCCCTCAATCCCCCCATACCTGCCTGCTCTGCATCCTGACTTCTTTCTTTGTTCTCTTCTGGCTTCTCCCCCTATTCTCTCGATTCTCCCTGAATTCTCCCCAAAGCCTTGACCTTTATTGATGCACAGCATCTAGAGGGATGCAAAACCTGGCACAACTCTGCTATGTCATGAATGTTTGATAGACAGGTAAAGTTACTCAGGAGGGGGTGGGGATGAGTTTTATTGACATAAATGTAAAAGTCAGATTTGGTGGTTCTCAGTGAATGACAATGGGGAGTTTGGGGGGTATGGGGAGAAGTGGGATGGTCAGACATGGATTCTCTTGTTGGCTTTGATGTCTCTCACTAGTTTTCATCTTCCATATCCTGCAGTACTTCTTTATTCTGTTCTTCACCATCACCCTGTATATCTGAAGTCCACAGAGTCAGGTTATCATGTAACAACTGCATCATAAGTGTCACGTCCTCATCGCTTTCTTCACTCAGTGTATCGAGTTCTGCAATTGCATCAATGAAGGCTGCTTTTGCCAGCCTGCAGGCATGGTCAGGGGAAATAATAATTTCCTAGTAGAATACAAGCAAGACCTAAGCGGATGGGATGCATTGGTGGAAGTTCTGTCACTACAACATCAATAGAAGCTTTATAAACCATCAGGCTATTCTCTACAGCCTACTTCAAGTCATTTCCTGTGACAAATTCAGCCAGATACCTGTGGCAGTCTCCTTTCATTTTATAATAGAAAACCTTGCCTTTAAGAACTTTGAAAACTATTAAAAAGAAACAAACAACCTCGCCTACCTTCCCAGTCTGCTTACATTTTACATCCCTCGACCTGATCTATGATCCAATGACACTGGTATCCTTCCTGTTCCTCACACATGACACTCCATCTTTCCACCTCATGCCTTTGCATTGACTCTGCCCTATGCCTACAATGCTCTCCTTCCTCAGCTTCACCTCCTTGTTCTCCCAAATGGCTTCAAGACTCAGTTCAAATCTCACTTTCTGCAAGAAGTCTTTCTCAGTTGCCTCCACTTTAATGCCTTCCTTCTAAAATCATCTTTAATTTTTACTGCACGTAGCTGGTTCATCTATAAGTGTTGGCACACTGTCTTCCTCTTTAGATTGGGAGGTTCTCAAGCAAAGTGCTGTCTTTTTCTTTGTTTCTCCAATGCTTGGCAAAGTGTCTGGCACAAAAAACCAGCTAAATGAATATGCATTGCTGCTACTGCTGGTGATATTGTTTGATGGGGTGTTATTATTGGACTGATGGCATTTCTCTTTTTTAAGCTGGTTACCACTAAGGCTAGTTTTGGGTAGGGGAGGGGTATAGATGTATTTAAAAATGGAACTGATATAAAAGATAAAAGGAAAGTAAGTATATCATACTTTATATTTTATTTTCCCTCAGTTATATGTAAAAACAATTTTTAACATTCACGTTTTTTTTTTAATTTTGTGTTCCAAATTCTTTCCTCATTTTCTTTTCACCCCAGCTCCCCAGCAAACAATCTGATAGAGATTTTACATGTGCAGTCATGTAAAAAACATTCCACATCAGTCATTTTGTAGAAGAGATCTCCAAAGAAAAAGAAGAAAGAACGTGATTAAAGTACATTTTGTTCTGCATTCTGACTCTATCGATTCTTTCTCTGGAGGCAGATGACATTTTTCTCCAGGAGCCTCTGACATTGTCCTTGATCACTGCATTGCTGAGAATAACTAAGTTGTTCACGCTTGTTCATCAGAATATAACACGCAGTCCCCTGGTTCTGCTTGCTTCACTTTGCATCACTTCATGTAAATCCAGATTTTTAGTCATCCTGCTCATTCTTTCTTATACTAGCACAATAGTATCCCATCATAATCTGATACCACAACTTGTTCAGCCATTCCCCAATTGACGGGCATTCCCTCAATTTACAATTCTTTGCTACTAGAAAAAGAGCTGTTACATTTTTGCACATATACATCCTGTTTCCTTTTTTAAAAAAATATCTTGAGAGGGGGACAGCTGGGTAGCTCAGTGGATTGAGAGTCTGGCCTAGAGACAGGAGGTCCTGGGTTCTGAAATAAGTATGTTTGGGAACTGATAGAAGGAAATAGGTTTGATTTAGGGGTTTGGATGATTACTGAACCCTCAAATAGTTTCCAATAGACTTTAGGCTCAGATGTTAGGCCTTACCTACAGTATGTCAATGGTAACAATCTGACTGCTTTCTCTCCCTTTTTTTAAAACTTACCTTCTTACAAGAATATTCATAGCTGCGCTCTTTGTGGTGGCAAAAAACTGGAAAATGAGGGGATGCCCTTCAGTTGGGGAATGGCTGAACACATTGTGGTATATGTTGGTGACGGAATAGTATTGTGCTCAAAGGAATAATAGAGTGGAGGAGTTCCATGGGGACTCGAACAACCTCCAGGAAGTGATGCAGAGCGAGAGGAGCAGAGCCAGGAGAACTTTGTACACAGAGACTGACACACTGTGGTACAATCAAAGGTAGTGGACTTCTCCATTGGTGTCAATACAATGTCTCTGAACAATCTGCAGGGATCTAGGAGAAAAAAAAAACTATCCACAAGCAGAGGACAAACTGGGAACAAAAGCACCGAAGATAGGCAACTGCTTGACTACAGGTGCCAAGGGGATATGATTGGGGATGTAGACTCTAAATGAACATCCTAGCGCAAATACCAACAACATGGAAATGGGTTCAGAACAAGGACACATGTAATACCCAGTGTATTTGCATGTCTGCTATCGTCGGCTATTGGAGGGGTGGCGGGAGGGTTGGGAGGAAAAGAAAATGATTTTTTAATTCAATGAATAATGTTTGAAATTGACCAAATAAAATAATGTTTAAATTTGACCAAAAAAAGTAAAAAGAAAAAAAGAAAAGGGAAAAAACCCCTTACCTTCTGTCTTGGAATCAATATTGTGTATTGGTTCTAAGGCAGAAGAGTGGTAAGGGCTTGGAAATGGAGGTGAAGTGACTTGCCCAGGGGCACACAGCTAGGCAGTGTCTGATGCCAGATTTGAACCCAGGACCTCCCATATCTAGGTCTGACTCTCAATCCACTGAGCTATCCAGCTGACCCCCCCTCCCGCCCCCACTGCTTTCTCTTGTTGTTATCAACAGTAACGATTTATTTATCAAACACAGAATGGGTTAATGCTGGGTGGCATCAAATCCATGCTTCCTGACACAGTCGCAGGTGGAATCCAGGGACTGAATGGTGGCCCCCAGGAAGGATGAAAATACCCACTCAGACTCCCTGGTGTGACCTCTCTCACTACACTCCCTATTTTTGAAAATGTTATGATTAATATTCTTACTCAGTCCCAATAAAATATAGAAGAAACTGGAGGCTGTTACTAGGGCTTTCATAAATTCCTTAGGAAAATCTCACCCTCACATGTAATGATACAGAAATTCCCCTTAAAGTCACTTCTTAAATAATTGGCAGATAGTGATTTAATGTCAAAGATTTTCCTGGTTATACAAATGACATAAGATGAGAGGGTTGAAACAGATGTCCCAATATACTAAGAATCCATTTGCTCCTTTAATGATAGGAGGACACCCACCTCATTCCCCCTAGGAATAAGCCCCCAACAAAACTGTACTTAGATCCAACACTCCCATATACAAGAGCTTAGGGATGACAAGTTTCCCTGATCCGGTATGTTTGCCCTTCATGGAAAGACTGGTACATTCTATTCCACCAGATTGTTTAACCCTGTAGGCTAGGCAACATGTCAAGGATATCTTAGCAAAACATTGGAGAATGAAAGATTGTTATTGGTATAATACTAAAATTGGTTCACTTGATTGTATCCTTGGAAGTGTGAAACTGGGTTATGTTGGTTGTATCTTATGAAGTCTGATTGATTGTGTAATTGATTAGTGTAATGAATAATTATTCTGGCTTAACCACATGTCTGGCATTTCACTGGTCAATGAGGACTTGACCTCTAGGAGAGCAGCCATGATGAGAACATAAATGTTTTCTGCAAAGCTTTGCATCTTTTGTCAAAATTTATGGAATCAAAGAATACAGGCTAATTATAGTGCCAACCAAACAATTTTTAAAAAGTTAACGTGTGACCTGTATGTGTAATCATTGAGTATAAAAAATAAATATGTGCAAGCCAAGAGGAGAGCAGTTCTGCAATGCCTGTGTAAGAGAAAAATAGATCCAGCATACAAAAGAGCAACTCAAGCAGGGGAAGGGCAAGGAGAACAGAGGATTCCAGAAAGGAACACAGAAGAGCTGAGGAGAAAACTGCCAGATCAACTCGCTTCTCTTTGGGAATTCCCCTAGAGTGCTTGGTTTAAGAGAAACTTCTGAGACAGAAGACTTTCTGAGCATTGACCACCTCCCAGTGAACCCAAACCCCTTGGATCCAGCTGAAGATAAAGGAGTGGATGGGACTTTATCAGAAAGCCATCCACCCAAAGAAGATTTCTCTCCATTCCCTAAATTGTCGACCTTCATGCTACAACCAGGGTAGATAGAAGTCAGGACAGATCACACAACTGACCAAGGAGGGTCAGGCAGACAGCCTAGCCTGAACCCATAGGATTTGGGGAGGGGGTAGGTTGTTAGCTCTTAGGGATTTCCCATTTCCCATACCTACAACCCTACTCTCCCTGTCTTGTGTGTCCCTTTAGAATAAGAGTTATTCCCTTTACATCAAGTTGCCTGTTTTATAACGTCCAAGAAAGGGAAGGAAAGCTATACTTTCTCCTCAAGGAGGAGAGAGTCAGCTTCAGTCCTTGACTATCATTGACCCAATCCCTGAAGGGACATATTCTGTCCCCCTAAAGACAACTTGTGCTGTCTTCACTAGGGGAAGAGAGGGGAGGATCCTCTATCGTCCCGCCATCTTCTGGCTCCATCCCACCTCTCTCACTCTAATCTCAAGGGTAAATGTAGTGGGTGACTCCATTCTAGCATCCATTACACACGGCAGCAAGAAAAAGCTTTAACTCTCTCATCTTTCTCCCACCCACCAATGCTGCCCTGTAAGGGACCCCCGAACCCAGAGAGGGCTGGACCCCTGCAGGGTAATGGAACATAGGTGGGGCTACACTCACTCCCTAAAGATAATTCTAGCTATCTAAATCCTGACTAGCGGCTGCACTAAAAAATAGAAACAGCACACAGTTTGTGCGGTGAAGATGGCTAGAGGCCAGAGGTCTGAGCCAAGTTGGTCGGGCTCATCTTCAGGATAGAGTTGCTGGATCTCTGCTGCTCATACATATACACAGAATGTCAGGATGAGGAAAGCTGTCACAGCTCCCAGAAACAGACATTTCTTGCTACCAGGAACCTCCAAGATTTTATCAGGAAATCTCAGCTATGTCCTTCAGCCAGATACAAAATGGCCACCGGAAGTAACCCTCGGCCCTCCGCTGTGTCCATTAATCAACAGACCCCCTGGTGTCTCCTTTTAAGCAGTCCTCCCATTCCAGAATGGGGTTCATAGAGTTCTGTGCATGTGCCAGGCTCTGCGGAGTCACCCACAAACCCTTGCAAATCTCTCATCTGCCTCAGACGCTTCCTAGCTGTATGACCCCTGGACGATGGCCTTAGTCCTTACCACAATGCCACCTTGGAACTACTACATATTATTGACTCTAAAATGTTAAGTCAAGGTTTGGGGCTGTTTTTTATTTTTAATCTCCGGGGGCAGAACCAAGATGGCGGTGTAGTAGCAGGGAAATCCTGAAGCTGCTCTGAATGTCCTTCCAAACTGATCTTTAAAAAGCATCTCAAAAGGACAGAAGTCAACGCAGGACAAGCAAAGGGGCTCTCCCATTGGACACACAGCATGAAAGGTAGACAGAGAGAAGGGATTTCCATGTCATAAGGGAGCAACATGGCACCAAGGAAAAGCACCCCTGTTCCACCTACCCCACCAGGACCTGGGCAATCTCTGAATTCTAGGAAGTGGACAGCACTAAAGAAAAAGCACTTCAGAATGGTAAACTGAAAAAAGAACACGGAACAATTAAACAGGCAGAAAAGCCATGCTGCCCCAGCCATAACCCCACCTCTGGCTCACAGCTAATGGGCCATTGGTATAGGAAAGGGTGGGAAGGGGCAGCAATCGCCCAAGAGAAAAGGCAGGAAGTGGGGGGGCGGTCCAGAGGCTGAGGGCCTGGCCTGTGGAAAGGGAGGGGGAGGGAGATTGGCAGAGACCAGGGAGAATGGACCTGCCATGAGGGGCTCAGGTCTGGAGCCCCTTTTTCCCAGGGTTTTGGGGGACAGACCAACTCCCACATGGGCCAGTCTGGGGCCAGTTCGTGGACACACCCAGATTCCCCCAAAGTTAGAGCCCTTCAGGAACCCTGAGGCAGGAGCAAAGTAGAGAAAACCCCACAATCCCAGGCATGCCCAGGAAGCCTGCAGGGAGTTAGACAAAAACCATATTCCTAGTGTCAACATGCAATCTAGAAACCCCAGACTTGTAGCCTAGTAAGATCTGATCAACCCCAAGTTTTGGGTCTAGCTTGTAAGTTGGAGATCCCAAAGCGTGTACTGGTTCCCTGTTCCTGTGAGAATCCCCTCTGAAGCATGGCAGGCCAGCAGTTTCAGACTGAATAATAGACCCTGCGGTAAATGGCGATCCCAGGTAGGTGGAGCTAAGCATATGCTCAGTACCTTTTTGCCTAAGGCAGTCTTCCCCTAGTGTATCCTTTCCCAAGAAGACCCCCCTCCTGGGCAGGGACCAGCCTTTTAGTCCCCATCGGAAGCAGCCCCTTCCCTTAGACCCCAGCCTCAGGCTATGATTCCTTTCCCAAGCTTGGCTGTGCCCTGTCAGTACAGTTTGAACTCTCCCATTTCCTTAGAGCTGTGGTCATGTCAGTCTTCTTTCCCTGCCCCTGGAGCTCCCCAAACGGTCTAGAGGCTCCCCCAATTCTTTTGCTCCCCAGAGTTGTCAGTCTAGCCAGGTTGGCTCTCCCAGAGATCAGCGACCAGAGCATCCGGAGTTCAGTCCTCTGACTCTGTTTTCTGTTAGCGCAGCTCTATGTGGAGGCCTGAGTTAGCACTAAAGCCCTTTCCTCAGATAGTGGTTTTTCTAGTAGGTCTGTTTTTTATGGTTAACACGAGGGGGCGCCTGCGAGGCTCCCGGAACCTGCAGCTTTCCCAGGGACTTGGACACATTCCAGCCTAGGCTTGAAGTTAGGGCTGCAGGGAAGGGCTGCTTGGACAGCATTCGAATGTACTTCTCCCGCTTCCTCAAGGCCAGCGGTAATAAAGGTTCCTGTCTCGGTGCATCGGCTTTTCCTCTTAAATCTCCTTCACACACAAGTATCTTTGTGCGCACTCATCTATCCTAACCCTGTCCACCCTCTTCAAGACCTGCAGCGATGGGGGAGTGACGACGCAACAGGTGGAGGTGACCACTGGCAGTTGTAGTCAAGATCCTGCACGTAGGCGGCCCACATCGCTGGGCCCTGTAGGGCAGCAGGGACGTTCGGCAGCATCCTGGGCGACTGAGCAGCCCTCTCTAGGACAGCACTGCTCACCCTATTCAAGGGAGGGGACTAGAAAAGGTGTCCCAAACATTGCCGGCCCTACAAATACCCGGTCAGCACACCGCGGCTGGCGGGTCATCCCCTTTAAGAGGTCGAAATCAAAGAAAAAATACAAAGAAACTCCTACTAGGAGCATGGAACATCAGGACATTACTTGCCAGAGAGAATACCCCAAGACCTGAGAGAAGAACAGCTCTAATCGGTAAAGAACTGGCGTGATATAACATCGACATCGCAGCCTTAAGCGAAACACGCTTACCAGAAGAGGGATCACTCAGCGAACCCACCACTGGATACACCTTCTTCCGGAAAGGTAGAGCCTCAAATGAAGACAGAATCCACGGTGTTGGCCTGGCCATCAAGACCAGTTTGCTCAAACAGCTGCCAGACTTGCCTGTGGGCATCAGCGAGAGGCTCATGAAGATCCGTTTGCCTCTCAGCAAAGACCGGTATGCCACAATCATCAGCCCATATGCCCCAACACTGACCAGCACAGAGGAGACCATCGAGCAGTTCTACTCTGACCTGAGTGCCATCCTGTACTCAGTGCCCACAAATGACAGACTGATACTACTGGGAGATTTCAACGCCCACATTGGCCAGGACCATGAAAGATGGAAAGCAGTGCTTGGCAAACACGGCAGGGGCAAAATGAACAACGACCTACTGCTACTCAGCAAATGCTCAGAGTTCGAACTCACCATCACAAACACTGTGTTCAGAATGGCGAACAAATATAAAACAACGTGGATGCACCCACGATCAAAACAGTAGCATCTCATTGACTACATCATTGTACACTGGCGAGACACCCAGGATGTACAGATCATGAGAGGAGCTGAATGCTGGACAGACCACCGATTGGTTAGAGAGACTCTTCAAATGCGCATTGAGCCTCACCATCCAAAACACGATCAGACAGTTTGCGCATTTTACAACGTGAGTCCTCTTAGAGATCCATCTTATTTGCAAACATTCCACTCCTGCCTGGACAACAAGCTTTCTGTCAAGGGACCACTCACTGGAAGCTCAACCGAGAAATGGAACCAGTTCAGAGACGCAGTGAAGGAAACATCAAGGGCAGTCCTAGGCCCCAAACAACGCAACCACCAGGACTGGTTCAACGAGAACAATGCTGCTATTGAAGACCTGTTGAGCAAAAAGAACAAAGCCTTTATGGAGTGGCAAAATAACCCAAACTCTGCTCCTAAAAAGAACAAATTCAAGTCTCTCCAAGCCACGGCACAGCGTGAGATCAGGAAAATGCAAGACCGATGGTAGGAAAAAAAGGCAAAAGAAATCCAGCGCTTTGCTGATATGAAAAACTACAAACAATTTTTCAGTGCCCTCAAGACTGTCTATGGGCCATTAAAATCCACCATCACTCCCTTGCTATCCTCTGATGGTGACACTCTCATAAAAGATAAAAAAGGCATCAGCAACAGGTGGAAAGAACACTTCAGTCAGCTTCTCAACTGACCTTCTTCAGTCGACCAAAATACCCTTGATCAGATCCCCCAAAACCGCACCATTGAACAACTTGATGTCCCTCCTTCAATAGAGGAAGTTCAAAAAGCCATTAAACAAATGAGTTCAGGCAAGGCACCCGGTAAAGACGGGATCCCAACCGAGGTGTACAAGGCCTTAAATGGAAAGGCGCTTTAGGCATTCCACATAGTGCTGACCAGCATATGGGAAGAGGAAGACATGCCCCCAGAACTCAGAGATGCCTCCATCATAGCCCTATACAAGAACAAAGGCTCACAAGCAGCCTGTGACAACTATACAGGCATCTCACTACTCTCCACTGCTGGAAAGATCCTCACCCGTGCCGTACTCAACAGACTCCTGTCATCTGTTTCAGAGCAGAACCTGCCTGAATCACAATGTGGCTTCTGACCAGATCGCAGCACCATCAACATGGTCTTCACGGTGAGGCAAATGCAGGAAAAATGCCTTGAGCAGAACCTGAGTCTCTACATTGTCTTCATAGACCTGACAAAGGCATTCGACACAGTGAACAGGGACGCATTGTGGGTGATCCTTAGCCAGCTCGGTTGCCCAGCAAAATTGGTCAAACTGATCCAGCTCTTTCATGTCGACATGACAGGGGAAGTCCTATCTGGTGGAGAGACTTCTGATCGCTTCAACATCTCCAATGGTGTGAAACAAGGCTGCGTCCTTGTTCCGGTACTATTCAACCTATACTTCACCCAAGTATTACGACATGCTGTGATGAATCTAGACCTGGGCGTCTACATCAAATACCGACTGGATGGCTCACTATTTGACCTTTGCCGCTTGACTGCAAAAACAAAGACAACGGAGAGACTCATCCTGGAAGCTCTCTTCGCAGATGACTGTGTTCTCATGGTCCACCAAGAAAATCATCTCCAAACCATTGTGGACAGGTTCTCCACCGCAACAAAACTGTTTGGCCTGATTGTCAGCCTCAACAAAACAGAGGTGCTGTTCCAACCTGCACCAGGAAGGCCAACGAACCAGCCGTGCATTACAATCGACGGCACGCAGCTTTCTAACATCAACACTTTCAAGTACCTGGGCAGTACCATCGCCAATGACAGGTCCCTAGACCACGAGATCGATGCCAGAATCCAAAAGGCCAGCCAGGCACTTGGGCGGCTGCGCTCCAAAGTCCTCCAACACAGAGGTGTGAGCACTGTGATGAAGCTCAAAGTGTACAACGCAGTGGTCCTCAGCTTGCTCCTGTATGGTTGTGAGACATGGACACTGTACCGGAAGCACATGAAGCAGCTGGAGCAATCCCACCAACACTCTCTCCGGTCAATCATGAGGATCCCATGGCAGGACCGAATCACCAATCAGGAAGTCCTCGTCAGAGCCAACTCCACCAGCATCGAAGTCCTGGTCCTCAAAACCCAGCTACGATGGTCTGGACACATCATCCGCATGGACCCACAGAGAATACCAAGACAGGTATTCTATGGTGAACTGTCAGCTGGACTCAGGAAACAAGGCTGACCAAGGAAAAGATTCAAGGATCAGCTAAAGTCCAACTTGAAGTGGGCTGGCATGACACCAAAGCAACTAGAACTCGCTGCCTCTGACAGAAGCAGCTGGCGAGCCCACATTCACCATGGCGCCACCACCTTTGAAAATGAGTGACATCGACGTCTTGCTGCTGTGTGTGACTGCCGACACCAGGCCACAACTGCACCTCCCGTAACAACTGGCATCCCATGCCCCATGTGCCACAAACTCTGCGCCTCAGCCTTTGGACTCCAAAGCCACATGAGGGTACATCAATAGATGATAATGCACAAAGACAATAGTCATTCTCGATCACCGAGAGACTAATATATATATATATGCATATATATATATATTATAAAAATAAACAATAGGGAAATAGGTTTGAGTGATAATACATGTATAACTCAGAAAAATTGCTTGTTAGCTATAGAAGGGGGACTGAAGAGGGGAGGAAGACAACAAGAATCATATAATCATGGAAAAAACTAATTAATTAAATAAATAAAAATTTAAAAAGGAACTACCTGCTGTTTACTAGAATGGAAAGACAAAACAGAACATCTCAAAAAGAGAAGAGGAAAAAATAAGTGAAGCCAAAAGATTGAGGGAGTGGGGAAAGCCAAAGAAAATATTTGTAATATACTCCCCAAAGCAAACAACAATAACAATCAAAAGCACTTGACTTGGAAAATAAAAATTCTGGGAGGGATAACCTAAGAATTGTCAGATTCTGAAAACCTTGATCCTAACAAGAGTTTGGATACTATTTGTTGGAAAATTACATCTTTTTAAATCCCCAGAATCCTTAGAACCTCAAGGTGACAAAAACAGCAACAACAATAAGGGTGTGATAATCTCAGACAAGGTTACAGGAAATAAAAAAGAGATTAAAAAAAGGGATGAGATGGAAAATCACATTATACTTGAAAGCACCATATTGAAAACTAATCAACATCAATACTTTGTCCAGATGTGCCAAACTTGTAGGCCACTCCTCAGCTTTTCTACTGGGGGCAGGTGAGCCGATTGCTTAAGCTCATCCATCATCTTGTCTACTTCCCAACAGATACTTACAAAAGACCATATGACTAGGAATAACAAGAAAACAATTTGTGTGAACTAAACAGGCAGCAGAAATCCAGGATCTACAGATCAGAACATAACAAAGAATGACCCAGAGTAAATTATTTCTTCAGGTCAAAGTGAGATGATCTCAGAGTAAAGCAAGAAAAGGAATTCTCTCTGTTTAATTGTGTTTGGGCTGGATATAATTTTTGGTGGTTGCCAGGGATTTAATTTCTACATCCCAAAATGAATTACTAAAGTAAGTGTAATTTATGATAGCTTATTTACAATAGAGGAAAGATATTAAGAAATGAGAGAGAGAGAAAGAAAACTCTGGCTTCCTCTGAGCCAGGTAGAAATTCTAAGGCCCCAATCAGGGAAAAGAGTCTCAAAATGATGGACCTTTCTCAGAGGTTCATAACTCCAGAAAGGCAGGGAAACTAAGTCAGCCTTTCACTCACCACAGTGACCATCTAAAAGGAAAGCAGTCTGAGGTCTCCTGTATGAGCTCCTCCAGGTCAAGTTCCACAGCCAAGTCAGAGTGTCTGTCTTCCAGCCTCTCCTCAAGTGTCTGTCTTCTAGTCCAACTCCTCCAAGTGACTCTTCTTCACTCCAAGCTCGAGAGACTGATCATCTAATCCAACTCTGAGTCAGAGTTCTTCAATCAATATTCTTCTGGCCTCTGATCCTCTTTTTAAAGACCTTTTTCTCTTGTGTCACCTCCCCTAAATTTTACATCTACCAATCACAATAGATGCCCTCTCCAGGACTGCCCACTCTTTTGTTCACACCTTTTGTAGTTAGTTAACTTTTTTTGTAGATTAAAACAGGCAGATCTACTTCAAATACTGAGTTAACACTTTTGGGGATTTAAATCTAAAAATAGACAGAGATTACAATTCAATATTCCCAATAAAGGAAGAGCTAAGTACCTTCATTGTTACAATCAGGGGATTCATTCTCTGTCTGTGATTCTCGACATGGAGACCCTCTCTTGATCTGTTTTCATGCAACTCAAGTGAATCCTTCATGAGGAAGCATCATGGAGTGTATGTCCTTAGAGAAACAGAGAACTATAACTCACCTTCAAGTGTAGTTCTGTGTCTTTAGAAGGATCAAATTCATTTGGGGGGATTTGTCCTAAATCCCTCTTTTTGTTCAGTCTCCCAACTAGGATTTCTTTGGGAAATATGAGACCACAGATTATTTTCATTATTGGAGAGGCCTATTCAGGCTAGCAATGCATAGTACACAGTACACGTTTTTATCTATCATGTTAAAAAATAGAAGACAAAAATGATCTATTATCAAACCCATAAATCATCAGGATATTTCTATTTTGTTTGCCAATAATCCTCCACTGACCCCAGAGACATAGACTCTTCAAGATCTATACATTATTGGAGACAGACTGAGACCAAGATAAAATTAGGATAATATGAACAATGACAGGCCTGTGTAGGAGTCTTTCAGATTGTACATAAATTTTAATACATTATCTCATAGAATTCTTAGAAAAATTTAAGGAGACAAGAGTTATTGTTAATCTCATTGGAGAAGTGAAGAAATTAACACCGAATAAGTAAGTTTTAAGGTTATTTACTCCGTCACACACAGCTAGTAAGTTTCTGAGATGTGTTTGGAACTCAGATCTTGATTCCGTATACAAGAATTACTGATGCCTCTTCTCAAATCAGAGGTGAACTTACATGAACTGATGCAAAGTGAAGCGAGAAGAACCAGGAGAACATTGTACCCAATAACATCAATATAGTACGATGGTCAACTGTGGATGACTAGCTATTCTCAGGAATACAGATTCAAGACGATTCTGAAGGACATGATGAAAAAACACTTTTGTTCTCCAGAGAAAGGACTGATTGAGTCAGATTATAGATTGAACATAGTATTTAAAGCTTATTTTGTCATTTTTTGGTGATCTGTGTGCTTTTTTAAACCCTTTCCTTCTGTCATAGAACTAATACTTTGTGTTGGTACTAAGGAAGTGGAGTGTTAAGGGCTAGGCAATGGGGGCTTAAGGGACATGCCTAGTGTTGCCCAGCTAGCGAGAGTTTTAAGGCCAGCTTAAGCCACCCATATGTTTTATTTGAAAACTGGCCCCAAATGGATCGGTTGGTGATTGTTTCCAAGTCTCTTTAATTCCTCACAGATCCTTGGGGGGAGTGGTCTTTTCCTGAATTCAGGATTTATAACTGTTCACTCTTCCCATCACAACCTGGAAAATCCCTAATCTTTCTACCAATTAGTAGTCAGATTGCCTAATATTGTATTTTCATCTTTGAATTTTTTGTTCTTATTTGGATGTTTTTCACCAGAAAAAGTCTGTATCTCCTCATATTTGGGGCCCAACCCTAAACTGAAGATGGGGGCTGGTCTAGATATTTTGGGCACTGGGAACAGATAATGAACTGTCTTTTATATGGTCCTTGATCTCTGCTGCAAAAGCATGTAGACCGAGGCAGGGTTGAACAGGGTAGGCCAGGTTTGCTGTCAACATTTCCCCTTTCGCTGTTGTGAGTGTGTAGTGAATACTCTGAAAGATTTCCGACTCCCTTCAGAAAAAAGGTCCAAGAGACTGATAAGTCTTCCCTTTCCATCAGTATCTATGTTTGGTTTGAATTCTAAGCAGCATGATATCCCACCCAGGATAAGCTGCTCACCTGAAATCTGATCATGGTGTTGTTGGACTAATCTTTGGATTCTCAATACCTTTGCCATCTCCCTCAGCATCCTCTTCCCTCTGCCTGGAGGACTGGAGAGTGAAGCACTAAACTCCTGCCAAAGGTCTCATTTAGTGAGGACTGGTTCTGGACTGTCCAAGTAACTCTCCAGTTCCCATCCGCATCTCCAGTGGGTTCAAATTGCAAGGAGCATGGTGCCCTTGCCCGGGATCCCACTGGTGGCTCTGTCATCTCCCTCTTATTTCTCCTATTTGTATCCTTAGCCACTTAGCCTAGTGCCCAGAACATAGCAGGTGCTTAATAAATGTTTATAGAATTGACTTGAATACGCATATTGATTAGGAGCCCATTTTCTGTCCCGAGTGGATACACGGCCTCTCCAGTGAGTCTGCATGGCTGCGCCTGGCCCTCCGATTTTTAGTCGTTATTGAAGACTATTCAACTATGTGGAAGAATCTGCATACATCTATTAGATCACAACATTTTGGATTAGATTCGGCCTTCAGGAATATCTAGAACACTCTGCTGCTTTACAGTTGAGTAAAGTGAGTTCCCAGAGATATGATGAAGGGCTCCAGGTATTGTATTAGTGGGGAAATCAAGAAGGAACCAAAGTGTTGAGGAAAAAGGAACTAGATAGAAGGTAGCACCACTTCTTCCTCCCCTTCCCCCTAGCAGGGCTGTTAACTATGGAGTCACATCTGTCTAGAGCTGAAAGGCTCAGTGAAAATCCCCTTCAGTCTCCTTTTTCTTTAGATGATGTAATTTGTACTTCTTATTGAGCCTTTAGGAAAAACCAAAATATCTATTTATTTAGGAATAATGGTTGAGGTATAATGAGGATAGAGGAAACAGGAAATCCCTAGCTATTTGCCTTCTACAGATAGTTTCAGGGGTCTGAATCTGGGAGTCTTCTTTAGAATAGGCTCCGGGTTTCGTCTAAGGGAAAAGTCTTGATTCTAAAGATATCACTGAGGAATGGACAGGATCTTCTGTTTTCTCAGGCAAAAGGATTAAGGGATGTCTGTAGTCTTCACAGAAAGTGTTAGTCTCCCCTCCCTTCAAACCAAGGAGAAAAAGAACCTTTAGCCTCTCACAACTGCTCTTCTTTTTAGCTTGGCTAACAAGTTCCATCCCATCCCCTGATGGCAGCTGGGATCCATCTCATCTCTTCCGGAGACGGTTTTTTTTCCTTCAAATTTAGTCTTTTCCATTCCTTCTGGTACTTCCCTCTTACACAGTATGAACAAATCACGAACATATTAAAGATGTACTCAAAAGCTGACTCGAATGAGCAAAGTGTTCATTGACCAGACTTAGGGATATATTTCTAATATTTCACATGATTGATTTCTGAGTCCTTAAATTGAATTGGGGCTCCAATTTTGTGGAACTCAAACCTCTCCCATTCTCTACAGTCTGGAAGCAATTTCAATAGCTTCTTTGTAATGTCAGAGCATACACTCAGCATCTGAACGAGATGATGCCAGGAAGGAGGACTTTCAAATGAGCTTCTGCTCTGGGTATGGACTATGCCGTTGTGTTGGCATCCAATATTTTGCCTTGTTGTTGATTGGCAATATGATGCTGCTTCTATCACACCACATTTTTGATCGGCAATCCCACATCCCCCAATCCTTGAAACTTCAATAAAAATCAGTTCTGCTGTCTGACTCTCTCTCGGACCATCTGAGGAGGACCTGACAGGCTGGACATGATGCTAAAGAATCCTGTGTCTTTCTGTCTGTTTTCTCTATCCATGTCCTTTTCCCCTTAATCTTTAACCCTTCCACCCATATTCCCTGACTTCCCTTTCAGGTGCTCAAGAAACAAGAAGATCTTGTAGCAGCAGGCTGCTACATATGAAGTGATTTGCCCAATGTTATACATATTAGTAACTCCCTTCTGGGGAAAAAATCAGTATATAAGCAGGTTTTTTTTATCAAAGGGACATAAAAATCAAGATTTCACTTATTCTTTATTAAATTTAATTGTAGTTGGACTCTGAATATTTAAATATGTAGTCACCAGGGATTTAATTTCTAATCCCAAATGAATTCCTAAAGTAAATGGAATTTATGGTAGTTTATTTACAATAGAGGAAAGATATTAAGAGAGAGAGACAGAGAGACACAGAGAGAGAGACAGAGAGAGAGAGAGAGAGGGAGAAAGAGAGAGGGAGAGAGAGAGGGAGAGAGAGAGAGGGAGAGAGAGAGAGGGAGGGAGAGAGAGAGAGAGAGAGAGAGAGAGAGAGAGAGAGAGAGAGAGAGAGAGAGAGAGAGAGAGAGAGAGAGAGAGAGAGAGAGAGAGGGAGGGAGGGAGAGAGAGAGGGAGGGAGGGAGAGAGAGAGAGAGAGTGAGAGAGAGAGAGAGAGAGAGAGAGAGAGAGAGAGAGGAGAGGAGAGAACACTCCGGCTTTCTCTGAACCAGGTAGAAATTCTAAGGTCCTAATCAGGAAAAAGAGTCTCAAGACAATGGGCCTTTCTCTGAGGTTCACACCTCCATGAAAGGCAGGGTCACTAATTCAGCTTTTCACTCACCAATGGTGACTATCTAAATGGAAAGTCTGGGTGTCTGTCTTCCAGTCTCTCCTCGAATCAAAAATCAAATTGAATATATCTCTCTTCTGGCCTCTGATCCTCTTTTTAAAGATCTTTTTCTCTTGTGTCACCTCCCCTAAATTTCACATCTACCAATCACAGCAGACACTTTTCTCCAGGACTTCCCACTCTTTAGTTTGCACCTTCTTTGGTTAGAGTATACCTTTTGGGTTACTTAACACCTTTTTGTAGTTAAAATGGGTAGATCTACTTAAAATACTGAGTTATCACCTTTTGGGGATTAAAATCTAAAAATTGATTGTGGATTACAATTTAATCTTCACAATAAAGGAAGAGCTAAGTATCTTCATTGTTACAATCAGGAGATAGCCAAAGCCAATCTTCACATCTTCCCAATGTTAGGTATCATAAAAGAGAAATGAAGGAAAAGCAAACGTATGCATAGGAAAAAGCAAAGGTTTGCAAGCAGGGTCTGTATGGACATGTACCTTTACAAGCAAAAACACCTAAAGCAGCCTATTTCTCTATGCTAGGAGGAGACATGCAAATATTCTTGTTTAACAGCTTTACAAGCTAGAATGAGAAAGCTACATGACATGGGTCTTTTACAACAATCTGGGCCATTAGATTATTCACTTCATAAGGTAAAGCCAGGAGACTCAGCATATATAAAGAACTTTGCAAAAACCTCAGCCACACAAGAAAATGGGATTGGACCATATAAAGCTACCCTAGTAATAGCTTCAATGGTAAAAGTCTTAGAAAAAGAACTGTGGAATCATTGTTCACATGTAAAACTCACTCAGTGAAAACAGAGGAGAAACCGAGTCAGAAATAGATTTAGGAGGAGAAGGAAAAAGAGATGAGATAGAAAGCAGTTATTTAAAAGAAAGCTGAAAGATTCATCAGGCAACTAAGATGACAAGCAGAAGGTACAGAAGGAGGAGAATTCAGGCCGACCAGAATGGAACAGAATGAAAGAAGGCTGTGGGAGGACAGCAAAAGGACAGTAAAGACTGTAAGGATTCTGTAGAGAAGAGGATCAGATGAGGAATGGACAGAAAATGTGTGAGATAAATGCATCATTAAACACAAACACACTTCCAATGTAGTTTCATGCAACAGTACATACAGACATACAAAAGAAGAGACCCATCAGGCAAGATGAGAAGAGGAATAACTAAAGATTGAATAAATATGTTACATGCAATGAGCACATAAAGGATACATAGAAATGTTATAAGATCTATATTTGATACAATATCCATGTCAATACATGGATACTTAAGAAAGAGTGATCTAGTAGTAAAATCGTATGTATTAGATCCAAAAGATCTACCTAAATAAAAGGTCTGAATGAGATAGTCTGCTTGGGGAATATCAGGAACAAATAGGAATCAATGTGAAGGTTAGAGTAGGAACATATAATACAGACACTACATGTTATACACACATGCATATAGCTCTGTACGTGCTCGTAAAATGGTAATATAAGTAATACACACATGTCTATATATGTACACATGACTGTTAGTCTGTACATGCATGTAACATTTAATTCAATGTCTATAGTTGCTGAAAATGCAGTTTTGCAAATTTGTACATATATGTAGGTGTAGGTATAGAATATATAAAATAAGGCTGTGCATAGATCAAATGATGTGGAACCTTAGATTCATAAGAGAGGAGACTGAGTTCACAATTTTATGTAGGCAGTTTGGTTGAATGTATTAGCAATAGCATTTAGAATAGAATTTGTTTGAATTGTTCAGTTAGATTTTTTAAATGCATTTTGCATTAATTCATTTTTAGATAGATTGTGTTTTTTGTAAAAAGCTTATGCTACAGTGGGTTTTATTGTAATTTTTCCTAGTTTTATGCATTTTTATAATTTTTTAGGTAAGATTGTTTTTGTATTAGTTCAGCATAATAAGGTTTTGATAGCAAACTGGTTTTGAGTTTTGAATTTTATTGTATTTGTATTCTTAGTAGGTTATATTCATATTTTTAGTTAGTTTTGAGGGTGCAAATGTTGCATTGTGTTGGATCTTTGCAACTTGTTGTAAATCCCTTTCCTTTCTCTTTCTTTCCTTTGTTCAAGTCCCTAGAATAGAAAAGATAAGATAGGAATAGCTCATTAAGTTTAGCTGTTTGTTATTTGGGGATAAGAATTTACAGTAGGAATACAATGAAACAAGGGATGTTTATTGGTGCACAGATAACAAAAGTTTTGATCTGTGCAAAGGGGGGGTGTAAAAGGGAAATGAAGGAAAAGCAAACTTGTGCATGGGGAAAAAAGCAAAGTTTTGGAAAGCAGGGTCTGTGTACATGCATAGCACTGAAAGGGAGTTCCAGAATTTGGGGAAGGAATTAGAGAGAGAACCTGAATGAGGAAGGAGTTCATTGGTCCTGGAAACCAAGGAGAGTGGAGGATTACTTCCTGTGGCCATCTCATATATGCCAGAAGGATGAAACTGATCATTCTCTACTGAAATCAGAGGTTCCTGATAATTCCTTCCATCTAGAGATTATCATTCCCATCCCTGTTTCCATCTACCAAGATCCTGTGAACATCGCTATTCTGAGAAATCCAGTGTGTGTGTGTGTGTGTGTGTGTGTGTGTGTGTGTGTGTGTGTGTGTGTGTGTGTGTGTGAAACTGCCAAGACCCAGTGAGAACAGCCCAGCCAGCTGGGCTCAGGTCTCTGGCCTCAAGGGTGAACTCATCAACAAATCTACCTAGCTCAACCTGATAAACTGTTTAATAGTCTCTATCTAAATAATTAGATTAGTTAGTTAGTGAGATTTAGCCTTTATTTCTAAGAAGAGGGTCCCTGAGGATCCATAGTTTGGATCTGGGGAGAGAAAATAGATGATCTAGGTTAGGGAAACCAAAGGACCACCCTATCCTTTGAGATTGAGAAGTATAATAAACCAGATACTGTTTTATAACAACTTAAAAGTAGTCAGCTTGTGTTATAACATCATCTACAGGTTAGGCCTACCTGGTGGGCCTACATCCTGTCTCCAACCAACTGTGAGTCATCACTGGTCTTAATGTCAAGATACCAACCAATTACTTCAGCTCCACTGAAGAATTATTTCAGTATCCAGGATATGAAAGATGCCTTCTTGAACTTCTCATTGCTACTTGGGAGGGTGATAAGACTTTCAAGGTCAATGACCCTGGATCTTGGCATATTAGGATTATTTGAAGGAATTCTGTTTATTTCACTTGGAGGAGAAAAAATTTAGGGGTAAGAGGAAAAGTATCAAGTATTACAAGAGAGTTAAAATTAGATCTCAATAATAAAAATATTATATTTTAGGAGATTTATTAAATGATCATTAGAAATCAAGGAATAAAGAGGATACAAAATAAAGACCACGTGCCCATGGCTGCTGATTAGCCATTTTCAAGATACCCACTCACTAGCATCACCACGCTGGCTGTATACCAAAGAGAGTGAGCAGGACTGCCCACTGAATATTTATTCCCTTTCTACAGGAAGTACATAATGACAGGAAGTCAGTGAGCTCCCAGGAAATGTAGTTCTTTTTTAGGGTAACAGATTTTCACTTATACAGTTGGTCCCCCCAATATTCCATATAGTCATGATGTGTCCCATTCTTTCCACTCCTCATCTCAGTTGATATAGAATACAATGATTTGATGACAAGATGGTAATGTGTTTTAAGATATTTATAAGATGTTTAGATTCAGGGTTCCATTGAAGAGAGGAGCTTATTGCCAAGAAACCTTCCTGACTCGCCTAAGCTATTTGGAAACTATCAAAGGCTAATGAGAAAGCAACCCAGTTGAAGAGGTGAGAGTTGGATCAACAGGACTTCTTGGATCTTAAGAGGCCATACTTAGACTAAGCCCAATCCCACTGGCAGGCAGGGAAGCAGAAGAGGAAGAAGTCTGAATGCTGCCAATTTGGGGGGATAGTTCCTTGATCATTTTCCTTGCACCCCTCCCCCTGCAGCCCAATGTAAGACCATATCCTTGGCTCTGATAGGCAATAATTGCTCATTCATTTAATAATTTTATTAATGTATTTCAGTTTTAGAACCTTTTCCCAACAAAATCAGAAAATCTTTATAAACCTTGAAGTTTCAGCTTTGTACAGGGAAAAGCATATGTATTGTAATCAGTATTGTATAATTAGACTTGACATAGGACAAATGAATCCTGAGAATTGAGTAAACTAATATTGTTAAAAATTTAAGTCCCATACCTCATTTAGATTAGAGGAGAATGGAATGATTTCCAAGTCTATAAAATAAATATTCTATTTGGAGAACTGCTTGTATCCTCCTTAGATAGTTAAAATTGATTTGGGGATTCCTCATGAACCCCATATTTTTTCCTTACCAATTTTCACGTTCTTCTTCATGTAAAAATAGTACCAGGATTGATGTATGAAAATAAAATATCAAGCAATATGAGATTTGGATTCATATCAGATCTCGATTAATCAGGAGAAATGATGATTTACTTTATTGATTAGCATTTTGAAAGATAAATCTCTTCAGCTCTAAAAACAATTGAATCTTTATTACTCTATATGGGCCTTTGAATTGTTATTTGCAAACCTTTCATCCTTTATCACAGAATGCAACTAGTTTTAGAGAAAGTAAAAATTAATAGGTGAATAAAACAATTTTCTATTCAAGATGATTAAAATGTAGTAACTGAAATAATGTCATTTGGCAATCCATTTTGTTTTAAGTTTCTCTGTAAAAGGTCATAATATATTATTTTATTATCATGCTCATGCTTTTGTTTTGGGATTTGGGGAAAACATTGTATAGGAAATGATATCAATTAAAAAAATAATACCCAGAGTGTATCATATATTAGGATGTCTGTTCTTCTTTGGTCTGAATGTTGTGAAATTATGAATTGGAGCTACCATTTATTAGATACGTTGTTTGCTATAATATAAATACTGTCTTAGCATCCAGTTGGGTATACTTGACCTTGAAATGAAGAATAATACTAACTTTGTGATTGGGGTATGTGCAAAAGAACCTATAAATTATTTTTACATTTTTACAAAGTTCTTTGGGGACTTGCCCATTTCTTTCGATCTTCAGTCTTGGCAAGGTCACATAATTCTATCACTGTCCTCATGATAATAACTAATTTTTTAATGTAGTACTTATTATGGCCTTGCTAGCTTGCTAAGCACTTGGCAATCATCTCGCTTAATCATCCCAACAACTCTGGAAGACTGATGCCATTCTGATCTTGATTTAACAGAAGAGGAAAGTGAAGTAGACAGAGGTTAAGTGACTTGCCCAGTGTCATACAGCTAGAAAGCATCTGAGGCTGGCTTTGAACTGAGTTCTTCCTGATCAGTTCCTTAAATCCTCTGGGAAAGAAGGAACTGTATGACTGTACATGACTAATAAGAGCCTTGTCTAATGATTGATTGTCATTCCAGCATGTGTATATTCTAGAAAAGAGGGGAGAAAAGATTTTGAGTCCATGTCTTTGCAAAAAATATATATATTTAATAAATACTGAAGAGAAATGCTTTTATTTATTGTTAACTCCCCTCCTGGATCACTGCCTTGTCATGCTGGAGGGGCTTGCATAGCCCAAAGAAACTATGACCTGTGCCATGCAGGATTATCCAAGACAGAAAGGCCACAGTAGAGAAGGAAATGGCAAACTATTCCAGAATCTTTGCCAAGAAAACTCCATGGACAGGGTTAAAATGAGAAAATGTGTGACCCTGGTAGATGAGACCTTCAGGTCAGAAAGTATCCAAAACTCTCCTAGGGAAGAGCAGATAACTACCCAAAGTAGCTCCAGAACTAATAAAGCGACAAGTTCAAAGGCAAAGGAGAACACAGTGTGAATTTGTCTGGAGATGAAAGGAAAGCCTGATGCTTTTGTGATCAGTATTGTATAGGAACTTGGAATGTGAGATCCTGAAACCAAAGTAAACAAAGTAATGTGGTCAGACAGGAGAGAGAAAGTTTAAACCTGGATATGTTGAATGTCAATGAATTTCAATGAATAGCTATGGATGCATTTCATTGAGGTGATTACTACACGTACTAGTATGAGTACGAATATCTTAGAAGAAATCTAGTAATCCTCAAGGACAAGAAATGGGAGAGAAAATCTATTTTGTAGTATAGTCTAAAAATGACAGAAAGACACCTGCTTGAATCCAAGACAAAATGTTCATCATCACAGTAATACCAATCAGTGCTCCAACCACTGATGCTAAAGATATCAAAATTGATTGGTTCTATGAAAACCGAAAACATCGTTCAGAAATAATACCAGAAAAGGTGTCACATTCATTGTAGGGATTTGAAATACTAAAGTAGGAACTCAAAAGATAATTGAAATAACCAGCAAGTTTGTATTTGAAGTAGCAAATGAAGCAGGGTAGAGACTAACTGAATTATGTCAAAATAACTCAATGGTCATGGCAAACCCTCTTTCAATAACCTAAAAGATTACAATAACACAGAACATCACCAAATGATTAATATTGAAAGTAGATTAATCATATACTTTGCAACCAGTGTTGGAGAACTCTGTACTGTCAGTCAAAACAAGACCTGAAGCTGACTGTGACTCAGATCATGAGTTTCTTACTGCAAAATTTAGACTTAAATTGAAGTTGGGGAAGTCATCAAACCATGACAGTATAACCTATATAGCATCCCTTATGAATATGATGTGAAGATGATCAATAGGTTAGATCAGTGATTAGAGCTAGTAGGTAGTGTCTGAAGAACTATGGACAGATGTTGTTAACTCTAAATAGTTAAGGAAAGAAGAAACGTTCAAGAGAAAGGAGGAAAGAAAAGATGCCCAGCTGAATGCAGAATTCCAGAGAACAACAAAGAGAAATAAGGTTTTCTTAAACAAATAAGGCAAAAAACCCAACAAAATAAATAATAGAATGGGAAAGACATCCCTTCAAGAAAATTAGAGATATCAAGGGAAGTTTTGATATTAGAATGGGCATAATAAAAGACAAAAATGGTAAGAACCTAAAAGAAGTAGAGGATATTAAGAAGAGTTGGTAATAATGTAAAGAACTATATAGGAAATATCTTATCACCACTGATAACTATGATAGTGTTGTTATTGCTCTAGAGCTAGACATTCTGGAGAATGGAGTCAAGTGGGCTTTGGTAGCCTTGCTTACAAGCCTAGTGGAGGTGACAGAATTCCAGCTGAACTCTTGAAAATACTAACACGTGATGCTTTTTAAGTGCTACACTCAATATGCCAGCCAAGTGACTTTATCCTTTCATTTACTGAAGCTGACAAGGAAAGGGCGGGGAGACATGGGGCCTTCTCTATTCTTCAGGACAAGGAGAGTGACCATTCATCAAAGTGACCCTTCTCTGGGTTGGTGGCATTTGAGGCCATAGACTTCACTCCCCAATTAAATACTGAAATCTCAAGCCAGGTAGGGGGCTCTAGAGTGAATAGAACTTTGGTCCTGGTATTAGGAATACCTCAGATCAAATCTAGTTTCAGACACATTGATTTGAGGACCAAATGAGATCATAAACAATCAGACACAACTGGAAGAAACAAACACCTCAAAGTAATTCTCTACCCCTCCCATTTTGTCTTCTAAGAGCATCCAAGTGGATCAGATTCATGCGGAGATCTCTGATTTTTAACTTTTCTCCAGGCATCTTATAGTTTCCTCTTCCTCCACTTCCTGGGACAGAGACAGAGGCATTTTTTGGATTGGCTCTGCTGTGGCTTGTGAGACAAGTGTCCTTCAACTAGCTGGAGACTCCAGAGTGTAGGAAACATTGTGTCCTGGAGCTAGGAAGACCTGAGTTCAAATCCAGTTTCAGATACCAGCTTTGGGACCACAGGGAAGTCACTGAACTCCCCGTGTCTCAGTTTCCAGGACCATAAAGTGACATCATCAAAGTATCTCCCTCCCTGGGATATGGTGAGGATTAAAAGAGAGAATTGTAAAACCCTTAGCGCAGTGTCTGACATAGAGTAGGCAGTTAAGAAATGCTTGTTCATTACAGTTTAAACCCTAGGATCCAGCAACAGGGAAGGGGGAAGGCTCTTGACTCTTCTCTCAGGAAGGTGAAAGGGGTGCTGCTACTCCTGGATCGGTGGGTTCATTTCCCCTGAGCCTTTTGTTCTTATCCTAGGGATGATGTGTCTAGAGTCTGGGTGTGGGAAACGTCCCTGTCCCGGATCTCCGATTCCTGCTCCTCCCCCAGGGCCCTCTGGAGGACCACCCCGAGGGGCTCCCTCCCCCTTCTCCGCCTTCGGCTGCCCAGGAAGAAGTAAATGAAAGGGTTCGCGCTGCTGTTCACACAGGCCAGGAGCAGGGCGAGGCGAAAGGGCATGAAATCGAAGACTGACAAACTCCAAAGGAAAATCTTAATCCCCAAGGGCACAGCGCAGAGCAGGAACACGAGGACGGTGAGCAGGATCAGGAGGTAGAGCCGGGGCGGCTGCCGGCGCTGGGAGCTGCACTGGACCCGGAGCACCAGCGTCAGGCTGGCCACGCACAGCACTGAGGTGACGGGGATGAACCACGCCGCCAGGAGGTGGCCAATGTCGTCCCAGAATTCGGGACAGCCTAAATGAAAACAAACCCCCAAATACCCGCCCCAGAACAGGAGGGCCAGAGCCCATATGCCAGCGCACACCGCCGCGGACGTGTGCTTGGGCCGGTGGCAGCGGTACCAGATGGGGAAGAGCACGGAGAGACAGCGCTCGGTGCTGATGGCCGCCAGCAGGCTCATGCTCACACAGTAGAACATGTATAGGATACAGTCCTCTAACAGGTACAAGAGATGCGCTTTAACAGTTTCCCACGGGTAGAACACAAAGAAGCTACCAAGGACAAGGGCGTCGGCCGCGGCCAGGTTAAGGATGTAGACGGAGAAGTGGTTCCTCTGGATGCGGAAGCCCAGCAGCCACAGGACCAGGCCGTTCCCCACCAGCCCGACTGGGGCAATGACCAGAGAGAGGATGTTCAGCCACTTACGTAAATCATCTTTGCCAACAGATTCCGGAACTAAAGTCCCATTTGAAATCGTCTCCGTTGTGTTGTCTGGAACATATTCCTGCTGCCCAGGTGTGGAGGACACCGCCATGGTGCTTGGTTCCAGCGGCAGGAAGCCCTCCCCTCTCAGATGCTCTGAGGACAGGAAGACATGGAAATGCATCAGGGGGTTTCCCAGGAGTGTCCTCCAGTTTAGAAGGTCAAAAGTTAGGGCCTCCTCTGCTCTGCTCCTTCTCTTTTGGGGGCCAGGCAAGGTGGCCATCCCAGCGCACAGAGCACTGGCCATAGAGTAAGAAAGAAGACCCAGACACATTATCTGTGTGGGAACATCCTTCTCTCTCAGGTTGCTCAACTCTAAAATGTGGCCAATAAGAGCACCAGCCTCAAAGGCTTAAAGGAGGATCAAGGGAGATACCATTTGTAAAGGGTTTAACACAGTGCCAGGCATGTTTCTGTTGTTTGGACAATTGGTTACTTGTGTCCCCCTCTTTGTGATGCTATTTGGGGTTTTCTTGACAAAGATGTTGGAGTGGTTCAGCACTTCCTTCTCCAGATCATTTTACAGATGAGTTAAACTGAGGCAAACAAGGGTTAAATAATTTGCCCAGAATCACGGAGCAAACAAATTTTTTAGGCTGTGCTTGAACTCACAATGATGTCTTCCTCACTCTAGGTCTGGCACTCTATTCACTGTGCCACCTAGGTGCCCCAGCTATGTGCTTGGCCCATTGTAAGCACTTAACAAATGCTTGTTTCATGCTTCCCTTTCACTCTGTCTCTTGTCATGATGTGATAGTGGGGTATAGAAAGGAGCCTCCCAGAAAGGATTAGATCTCCTTCTACTTCTCCTTTCTTCCCTGTCCAGTCTCCAACTCCCCCTCCGTTTCCCTCTCTCTTCAGCTCATTTCAACAGAAAGAGATTTATAACTTTATTTGTGCACCTGGACATTTATTTGTTCATTTACTCATTTACTCATTCCTAAATTCAACTATCCATTCATTTCTTTATATTTGAAAATTTCTATCAATAATGTTTTTGTTTAATAATTTTTATTTCCAAACATACAATTTCTAAATCAAGGAATAAAAAAGGGAAATAAAAATATTTCAGCACAATTAGCCATCATAAGAACCAAGTCCAACAGTATAATCCTCAGTGTTCCACACCTTTAGTCACCCACTTCTTGAATGTAGGGAAGGAAATGTAATAATCTCTTAATTGTTTTTTGGTACCAAACGGCAATAAACATTCGTTTAGTCCTTACTGTTTGGAGATACTGAGCCCAGAACAATGTTCAGCACCAGACTTGGTGCTGGGAATGCAAAGACAAGGAGTCGGTACCTGCCCTGAAGTAGCTGATATCCCATTGCAGGGACAGAGGGAGGAGGCTACAGCCCCAGGTACTTATCTCAGGCCAAACCAAGGAACTAACTAAGCCAGACCCTGACTGACTGCAGGTCTCGGGATTGTGGATTCCTATGGCCTCAGCTCATTTTTTGGACAAATGATGGGTTGTAGGGACAAATGTCTATGCCAGGGTGGGAATGTTCATCTAGACTGAGAGTCAGAGAAAAACCAAGGAAAGATGGGGTCCACATTCCCTGAGTCAGAGGCAGGGCTTGGGGATGAAAGTACAAGAACTTCAGCAGCTTTGTGCTGTTAGACCTACTAAATGCCTCAAAACAAAACTTCCTCCCTGCCAGGGCCATATCAAGGAGTGTCTACAGGTTCAGGGGTTGCTGCTTACTTCTGAGGGAAAAACTACAACTAATAATCATCAGAGTAGAGCAGCGGAGACTGCTGGCTCTACCTCCCGATAGTAACCACTTTGTTAGCTGTGCGCATTGAGAGCATCAATATAAATGTATGAAGAGAGGAGTAAACTCACAGAACAATTTTCAGCAGATCCAGGAAAGACAAAGAACGACAAGAAAAGGCCACAGACTGAGCACTTCCCTTCTCTCTTTCAGGTTCTTGTGACTCCTGTGCCTGGTCCTGAAGTTGATGTCTATATCTGTCTGCCTCAGGATTTCTTGGCCAGACACTGGGGACCTGGGTGAGCTTGGAGCAGGATTCAGGCGAGCTCCTCTCCTTCCCTTATATCTCCATCCTTCTTCCCCTATCACATAGACCTAACATAGAGAGTTTTTATTGGCTTTCAGATTCAAAGGGTGCATATGTAACAAGCATTGTCCCAGGAGACAAACTTTCTAAGGCCTTTCAACACCAGATAAAGCTCCTAAATGGATTCTCTCTGGTAAAAACTTTGATTCTCTCTAACCACTTGTCCATGCATAAAGGCATTAGTGAAATCACTGTTTGATTAGTGTGGCCCATTATCCCTAATTCACTGGTCTTTCCCATCATCTTTTGGTACTTAAAAGTCACATTTCCTGCAATTTATTAGGCTACTGTGGGAGTATCTCCTGTTGGCAGCCTTATTACATGTTAAAGAAAAAAGGAAGTACAATATAGAATTTGAGGAAGTTTGAGAAAACTTAGCATGAAGGAAAGTCAGATTTCTTCAGGTCTTCCCCAGTTGTATTAGCTTCAGTTCTGAATGTTTCGTATAGGAGTGTTGTCATTGGGTTTGGGAAAAAGCAGGTTGGCAGAGTGTCACACTGTTGAGCAATAGAAGACCACCATCCCAATATTGACAATTTGGGTAAACTGAGTCAAAGAGCCAAATCTCTCCAAGTCGAGTCAAAAAGTTAGAATTAACTAGTTAGGGCCAACTCCTCCAATAAAAGCATTCTCTTGCATGTGTTACATAGTCAGACCCTGGCAACAGATGATGCCCAAAGGAGGAGACCTCATTTATTATGCCCAGATTATAACAAATGACTATTTTCCATACAAGGTTGATGACATATCACAAGATATACAAACCTTTTTAAGAAACAGTTACCCAACTACAAAGCTGATTGGTTAGTTTGTTTAGCAATGCCCACATTAGTCTGAAGGTCAAGTCACAAGACAATATCCTTTATTGGGGTAGGCAATGACCATTATCTCAGACTCATCTGTTCTAAGGGGGAAAGATGGTTATTTCCAAATAGGGAGGGGCTCAAGATGTTTATCACCATTGTGGTCATAAAACTTAGAAGGTCGGCGTCTTATGATTAAGGAGAAGTACAAGCTTAGGGAGGGGTTGAAAATCCCCTTAGAAGCAGTTTTTATGCTTGGGTTAGAAATCCTTATAAAATAATAAACTCTATTCTTATAAAACTCTTATTCTCATAAAATCTAATCTTATAAAATCTATTCTTATATAAATCATGAACTCCACTGATTGTATCATAATGGAATTTATGCTAATCACTCTAGAATCACACTATTGATTATCTCAAACCTATCACTATCACTAAAATCCAATCACATATAAGGGAGTAGGGATCTATCTTCTAGACAATACCATTATTTTTTTCTCTGACTGTCCCCCCAAGATGTGTTAGGGCATGAAATTCAATGACTTGAATTCACATATAGAGCAACATTTCAAAATATGAAAATGAAGCTGCACTTTTGTGGTGGCAAAGAATCAGATACTAATGTCCCTCAATTGGGTAATGGTTGAATAAAATGTGGTATGTGATGTGTAAGAATTTTAGTGATTTGACTTAAAAAATCTAAATTAATTGGTCACCAGGGATGATTCACAAATAATAAAATACCCAAGTCAGCTGGGAATTATGGAGATTTTAATTAATATAGAATTAATAAGAATTAAGGGGAGAAAGAGAGAGAGAGAGAGAGAGAGAGAGAGAGAGAGAGAGAGAGAGAGAGAGAGAGAATTAATTTAAACTGCTCTGGCTCAGGCTGAGCCAGGCAGTAGTTAAAGGCCTTGGCCAAAGTGGGCTCCCTTAGTCTAAAGGAAAGGGAGACGGTCTTATCACTCACCATGAGACAGTCTCCAAGGAATCTCCAGTCCTCCACTGAACTCAATCTCCTGAACTGAGTTCTAAGATGAATTGCCTGAACTGACTTTTTTACCCTCCTTTTAAAGAAATTTTCTCTTATGTCACCTCCCCTAAATTTTCATGTCTACCAATCACAGTAGACACTTTTTTCCAGGACTACCCATGCTTAGTTCTCACCACTCTTTAGTTCTCACCTTCTCTGGTTAGATTATATCTTCTGAGGTACTTCACACTTCTTTGTTAAGCTTACCTTTTGTGAGTTACTTGACATTTTGTGATTAATTTAACCTTTATTGGTACTTAACACCCTTTTGTATTAGATCTAAAAATAGACTTAGCTTAAAGTTCTAGCTTCACTATAAGGTATGAATTAAGTACCTTCATTGTTCAATCAGGAGTTTACAACTTTATTTTCCCCTAAAGAATGTCTAAGTATGGGTGGAGTAATGTAAAGTTCCCAAGACATTCCTGATTCTTGTTAGACCAAGTATCTCCATTGTTACAATAAGGAAATAGCTAAATCAAATCTTCTAAAGTACAATCTGAGTAGTTTTTAAAATTCACAATCCCCCCTGATGATCATTGGGAGGCTAGTCTCCCCATTGATCATTTAACATAATCATCTTGTAGTCCTAAAGCACTTCTAACTACAGATGTATACAATATTCAATTTTCTAAGAAGAAATTACAGTAGTTAGGGAGGAATACAAAAGAAAGAAAGCAAAACCAATGTTTTGCTAGGCGCATTGACAGAAAGCCAAATTAGGGGCAGTCCCCTTGGCATAAAAGTGTACATTTACAATAAATGTTCAATCAAACTTTAGTTCAATCAATCACACCCAAAGTTCATTCTTGATCTTCTTGCTGTAGTATATGTTTTCTGGCATCTTTCTGCAAAAGTTCATTCTCTGGATTTTAGGAGTTAGATCTTCTTCCTTGAAGATCTTTCCTTGAACAAAATAAAAATCTTGGCTTTCTATAAAAATACAATCTCAAACAAAAAATAAAAAATCTTGGATTTTAAATTAAAATACAGTTCCCAGAATTCCCTAAAATCTCACCAGAGTCCTCACCTGGGCCAAGAACACAATTTGTATTTAAACTGACTGTATCACCTACTTGGGCTCTTTCTCTCTTCCACTTCTAAGCATATGCATCTCTCTACTGGGCAGGCAAGATGTAGTGAGTAGGTTGCACGTGTTTTTCTTATTTTGTATTTCTTTATTTCTTAATTCTAATAATATTTAATAAACCTCTAAAATATAATACGTTTAGTAGAGAAAACTAATTTAATCTTAACAGCTTTAGTGTCTAAAAGACAATCATAAGAGGTGTTACCTACCTTTAAGGTCACATGGGGTTCATTAGTATGGGGAGGTCAGTGGATAGGGACAATGGAAAGAAAAAATTAAACAAAACAAAACAAAACATGAAAATGATCTCTGAAGAGTTGGGTATTATCAAGCAGGTTACTGGACAGAGCAGTAGCCTCTTATTTTTAAAAAGACCCAGAAAGAGAGAGAAAATGCTGAATTGAAGACAAAAAGCAAATGGTACTAAAGTCTGGGGAAATTTGACCATTCTGTGTTAATGACCATTAAGTAAGAAGCGGAGATTGTATATATCTGGCAGAAGGCTGTTTAGTTCCGCCCCATCTTTAATGTAGGAAAGGAAAAGATGGAGAAGTGTCTTTCAAGAGTCAATATTTATTCTCTCATGTCCAATTCTTCCCTCTAGTGGTCAAAGGGGCTTATTGCTGAGTATGGTAGATACACTTCAGTCTTTGGACACTCCTGGCTTTGGGAATGATTGTGCTGGCCCTGTTGTGGCTTTACAGATAAACCTTGATGTTGGGGGCCATCAAGCCATGATGTTTTGACAAGGTCACTCATGGAAACCAGAGGATAAAAAGTGACTCCCTGGAAGGATGGAGATACCCACTCAGCCCCTCTCTGTATGAATTCTCTCACTAACATCCCTTACTATTGGAATTGCTATGATTATTTTTCTTTCCCTAGCTTCAGGAAAAATAATATGAGAGCAAAATACTTGCAAGATTAATACATATGCCCCACTTTAATCCCTCCAGAATATCATCAAAAGATCATACTTACAGAATTAAGCCTAAGGATTCTTATGTACCCACTTAGATAGGACCCTCTTTTCTAAGCATCAAAACTTCTGGCAAATCTTTGCTCAGAATTCCCCACTCCCATGTACAGGCCAAGAACAAGCTTCTTTGACCTAAAACTGACCCTGCACTTAGCAGTAGTTTTGTTGAATATCTCCTTAGGCTTTGTGTTTGTTGTTGGAATCCATGGAATCAAAGTATGTATCTGTGTAACCACTGAGGGTATAAAATAAAGCAAAGCCTGAATGAAGGTGGAGCAGCTCCTTGTGATGCCTGTGCTACAGGTTGAAACTTTCAGCTGTCTTCCCATTCATTATCTGCCAATGCTACCACACCCAGTCAAGGACCCCCCACACCATGACAGGGTCTTCCTTGATTATATGCCATTACTATGTAATTCATCTTCACCATATACACAATCTGACACAGGGAACTCCACCAGAGCTCTTGAAGTTGCTCTAAGTTCTCTTGACATTTTACAAAGGCCAAATGAAGTCTGAAGTCATGAGTTATTCCTCAATGGCTTTAATTGTAAGACATATACATCCATTTTTTTCCAGTCATACATTTATCCAGTGATCTCTTATGTATTGTTTTTCCTTTTTATTTTGAATTAAAAATTTTTACTTAATTAATTAATTTAGAATATTTTTCCATGGTTACGTGATTCATGTTCCCCTACCCTGTAGCCAATGCACAATTCCATTGAGTTTTACATGTATCATTGATCAATACCTATTTCCATATTATTGATAATTGCACTAGGGTGATCATTTAGGGTCTACACCCCCAATCACATCCTCATTGACCCATGTGATCAAGCAGTTGTTTTTCTTCTGTGTTTCTAATCTTCCACAGTTCTTTTTCTGGATGTGGAGAGAGTTCTTTCTCAAAAGTCCCTAAGAATTATCCTGTATCATTGCATTGCTACTGGTAGAGAAGTCCATTACATTTGATTATACTACCACACTATATCTGTCTCTGTGTACAATGTTCTCCTGGTTCTGGTCCTTTCATTCTGCATCAATTCCTGGAGGTCATTCCAGTTCACATGGAATTCCTCTAGTTCATTATTCCTTTGAGCACAATAGTATTCCATCACCAACAAATACCACAATTTGTTCAGCCATTCCCCAATTGAAGGGCATCCCCTCATTTTCCAATTTTTTTTTTTTGCCACCAGAAAGAGCGCATCTATAAATATTTTTGTATAAGTCTTTTTTCCTATGATCTTTTTGGGGTATAAACCCAGAAGACGTATGGCTGGATCAAAGGGCAGACAGTCTTTTAAAGCCTTTTTGGCATAGTTCCAAATTGCCCTCCAGAATGGTTGGATCAATTCACAACTCCACCAGCAATGCATTAATGTCCTATACCAAGATAAATTCATAATGGGTGAATTACTTGAATATAAAGAAGGAAACTATAAGTAAATTAGGTGAACACAGAATAGTATACTTATGAGATCTTTGGGAAAGAAAAGATTTTAAGACCAAGCAAGAGTTAGAAAAAATTAAAAATGTAAAATAACAATTTTGATTACATTAAATTAAAAAGATTTTGTACAAACAAAATCAATGCAACCAAAATTAGAAGGGAAGCAACAAATTGAGAAAAAACTATAACAAAAACCTCTAACAAAGGTCTAATTATTTAGATATATAAGGAGCTAAATCAATTGTAGAAAATATCAAACCATTCCCCAAGTGATAAATGGGAAAGGGACATGAATAGGTAATTTTCAGATAAAAAATCAAGACTATCAATAAGCACATGAAAAAAGTGTTCTAAATATCCTATAATTAGAGAAATGCAAATCAAAACAACTCTGAGGTACCACCTCACATCTAGCATATTAGCTAACATGACAGCAAAGGAAAGTAATAAATGTTGGAGGGGATGTATTATTTTTCCTGATACTCTCCAGAGACATCATAGATATTTTTTTCCACAATTACCACACATTCATTTATCAGTTTTGACAAGTTGAGATATCTCTCTGCCCAAAGCAGAAATCTTAGGGACTTATCTTAGTATTGTTAGAATAAGTTTAATACTGATTTTTTTTCTATCCAAAGAGGAATTCTATCCAAAATGAGAGAATTTGATTCTAGATTTATGAAGAATAACTAGCCTAAAAGTGATTCTTTAAGTAGAAACAACTTGAGGGGAAAGAGGTCTTTTCATCTTAGCCTTAATGATTCTTCATGAAGAAGAGAAAAGCAGGGCATCATCAGAATGCACTTATATGCTTTAAATTGTCCTCTTTCATTCCCCACAAGCATCTCTTGCCTCTTCATCATGACTTGCTAGTTCTTTCAGCCTTCTACATTCTCCTAGGATATTACCCCTACACTAACCTCACCTTTTTCTCCTTTAATATCTTCACCACACTTTTGGTTTGTCCATTCTTACTATCCAGTGGCCTTACATTCTTCACTCACTTCTCTTATTGGCTGTTAGACATTGGCATACTCTCCTCATGGATTTCTCACACCATCTTGTATCTGTTACTACATGTAAGCTGCTGAATAATATTGAGAAAAGCCACATTACCCTTTTGACTTTGGAATCATTACAAAAGTTTTGATATTTGGCTTCAGAAGAGCCTGGACCCACTTTAAAACATCTCAGTGAGATTTAGAAATGCACAATCTAGAAAGAAGTAATAATAAAGATATACCTCCACATTCACCATCCAATATAAGAATCCACAGGAGAACTATTAAAATTCAGTGAAGACTGAGACAAATATGGTGGGGCAGGATCAAAGTGGAGAACAGAATATATAGTGTAGGTAGTACTGAGAAGCTTTGGAATATTTCCACTTGTCACTTTCTGTCCAAGTCAACAATTACCAAAGCCTAGCCAGAGATCTCCTCAAGGTACAAGTCTACCATGAACACAGAACAATTGAGGATCATGATTCTAGGAGTATGGGGAAGGAACTTAGGCAAAGCATGCATCTGGAGAGTCCTTAAATCTCTGTGACAAGAAGGAGCTCCAGGCAGAGTCAACCACCTCCAAGTAGATATTGAAACTGATGAAATCAGCGAACCAAGGATAACTCTCCAGAGAATGAGTAAATACTATAGTTTAAGAGTTGTCCAGAGGGGAATCCTGAGTAGGATAGAGACTAAAATAATTTCAGGTAAAACATTGAAGAGGGGGCAGCTGGGTGGCTCAGTGAATTGAGAGCTAAGCCCAAAGATGGGAGGTCCTGGGTTAAAATCTGGCCTCAGACATTTCCCAGTGGTGTGACCCAGGGCAAGTCACTCAACCCCCATTACCTAGCCCTTACCACTCTTCTGTCTTAGAATCAATATACAGCGTTGATTCTAAGACAAAAGGTAAGGGTTTAAAAAAAATTGAAAAAAAATTACTCAGATGCCTGTATTTGAAGGAATACCAGGAAGAAATGAATACTATATAAACAATGGAAATGCTAATGAGGGAAGAATGGCAAAATGTTAGACAGTGGAAAGCATTATCCAAGAATGGTCTGTCCTTCAGTAGAAAGGAAAAGCCAAAACATCTCAAGAAGATAAGAGGAAATGATAAATGAAACCAAAAGATTGAGTGGGTGGGGAAAGCCAAAGAAAATATTTGTAATATACTACCAAAAATAACAACAATAAAAATCAATAGCACTTGTCTTGGAAAATAAAAATTCTTGGAGCAATAAACTATGAATTGCCAGACTTTGAAAACCATGATCATAAAAAGAGTTTCTGTACTATTTGTTGGGAATTTACATTTTAAAAAAATATCCCGTTTCCTTAGAACCATTAAGAGAGAAAAATAGCAACAAAAATAGGGGTGTGATGATCTCAGACAAGGCTAAAGAAAATAAAGATGAAATTTAAAAAAGGAATGAGCTGTCAATAACATTATACTTGAAAGTGTCATATAGAAAACCAATCAATATCAATACTTTGTCCATATGTGCCAAAATTTTAGGCCACTCCTCGGCTTTTCCACTGGGGGCAGATGAGCTGATTGCTTAAGCTCATCCATCATCTTGTCTACTTCCCAACAGATACTTACAAAAGACCATATGACTAGGAAGAACAAGAAGACAATTTGTGTGAACTAAACAGGCAGCAGAAATCCAGGATCTACGGATCAGAACATAACAAAGAATGAGGTCAGAGTGAGATGATCTCAGAGCAAAACAAGAGAGGGAATTATCTCATGTAAGAGATTGCAGATCCATTCTCAAAGATTCCAGAATGTTAAGCCCTGGCTGTCATAGTATCAATGAATCCAGCTTTTTATACATGTGCTTAGTTAGAAAGGCTTGAGTCAAACAAAGTTCATTTGGAAGAACAAAAGATCAAGAATATCAAGGGAAATAACGAAAAAATGTGAAGGAAGGTGGCCTAGCAGTCCCAAATCTCAAACTATACTATAAAGCAGTGGTCACCAAAACAATATGGTACTGGCTAAGAGACAGAAAGGAGGATCAGTGGGATAGACTTGGGGTAAGTGACCTTAGCAAAACAGTCTATGATAAGCTGAAAAATCTCAGCTTTTGGGACCAAATCCACTATTTGATAAAAACTGCTGGGAAAATTGGGAGACAGTATGGGAGAGATTAGGTTTTGATCAACATCTCACAGTCTACACTAAGATAAACTCAGAATGGATGAATGACTTGAATACAAAGAAGGAAACTATAAGTAAATTAGGTGAACACAGAATAACAGAATAAAATACTTGTCAGATCTTTGGGAAAGGAAAGATTTTAAGACCAAGCAAGAGTTAGAAAAAAATCACAAAATGTAAAATCAATAATTTTTATTACATTAAATTAAAAAAGGTTTTGCATAAACAAAACCAATGCAACCAAAATTAGAAGGGAAGCAACAAATTGGGGGGAAAATCTTCATAACAAAAACCTCTGACAAAGGTCTAATTACTCAAATTTATAAAGAACTAAATCAATTGTACAAAAAATCAAGCCATTCTCCAATTGATAAATGGGCAAAAGTCATGAATAGTCAATTTTCAGATGAAGAAATCAAAACTATTAATAAGCACATGAAAAAGTGTTCTAAACTCTTATAATCAGAGAGATGCAAATCAAAACAACTCTGAGGTATCACCTCACACCTAGCAGATTGGCTAACATGACAGCAAAGGAAAGTAATGAATGCTGGAGGGTATGTGGCAAAGTTGGGACATTAATGCATTGCTGGTGGAGTTGTGAATTGATCCAACCATCCTGGAGGGCAATTTGGAACTATGCCCAAAGGGCACTAAAAGACTGCCTGCCCATTGATCCAGACATAGAACTGCTGGGTTTGTACCCCAAAGAGATAATAAGGAAAAAGACTTGTACAAGAATATTCATAGCTGAGCTCTTTGTTGTGGCAAAAAATTGGAAAATGAGGGGATGCCCTTCAATTGGGGAATGGCTAAACAAATTGTGGTATATGTTGGGGATGGAATATTATCGTGCTCAAAGGAATAATAAACTGGAGGAATACCATGTGAATTGGAATGACCTCCAGGAATTGATGCAGAGTGAAAGGAGCAGAACCAGGAGGACATTGTACACAGAGTCTGATACAGTATAGTACAATCAAATGTAATGTGCTTCTCCGTTAGTGGCAATGCAATAATCCTGAACAACTTGGAGGGATTTATGAGCAAGAACACTATCCACATTCAGAGGAAAAACTGTGGGAGTAGAAACACCAAAGAAAAACAACTGCTTGATTACATCGGTCGAGGGGATATGACTGGGGATGTAGACTAGCTGATCATCCTAGTGCAAACATCAACAACATGGAAATAGGTTCTGATTAAGGACACATGTGAAACCTAGTGGAATTGCGTGTTGGCTATGGGAAGGAGTGGGGGGAAGGGAGGGAGGGAAAGAATATGATTCTTGTAACCAAGGAATAATGTTCTAAATTGACTAAATAAAATAAAATAAAATAAAAAGAAAGATTTGAGTCAGTCATTCATTCTCTT